>NC_141144.1:71023060-71331949 GCF_053477565.2 Lygodium microphyllum
CATTTGGAGACCCCCAAGCAAGCACACAAGATGCCAAGTATGTGCTGAATTAAATCTGTCCACTTCAGTAGTCAATGCAGCCCCATTTTGGGCATCAAGAACCAGACGCAACCTGTCAGCAACTCGTTTTTACATCTGCAGTAGGGCTAGTCATTAAAGCTCACTCAAATCAAGCTCTAATGCTTGATTATTATCCCCTCTAGAAGGCTCAAATGGTTAAGTATGTTGCTTCTGCAGTCGTTCCACTCCTGAAGGACAGGCGCATTCCAGCAGACCACGTGTTCAGTAGCTTTGAAATTTCGTTTTTCTTCAGCTACCTATGTTGCTTCAGCCAACCATGTTGTTTCAAGTACATAACTAGCATTCATAAAGTGCTTGATGGTCTTCATTTAGCACAGTAATGCTGCCCCAAATCCACGTTTCTTCCATTAGATGCAACCCTGTCATGCTGCGCTTTCTTCCAGGCCATGTTTTTTTTAAACGACTGCTGGTTTTTAGTGTTGATACTCATTTGCATAGGCTTCAAGACTTACCACTAACCTTACTTGAGAAGCCTTTCTAGACAAAGACCAGAAAGAAGTCCTTCATGCTTCCAGCTATGGTTGTCAAGGCCACAGGACAGATCTCTTCACCACTGCAGATGACAGTTGACTCCTTTCCTCTGACTTCAGCTCCTGCAAGTCCAATGCCACACTCCCAGGCACACAGTCTTTGTCGATTCATGGCTCTGATACCATGTTAAATTTCATGGAAGCAGGAAGGAGAGCAACACAAAGTGAAGCAACCTGCTAACACTCTCTATTCTTCTTTTTTATTCATTTAGCACACACATAGTGCATATACAACCTTAGGTCATAAAGACCATCCACACTAGAAGTAACACCGACTTATTTAATACACCTAACTGATCTAGCCAGACTAGCTGTGTCCAGCTCATGTCGGTCAACACACAAGTACGAGCTTGATATTCTAACAATTAGCTCTTCTAAAGAGTCATAAAATGTTAATTTAGCAGTATGATGAGCTAACAGAAAGGACTGCTCGCTTGGAGAAGCACTAGTGCAGGAAGAAAGCTAGGAGTCAGAAGAGCAACGTCAGGAGAAAGAGGATGCCTTGGCGTTCCGGCTATGGTATGAAATAGAGGAGCAAGGAAGACTAGAAAGAGAGATCCAAGTTCTAGAGCAAGAAAGGCAGGATGCCACAGGAAGAAGCATACAGAAGCTGAAAGATGACTTGAAAAACACAAAAAGTGATGTGGGATCTTCTTCTTCCTATCCTCTTCTCATCCTTCTCTCTTCTTCTCTTCTCTCCATTATCCTCTCTTATATATATATCTCTCTCTCTTTCTCTCTCTCCATCTCTCTCTCTCTCTCTCTATGTGGCTCGCAGTAAATTAAAAAAATAAGACTAGCCTCTTGAGCCTTAGGCTGAGGCTTATATAGCCTTAGGAGAGGCTATTAACCTCTCATCTCTCTCGTTTATGTTGCCGTCAGTACAAGCTCTCTCTCCCTCTAGATGATGCCTTCGAGGCATATTCAATTGTACTCACTCATGTGCAGAGTAGGGAGTTTGATGAGTCTGAGGTAGTGCTCATCAATGGATCTAAGAGAGAGGTGTTGATAATCACGATGGTGATGGTGGTGGCCCAATATTCACTGAAACATTTTTTCTTGTTTTTTATTTTAAACTATATTTAAAGATTTTAATTTTTAAATGCCCCTCTTCTTATCCTTGAGTCACATGGGTGGGTGTTAATCTCAACGCAAGAAAAAGTGGAAAAGTGCAAGCCGGGAGCCAAAAGAGGCAGCCCAGAAGGAAATCAGACACAATGAAAGAAGCATGAAGGGAAATGGTCGAAAGAATAAGGGTGGCCTCAAAAGCTAAGGAAAAGGTGAAAGCTCATTTTTAAATGCAAGGCGCCCCTAAAATTTTTTGTAAAAGAGTGCTAGGCTCCCTCTTATGCAAATTGTAAAAGTAGATGGCCAGTAGGAAGGAAGATAGGAAGATAGGAGGACAGTGGGAAAGAGGGCCTAGTAGGCCACGATCGGCCATGTAAAAAAGGGGATAAGGGGATGACCGTCCAAAAGGAATTTAGGGTTTTGTATATAAAGTCAAAAAGTGAATGAGGAGCTTCAAAAATACCTTTTTGATTCGAATAGACGTTGCCGACAGCTCGTGCCTATAGGTGTTGGTTTAAATCCCATGTTTTCTTTGGTGTGTGGCAAAGTGGACTCATCTTCTTCTCTTCTTGTCTTCTCTTCTTGCTTGCTTGTGTGTGCTTGAGAGAGGCAGTGTGAGAGTGTGAGGGAGCGAGTGTGTGAGGGTGAGGGATCTTGGAGGTGAAGCTCTCCATCATCTCCTCTCTTCTTCTCTTCTCTTCTCTTCTCTTGTCTCGCGTGCAACTATGGAAGATGGAGCTTGGAGGTGGAGGCTTGAGCTCACATCTCAAATCGTGGAGCTACCAATGTTCTTGAGGGAGGAGGCAACTCATTTGGGTATCAAGGTAAGCTCACTACACCTTGGTAGGATTGAAGCTGCGTTGGCTAGGTGAGAGATAGCCATAGGTGTTCACTTGAAATGCTTGAATAATAAGCGGTTCATGGGTCTTGGCGGTTGAGTATGGGCTCCTCTACATTTTGGTTCCGTTGTGCTGGGACAAATGGATTCAAGCTTGAGCACTTGCACACCTCAAATCGAGTGATGAAGTAAGGTTTTCATCCCTGAACACCAGAGCTTGAGATAGGTAGGAGGTTTTGGGTTTTTAAATCTTTACAGCAAGTAAGTATTTTGGTTTTTTGATGATTAGGCAAGTAGAAGGAACCATTTCAATATTTTACTTTTGATTTTTGTTGCATTTAGAGTAGGATAGGACCAATAAATTAAAGGAAAAAACTTTAGGGTTTTTGTTGTGAAACAGGCCCAAACAGGGAAAAAATGGAAAAAAAGAGTGCTTAGAGGTGTTAGAATTGCACGGGGAGTAATGGGAAAGATTAAGGCTAAGTCCAACAAGGGTTTAAGACCATGGGAAGCAAAGGGTCATTTTTAGGTTGTTCTATAGCACACATAGAGAGAGAGAGAGAGAGAGAGAGAGAGAGAGAGAGAGAGAGAGAGAGAGAGCTTGTGAGATAGACTTGGAGCTTTTGGCAAATTGATCGGCGGCCACATGAGTTTTTGCTTGGATTAGGTGTGTGTAGAAACCTTTATGTGTATCTACCCTCAAATTCTGGAGAACATTGCTTGTGGGCATGGCCAAAATCATTGCCGCAAAGCGATTTTTGTTGCTGCTATTTGCGTGGTGGCAGAATTGCACACGGTTTGTAGAGGTTCGATTCCCAAAATTTGATGCTCAGACACCCTACACCCATTTGATTCTAAGAATCAGATGGCCAACACTCGGCGGACCAACCTGACCTATCCCATCAAACTCATTAAAATCAGACCTCGGACACTTGGACACACTAGACTCGCACACTCCAATAATTGGACCACTGCCATGTGTTTGATCTTGAGGATCGGATACTCAGACCTATGACCTCGTGCGATTTTGAAAATCGGACTCTCAGGCCACCCTATCCGATTATTGTGGCCATTGAACACACTCAAATTGGACACATGGATTGTGATCAAGCCTGGATGGAGCACATAGGGGCAATAGACAATGAACAAGTAGCCATTGCCCAGCCAAGTGCTTTGTCAGTGAGTAGGGTGACAGAGTCATCGTCGGAACTATGACCACCAAGTGAGACTCCCTCTTCTAGCAAAGATGGAGAGATTGATTCTGAGTCGAAGGTAAGTTGAGATAGTGATCATGAGGTGCCACAACCACCTAAGACTAGATGCACCAAAGGGGACATGCCAGTCCACCTAAGGCGCTGAAGGTTGAAGGAAGAATGACACAAGCAGCCTAGGGATACGCAAGCTAAAGAGCAAAGGAAACCACAAGAATTGCTAAAGCGATTTACTAAGTTTAAGAAAGGCGATAGGGTAGTGATCTTGCTAGGAGCCAAATGGCAAGGGCAAGCAAGTGAACTAATAGAAGGACCACAAGGAGGTTAATCTAGCTAAGGAAGGGGAGACATCCTGACCTGTCTTTATTACCATGATCACTTGACTAAGGAAGAGGAAGCAAGTCTCATTACTCTCTTGCGAGAGTACAAGGACGTCTTTGCTTGGTCCTTTGATGAGCTGAAAGGTGTTAGCACTCATGTAGACCCAAGTGTCGTAACTCATAATATCCTCATGACCCCTGACCAATGCCAATCAAGCAGCGACCATGCCCCATGAATCCCAAGCATGCTCATGTTGTCAAGGAAGAAATTGACAAGATGCTTTCATTTATGAGATTGAGCACACATACTGGGTCTCACCCATAGTGATTGTACTGAAGAAGAATGGAAGGATTAGAGCGTGTGTCAACTACAAGAAGGTAAATGTTGCTACCAAGAGGGACAATTATCCATTGCTATACACTGAACACATGCTCGAAAGAGTAGTAGGAAAAGAGGCATACAATTTTATGAACTCCTTCTCAAGATACAATCAGGTGCAAGTGCACCTTGACAACAGGCACAAGACTGCCTTTGCCATTGAGTGGGGTGTCTTTGCCTACATAGTCATGCCCTTCAAGTTGACTAACACACCTTCTGCTTTTCAGAGGCTCATGTGCACAATATTCAAGGACATGCTTAGGAAAGACTTAGAGGTCTTCACTGATGGCTTGTGTGCCCACTCCAACTGGAAGGAATACTTAGACAAACTCCGAGCAATCTTTGAATGATGTAGACAATATCGTTTCTCATTGAACCTCTTAAAGTGTCAGTTCTAGGTAAATAACAAATGCATCCTAGGGCATGTGGTATCCAAGAATGGCATTGCCACTGACTTCTCAAAAGTCAGGTTATTGTCAATCTTCCATCCTCAACTGATTACAAGGGAGTTCAGTGCTTCCTTGGCCATATAGGGTATTATCGACGGTTTGTGCTAAACTATGCATTGATTGCCATACCCCTATACAAGCTATTGATAATATTCAAATGGACCTAGGAATGCCATCATGCATATGAGGAATTGAATAAGCGTCTAACCACCGTACCAATCTTAAGGTACCCAGACTAGAAGGTAACCTTTCATGTTCATATATTCGATGCCTCAAAATTCGCAGTTGGAGCTGTGTTGTGCCATCCTAATGACCACAATCTAGACTATCGAGTGAGTTTTGCCAAAAAACAACTCATGGATACAAAAATGAGTTCCTCCACAACCAAATGAGAGGGGTTAGCCATGGTATTTGCCATAAAGAAATTTCAATATTACCTTTTGGCTACGCCCTTTATTTTCTTCGTTGACCATCAAGCCTTGCTGTATCTAGTAAAAACACCCTATGCTACAAAACACATAGCTCGATGGTTGCTTCTACTTCTCGAATTTGAATTCTCCATCATCGTATACAAGGGAAAGCAAAACTATATGGTTGATCATATGTCTCGCATACCTACGAGAAAAGCCGTTGGATAGGGCATTGAAGACGAATTGCCTAACGCACATCTATTTACCCTATCTAGTGCAAGAGATCTATTTAGATATGACTTGATGCCATATTGGGCAGATGACATAGTCCAAGTGTTGGAGCATGGACTATCTAACCAACCCATAGAAAAGGCCCGACTGGGGTGACTCATTCTCAAAATCCAACCCAATTAATTAATATAAGGACAATTGTAGCAGTCTCAACTGTGGTGGCCCACTCTTTTTCGAGATGCGGCACGATTCGTGAAACACTGTGATGAGTGCCAACAGACCAAGGTGCCAATTTGCAAGGAAAAAATGGAGCTAAGTCCCATCATAACATGAGACAACCATTCAAGAAATGGGGATCGACTTCATTGGGCCTATCAGTCCCACGGTTCAATATTCATCTGCCAACCAAATGCATCATTGTTGCCACCAATTATCTCACAAAGTGAGTTGCCAGGAAGAATGATGTATGATCTAATGTTAAGTTCTTATGGGAGCAAGTAATCTCTTGATTTTTGACTAACCCCATCAAACTTTTCAGTGATAAAGGCACACAATTCATCAATGAGGTGATTGCTCATCTCCTATCCACCTTCCTGATCATCCATCAAAAATCCTCACCCTACTACCCTCAGGCAAACGGCCAAGTGAAATCAACAAATAAGATTTTGGTAAACATCCTGACCAAGGTAGTCTCTACTTCACGTAGCGACTCAAATAACAAGCTAATGGCAGCCTTATGGGGCTTTTGGACATCCTATAAAATGGCTATGGGATAGATCCCCTTCAGGTTGACCCACGGAATGGAGGCAATTCTACCTTTAAAATTCTTCATCCCTAGCTTGAGAATTGCTATTCAAGATAGATGGGAGGGAAATGAAGCATGGATGGAATGTCTAGTTGAGCTAGAACACTTTTCAGAAACTCGGCTTCTAGCCACCCATGCACTAATCTACGAATGGGCATGACAGAAGAGGTGTTTTGACAAACACGTCAAGCAATGAGAAGGGAGACTTAGTACTGTTGTAGTCGATTAAGGGATATAAGAAAAAAATGAAGTTTAGGCGGTTAGGACCTTTCAGAGTTCGCACCATAAGCTGAACCGGTAATATGGAACTTGAAACCTTGGAAGGTGAGGGCATATGCTTTTTTAATGGCAGCCTCATCAAGAAGTACTATCCCCCTCCCCCCCCCCACGCATCCACTTCACGAATCCCCAATACTAGAAGCCCCTATCAATGTATGGGTAGCCACCATTATGGAGATTGAAGCGGAGGATAAGGAAGCAGTAGCTCTAACTTACGTGCGCATGACTATTATAGCCTAGCAGACACACACCATTGATGCATTGATCGATGAAGGCACTGACTTTAATGTCATGACTCACAATCATTGAACTCAAATTGGCAAATCATGGTTACAGCCCACTAACGCCAAACTTAACCCATTTGGTGGGCCGGTCATATGCACTTCTGAGAAAGTGCAAAGTTGCAGTCTCTATCGAGTTTGGAAGCTTGCCCATGATCTTTTATGTGTTTCCAAACACAAAAGATGCATGCTTTGAATTGCTGTTAGGAAGAACCTTTAATAAGAAGGCCCACTATAATGTCAACTACTAGTCACATCACATCCACCTAGCCATCGAAAACACATGACTTGTCATAGCCTTTAGCAAGGGTTGTGCGACTCTATCATAATCCACAAATCCATTGTTATAGAGAAACCCACCATCAAGCCTAAGGAGGGGGGTCATGATTCATCACCACCCACCAAACCTCAGTACCAACAAAAAGCCAACCACAAAGCTAAAACCCTTGAACACAAGCTCAAATGGGTTCTAAAACATCCAAGACCGCCACTTAGGAGCACCCAACCACATACTCACAAGGCTAGGAACCTTCCCTCAATCGGCCATGCCTAGTACACCAAGGCCACATGCCTAGCCAGAATCACAACCAAAGCTCCATCAGATACTAAATTGTCAAGCCCAACCAAACCAAAGCCACCTACAAGCCTTAGACCCTCTTACTAGTGAAGATACATTCTAACCTTAGTTGTCAACTTAGTTGAGAATACATGTGATGACTTGGTTGCTTGCCTCAGATGCTTGGATGCCACGTTTACCATGCTGGCTAAAAGCTACGATCGGCTAGATGTAGGTATTTTGGATGAGCCTTTAGGAAGTGCGAACGCTACCTTGTTCATGGGAGGAATCAAAATTTGTGTTTTTCAAAGCTGCCCAGGCAGCCAACTCATTGTCGATTGAACAAGCATGCAGACAACGCCTTATCACATCTTATGACAAGAGCAAAGTCCTTGCCATGGACCAAGAAATTGAGAAGTTGAAGCAGCTCATGGACACAACGACTCCTCTTTATTATGCAAATGGTACACCCTTCGCCTTTAGTGGGGCACTAGAAGGATGCCGAGTCATGACAAATGCTGAAGAGAGATGAGTGATCAAAACCGTGGAGTATGACCCGACGTATGTAGCTCCAGCTTCCTATACGATGTTGACTATTGTTCGTAATCAACTCCTTGAAGACCACATCAGAGGGTACATGTATTTAGATTCTCATTGAGGAGAAGTTACACATTGCCAATCGAATTGAATCCGATGACTTCCTTACGTATTTTCTCACCTACATCACTCAAGTAGGCATCCGTCCTTGTGACATGGACCGCTATGCTAATCTAGAATACATTTCAAACTTCTATGATTGGCTTATGCGGAAGTAAAACACCACAACCAAGCGTTGTGAACGCCCTTGACCTCTCAAACCTTAATCCTAGGAAGGATTCTTCTTCTTTCCGCAGGGGGAGGGGGTAAGGTGGAAATAATAATAAAACTCAAAAGCAAAGGAAAACAAATCAAAACCAATTCATGATTAAGAAAAAGGGGATGTATGGACTACTCCAGGGAGAAGTTTAATCCTATAATTTAGCATTTCAATTCCACAAGCATGTGATCTTTTTCCTCTGCAAATAATGGTTTTGAAAAGCACTAATGGTGAACATGGATTCATGATAGGCACCTAGCATGGCATGCCAAGAGAAAGCTAGCAAATTTTTATTTTTAGAAGAAGAGCAGGAAAAATATGGCCTTTCTATGGAAACAAGGGCCTTTAACCAATTCAAGTTCAAGCACATTGTGAGCTTGGAGGATGTTGCCATGGAGGAACAAGCAGTGAAGCAGATTATCGAACAATGACATCTACAAAAGTACATGTAAGCAGTCAGCCAATCTATCGACTACAAGAAGTGCATGGAATTTCTCTCGACCTTTGGTAGAAACCCCGCGACTATGACAGTGTGGAAAAGAGAAGAAATCCCGCCAAGTCCAGATCAAGTTAACCCTAGAGTTGGTGGAGAAAGCATTGGGCCTAGCCAATAATATGGAAAGGTGGCCAAAAAGAGATACGTATGCCATGTTAGGAATGGACAAGGTGGTGGTCCACACAAACGATGGCATCAGCTTGGCAGACATCCTCAACCCCAAAATCCAGCTCCAGGCCAAAATGATGCATGCACTGTTCTCTAGCCATAGGCACAACTCAATAATGAGCCGAATCAACAGGCCTATGTTGGAGAGCATTGTAGTAGGATCCCTTGACAAAGTAAACCTAAATGGCTTTGTGCCTAAGACCATTGAGTTTTCAGCAAAAGCACTGGCAATAGGAGGGAAACCAACACATGAGGAGAGTCCCCTACTACCAAGGCAAAAAGAAAAGCATCGTCCTCAAAGGCCTCTACCATCCGATTCGATGGGGTCTTGATAGTTATAATAAGGGAAGCATTGGGGGAAGGACAGGGTGAAGAAGAAGGAGTCAGAGAAACACCACAGAGGTCACCTCCTCACCATGAACAACAACCACAGTCCAGTGAAAGAACAGTGAGTGAGGATGAGGAATGAGAATGAGAAATGCAAAGTAGCCAACGAAAACCCAAAAAACCAAAGAAGAAGGATTCGAAAGAGAGGACCGAGGAGAAGAAATAAATGGAGGAATCAGAGAGGTTGGAGGAAGAATCAAGAAAATCTAAGGAGGAGAGGAAAAGGAAGGCAACAGAAGAAGAGGAGGAGTTGAAAAGGAAGGAAGATGAAGACATGGCTATGGAAATACGCCTATCTATAGAGTAGCTATGCAGGCAGGACAAGTTGGGCGCTATGAGCCCATCTAGAGATGAATGCCCGAGCTTGAGCACACAAGTTCTAGAGAGATCACACCAACCACAGTGAAAGAAGGCAAGGGCAAGGCCCCAATCAATCCCACCCCTACCCTCATAGTGCATACCACTCCCACAAGCATGTCCGCACCAAGCTCCATGGCCAAAGTGGATGCTACCAACCTCATGGCCTGGTTATAGTACTTTGTTAATAAGGAAATGGCCCAAGGAATGAGAGGGGCTACCCCCATAACAAGGACTAAAAAATTGATAGCAGGCAGGATGCTAAGTCAAGGCAGGATCCCAAGAGGCAGGAGAGGGAAACCTCCACAACCTCCATTCCCACGACAAAGTTGCCACCTCTATAGACTATGATGAATATGTCAAGGATCTCCTCTCGCAACTAAAGAAGGAAAAGGAAGATAAGAAGATGGCACTGGTGGCTGAACTAAAGGCAGAAAATGAGGCCATGGTTGCGTCACAATTAGAGAAAACTTGTCAAGTAGCCACGTGCCAAAGGGAGATAAGTGAGCTGAAGGAGCAATTGCAAGCCAAGGACAAAGTAGAAATCGATTAACATGCACAAGGCTGGATGAAGAGACTCAAGCCCTAGTGAGCCTGTGATGCCATAATGATGAGCTCGTAGGGCTCTATGAAGACCTGCAAGGGGAGATGGAAAAGGTCCATGAAGCCATAGAAGAGTTAGAGGTGGTAAGAGAGGAAAGGGCACATACATACCAAGAAGATATATAGAGAAGCAAGAGGAAACCTCAGAGTAGCAAGAACAACAGAGGGTGAAAAAAGAGATCAAAGATCAAGAGCAGAGACTAATGATATTGGCTCAAAGGGAAGGAGAAAGCCTCAAGGAAATGAAGAAGAGAGCAGAGGACTGGGTGAACCATAATGAGAGAAGAGTCAAAGCTTTGGTGCACCATCTGGCTCATGTGGAAAGGAAAAAGTGCTAGTTGAGAGCAGAGCAGAGGCTACTCAAGTGGGTTTCAAAGCCCAACAATGCACCTTCTTGAATGCACTGCTAGATGTCACTCAAATGCAAGAAAGGGAGGCCATTGACTCCATAAAGAAGAAGCTAGGGATTGCATGCATGTAGGGCCTTGAGAGCACGCCTGCAGATGCCAATGCAACCCGTGGGTGTTAGCCTTGGCCTTGAGGGTCAAAGCTTTGGTGCACCATCTGGCTCATGTGGAAAGGAAAAAGTGCTAGTTGAGAGCAGAGCAGAGGCTACCCAAGTGGGTTTCAAAGCCCAACAATGCACCTTCTTGAATGCACTGCTAGATGTCACTCAAATGCAAGAAGGGGAGGGCATTGACTCCATAAAGAAGAAGCTAGGGATTGCGTGCATGTAGGGCCTTGAGAGCATGCCTGTAGATGCCAATGCAACCCGTGGGTGTTAGCCTTGGCCTTGAGGAGCAACGAAACTATCTACTGCAAGTAGACTTAACCCCACAAGAAGTCGATGCACTAGGGTTCATTGAGGGGGCACAATAGGTAGCAAAGCCTTGAAACGGGACATTACGAAGAAGTTGTTGACCCATAGCCTCCTTCCCCATGCCTAGAAAAACAATAGCAGCATGTAGACACCTCTATTGATAGAAAATTGGAGCTTAAGAGAAAGAGGCAATGGATGGTGGAGCAAGCAAGGCAAAGATTGAATGCCAAGCTAGCACTAGTATTGACTGCACCCATCCCACCAAGCTAGGACGACATCCTAGTGAGCTTTAATACCAAACTTGTGATCTGGGAGCAACAGAAGACCGCTAGAAGGCCCTTCTATCTTAATTTTTGATTCCCCACCAACTTGCGCAGAGTGTTGCCAGTCATGGTGGTGGAAGAGGTGATTAATGTGGGAAGTCGACTAGGAGTCAAAAGGACCCCTGAGAAAGAGAAGAATCCCATCCTATGGGGGATCAAGGACGCATAATTTTAGCAATATAAAGTTTTTGAACTACTGAGGGCTATGAAGGGCTATGAGTACCAACCCACATGGAGGAGGTCCATTTTTAATGTAAACATGGATGCCTGGATAGCTTTTTGTAACACCCTACCCTTCAAGAAAAATAACCCAACCTTCATGCCATATCTGACAAGGGTAGGAGTGGATTTTAACCCAAGCATCCATGGCTAGTACGAATTTCCATGGATCTACAACGCCAATGTTACTAAACCCAAATAGGCCCTCCTTTTCACACCAGAGGACCTATATGATTCAATAATCTACTTCATCAACGAATTCTCTTCATGTCCTGATCCCGCCTTCATTACCACCTATAATTATCTTAGATTACTTAGGATACTACTTAGATAGGATCCCACACCACAAGAGCTTTACCTTACACTCCTTTTTTTAGACAGTTGTGTCATGGCAAGATTGATGATGTGAGCCACTCTACTTCCTTCATTTTTCTTAGCCCTCCTATAAGATATGAATGATATCTGCTTCACATGCTGCAATCATCCGTTTCTTTCCACCACCACTCTCCAAGTACGCATAAACCTTAGAGGTTACATGCAGAGCTAGAAATTCCTTGGTAAATCTTGTAAGCCCCCAACTCCACCCTCTTTTGACATGGATGATGAAGTTTAGCCCTTGTTATAACTATGTAATTCTCAAAAAAGAAGAGAAGAAAGAAGAGCCTAAAATGAAAAGAGAAGAAAATCATAAGAAAAACTAGTTAGCTCCACATTGGCCATAATAATTGCACCTAGGGTTCTCAAGTTAGGCACATCCAGTGGCCTTGATTGGCCAGTTTTATCCCTAACCCCCTAGCCCCTTTTGCTTCTTCACTGCATGCTTAGGACACCTCAAGGGCAGGACTTCCAAACCTATCCCCTAAGCCACATCCACTACATTCCCTTATGCAAAAACTGGGTCCTCAAGTGTGGGACAACACCTTGGCTTCCCAGTGGTTCCAATCCAACTCCCAGTTCCACTAGCATGAGCACAATGCACCACACGATAAGGTGGGCATGCCCCCAAATAATGCACATTATTTTCTTTTCAGGTAAATACAAATGATGCAACCCACCAACTTTGGAGGCCCCATCATCTACTCAAGTCACTCTTGGCCCCCACCAAGACCAAACCCCATGAAACCCTATCATCATCGAATTCCACGACCGGTGTCACGCGATGTGTCACCATGCAGCCGAAAAAAAGCAAAGGAAGCCCAAGTCAAGAAGTGAATGAAGAAGCTCATTTTTCTCAGGCATAAAAAGTGTAGGAGATGGCAACCTTACAAAGAACGTGGGGGAGCTCCAAATATTTTGGTGAGGTCCTCTCAAGGATGAGGGAGATCCTGTCAAGAATGAAGGGTTCTTTCTCAAGGATAAATGAAAGCATTGGATATTCTAGCAAGGCTCTCTCAAGGATGAGGGAGAGCCTCCAAAGGCACTCACAAGGAAATCACGAGGCACAATGTAATTCATTTTATAAGAATGATGGGTTCCTCATGTGTAAGTGGTAAAGTCTACATGGACATAGGTGAAGAGATAAGGCAACTTGAAGGGAATAAGTAAAAGCCATGTTAAGCTCATGTCATAGCAACCCTGAAGGATGCGAGGAGGCATCCGTCCAACACCATTGTCAATTTCAAAAACGGATCCGTCCATCCACTATTCTCCAAGAAGGATCCATCCAACAAGAACTTTAATTTCAAGGGATAGATCCACTCATCTAGTGCCATGGGATTGGCACTCAGCTAGGAGGGGGTGATGTTAACCTTTGCACAAGAAAAAGTGGAAAAAATGAAAAAGCGCAAGCCAAGAGCCAAAAGAGGCGGCCCATAAGGAAATCAGACACAACGGAAGAAGTAGAAAGGGAAACGACCGAAAGTGCAAGGGCAGCCTTAAAAGCTAAGGCAAAGGAAAAAGTGCATTTTTAAATGTGAGGCACTCCTAAAACTTTTTGTAAAAGAGCATCAGGCTCCCTCCTGTGCAAATTGTAAAAGTAGATGGGCAGTAGGAAGGAAGCTAGGAAGATATGAGGATAATGGGAAAGAGGGCCTATGCCACAAGGGTCGGCCATGTAAAAAAGGGGATAAGGGGATGATTATCCTAAAAGGGATTTAGGGTTTTGTACATAAATTCAAAAAGTGAATGAGGATCTCATTCTTTGGTGTGTGGCAAAGTGGACTCATCTTCTTCTCTTTTTCTCTTCTCTTCTTGCTTGCTTGTGTGTGCTTGAGAGAGGGAGTGTGAGTGTGAGGGAGTGAGTGTGTGAGGGTGAGGGATCTTGGAGGTGAAGCTCTCCATCATCTCCTCTCTTCTTCTCTTCTCTTCTGTTCTCTTGTCTCACGCACGGCTATGGAAGATGGATCTTGGAGGTGGAGGCTTGAGGATGCTTGAGTTTGCATCTTGAATCGTGAAGCTATTGGTGTTCTTTTGAGGGAGGAGGAAACTCATTTGGGCATCAAGGTAAGCTCACTACACCCCAGTAGGATCAAAGGTGCGTTGGCTAGGTGAGAGATAGCCATAGGTGTTTTCTTGAAACGCTTGAACAATAAGCGGTCCATGCATCTTGGCAGTTGAGTGTGAGCTTGCTTCTATAGTGGGGAGAGAATAACGTGGAATGCTACAAGGACAAAGATAACTTTGACATTGACTTAGTTGACTACACTACCAATGGCTAAGTAATAGAGAAAATATCTTAGATCCCAAGCTCTCATCACATACGGAAGGTCTATTTAGTGATGTGGGAATATCTAAATTTAAATTAGAGCTATAATGGCTGAAGCACTTAGAGGTATTAGATTATGAATGAATGGATATTAGCATGTAGAAATGATCCCCACCTTTGAGGTGCTCATGATCATCAATAATGAAAAGGACATAGCTTTTGATTCTCCACCAATGGAAAAACGCTAACTTAGAAATAAATACAAATGATTATTTAAATCCTAAAATTCTATCATCATCCAAGTCTTGCAAGAGTAAAGTCAAATTCTCAATCTATCTCAAGCACAAACACCTTAAAAACATTGCATACTAGACAAAGTCAGAAAAAAGCTAGAAGAAGCCACATGATCTTCCCAAATGACTTGTTAAATACAAAAGAGGAGATTAAGATTTTTCCTTATATAAAGAGGAAAGGGCAAACCAATGAACCCAGAGGGCTTATCACAAGTGAGTTATAATTTTTCTAGATACAAATCAGTGAACCCATTGAGGGCTTAGCACAAGGAAAGGAGTAAACCTTGCTAAACCATAGGAAATTCCTAAACTAGCCTTTACCATCGAGGAGCTCAATGCCGGAAGATGAGCAACATCTTATAGATCTACTCAAGGGATATCACAATATGTTTTCTTGGAAAGACCTCAAGGGCATACCATCCTACATACTAATACATGCTATCCCTTTGAAACCTAACACCAAGCCTACAAACCTATGCCATGAATCCTTGTTACATGCATCACATTTCAAAAGAGTTGGAAAAAATAAAAAAGGAAGGATTCATTTATGAGATTGAGTATACAAACTAGGTATCACCCATCATTGTGGTATCCAAGAAAAATGAAAAGATTAGAGCATACATTACCTACAAAAAACTCAATCTTGTGAAGACTAGATGAGACCATTATCCACTGTCATACATGGATCATATGAGTAGGATATATTTAGAACTAAGTTCCAACCTAAAACTACCTTTGCCACTACATGAGAAGTGTTCACCTACATTGTCATCCCATTTGGCTTGACTAATGTGCTAGCCACTTTCCAATGTCTCATGTGTATTATGTGTAATGATATTTTGAGATGATGGCCCAAGGTATTCCTAGATGGACGTTATGTCCACTTCAGTTGGGAGGAATACCTTGAAAAGCTTCGATTAGTCTTTGAGAGGTATCAATAGTACCAACTCTTCTTAAATACCTTGAATTGCTAAATCTATGTTATACATAACATCATTTTGGGGTGTATGGTATGGAGAAATGGCATTGCAATAGACACCACTAAGATCAAGGTCATAATGGATCTCCTACCACCCACCAACCACAAGAGCATTCAATGTTTCCTTGGACATATCAAATATTACCTCTCATTTGTAGATACACTTTCACAACACAATTATTTTACAAGCTATTGGGTATCCGGGAATGGACAAATGAGCTTCATATGAAGAAATATTGAAAAACACTCTAATGATCATACTAATTTTATGAGTCTAATATTGGACAATAACATTTCACATGCATATTGATGCTTCTAGAATTGCCATTGCAGCTATGTTGTCTCAACCTATTCAATATACTATGGACTTCCTTGTGAGGTTTACCAGTAGATAGCTCATCAAAATAGAGATGAACTATTCCAAGACAGAACAAGAAGGATTAGAAATGGTATATGCCATTAAGAATTTTAGTCACTATTTATTGGCTTCCCATTCACATTTATTATAGACTATCAAGCATTCCTCTATCTAGTAAAAAAGCCTTGCACTACATGCCTATTATGTGATGCCTATTCACAATGTTTTCTTTCAAGTCTCGGAGGATAGCTTACTCTTCAAAACATAGAGTATCGGAGGATAGCTTACTCTTCACAATGTTTTCAAGTCTCGGAGGATAGCTTACTCTTCAAAACATAGAGTCTAGCCATGTTTCTCTTGATTCTATATCCAAAAGATGATCATAGCACCCTAGAGGTAAGACTCAAAATGTGGCTTTCCTTTTCTAATTCAAATTGAAAATTTCCTATAAGGAGATAGATGAGATAACTTGTGTAATAGAAGTCACTTTTATGAGATGGCAAGCTCAACACATGCAGACATTGATGATGGACTGCCTGGTTAGATGGGTTTGCATGTCTCCACTTAGTATGTTGGTGGTCATTATGATCCTCACATTGCCATTGACTTATAACTTATTATATTTAGTTTGTTGTACATACCTACAGCTTGCATAGTTATAGCGCTAGTCAATTAATATGGTCAATTATGCATTGTTTGATTTAATAGGCCACTTTCCTTTATGTTGTATCTTATCTATACTTTGTATACATTGTATTGTGTATGAAAAAAGAAGAAAAAAGTAGCAAGAAAACGTTTTGGCCTCTATCTCTCTTTTCGTGTTCTTAAGTGAGCTTTCTCTTGTGTGTATGGTGGGTGTTCGACATAATAGCTCAAGCAAGTTCCCCCACCATGTGATTCTTGGCATGGTATTAGAGTGGTGCTTCTAAGAGAGGCTAGTTTTGAAGGCTAAAGTGAAGGGAAAAAATCAAGGATTTGAGAAAGCAAGCAATGGGTAAGAAGCTCTCCTATTCTTCCACTCTTTCTCTTGGATAGAGCCTATGGAGACATAAGAAGTAGGGCAGAGCAAAAATCTCATATTGCTATGAAATTTGGTTTACGAGTAGAGCACTATACATTTTACAAATAAGCCCTTTTGGGCTTGCCACTACTTTTTTGCCATCCGAGGCCATTTTGAGCCCCACTTTAGACCCATAAGATTGAGAATAAGAGTTTTAGGGCATACTCTTATTTCGATTATGTCGACTAAAGTGGGTGCACATATTGTAGATCTCAAATCTATAAATTTTGAGGTATTTGGCACACAGAAAACACAAGTTTTATTTGCAAATAGGTTACAAATTGCATGTATGATTGAGTCACTAAAAGAGGCTATTTGGTGTATTGTTGTGCACTTATTGTAGAAGATTTATATAAGATTTGCTTGTTATTTTGCATCAATTTTGTTAAATGGCAAAGAATAGTGGAAACCCCATCATTGAGAAGCTAGAAAAGAACAATTATCAATCATGGAAGTTTCATGTGATAAACTTCCTTATTAGAAATGGCATTTGTGAGTTTGTTTCAAGTGAAAAAAAGGAGCTAGAGCTAAGTAATCCTAGGATTGCTGAAGAATTAAAGGTATGGAAAGAATGAAATGCGAAATACAGAAAGGTGGTGTATTGGCTATTTACAATCATTGGACAATACTATGTTGGGGCATATATAAAATGTAAAAACTTCACATGCACCTTGGAAAATCTTTGAGACTATATTTTTAATAAATAAAAAGGCATGGAAGATTCAACTCAAGTAAGAGTTGAATACTTTGAAGAAAGTGAAGATGTCTATGAATGAGTATGTTTTGAAAATAAGAAGCATTGCATATGCTTTAATAGCAATTGATGCAATATCTGATGATGATGATTTGGTTTCATCTACTTTAGATACCCTCAATAATGAGAAGGCATTGAAATCATTTGTCACTTTTGTATATATGTAGAAGCCATTTCCAAATTTTGATGAGTTGGTCTCTCTTATGACCACAAAAGAGATCAATATGCAGGGTGAATCATTTGAAAGAAGTGATGAACCAATCCAAGAATTGTACTTAAGTTCACGAAGAGGACATGGTAGATCCTCTTCAAGAGGCCATGGTATGGGACATGTTAGTATTTAAATTAATGTTTTTCATATTGATGTAGCACTTCCTCATTTATATATTGCATTTTAAAATGCTTCAACACTTTCCATTATTTCTACAAGATGTTAGGTTGCTATTTCAAGAATTAAAATTATATGAATTCATATTTTTGCAATCCATCCTATAATTTAAACACTACCAACAAGAAATTATTGCTACATTTAGCTTTCACTTTTGTATGATTAGTTTAGCATTCTTCCTCAAATTAGTTATGTGCTGACACATCATTGAATCAAAACCCTTTATATATGTATAATCCTAAGTAAAATATCCTGAAACTTTGTATAACTTGACAAGATTTTACTTGAATTTTTCTTCTACAAAGATGCTGATCTAAATGGGTTTAGCCTCTCCTTCCACATTTAGATTAACTTCTTGAACTTGATCTTCAACTACCCTTGCATATCTTCTCATTGTATGCTCATACCTCTACTCAACCTAAATGATAGCCTTTTGTCCTTGTACATCTAGTACATCAAAATGTCCATACAATGCTCCACATCAGTTTGCTAACTTTCAAGTAACCCATGCTGAGCAACTTTAGGATGACTAGTTTTTGAGTCTTGAACCATGCTATACTCCTCATCCCCTAACCTCATGAAATTTAAATTGCTCTTGATCTTCAAGAAGGCTATTGAATGATGTCCTAATTGGTTATGGTCTATAGGTTGAATGGTTTGCTGTCTGGAAATTCCATTTCCTGCACTTTTGGGCTATCCTGATACCCTTGAATGCAGTTATCCACATATATTTTAAGAATTGGAACTACTTAAGGATTTTCTTGGGACCTAAAATGGACCCGACACTGGCTATAGGCACTAGCCAAGCCTCTATAACTCTCACAAGATAACCCCACACGGCCTTGCAGCCAAGAGTGTCTAAGGGACACACTGCCCGAATCACTACTATGGATATTGTATTTGTAGTAGAACGTAGTCCAACGATTTCCCTTCCTTACTCCTCAGAGGGAGATCCCACACATCTTGGTGTGATATACCACGTAACACAAACATAAAAGAGGCACCCCTCTGGCTAAATGTCATGGCCCCACTGCAGCTCTCCTACACTGAGAGGATTGGCCCCTCGATACACTGCTCTAACACAAAGAACATATGAAAAATCTCCACTCTTATATATTTTGAACGATCCAGGAGATAAATTTTCCTCACTTGACAATTTCCCAAATATTTGAGCGACTAGCCTACAGCTTGGGTTTCCTCACAACTCGGCATAGGTCATATAATTGGCAATCAATTGCTATGCATCTAGGAGTTACCATGTCATGCTCAATGCAAATGTGGATGATCATTGTGCTCAATAAATTTATGATTAAAAACCTAGCCACATGAGGTGCAAAACCAATCCTCTAATGATTTCCAAGCTACTCATAATTACGGCATTGCTAGAGACTAGCACCAAGTTTCAAACCATAATCCGTCCTATATGTTATCATTTTCAGCTACTAACCACTTCCACAAACCCTCATCTCTCTACCGTTTAGGTTTTACTTTCGTTGGGTAGGTGTAGGGTTCATTTTCATGTAATTTTCTATATAAAAATCGATAAAAACACACTATAACATAGAAAAAAGACTTGACAGAGGCTTGATCCTCATGATCCAGCCTTGTTATACACTCACGAGAATAAAATGTATTTTTTCCTAAATTTTTAGGTATAAAAACTAAAATTTTTCTTATTTTTCTGATTTTTTCTCATTTATTTATTCATAAAAATGTGATATTTCAGAATTATGAGTTCTTACTAATCAAGGACACTCAACATCATTTTCATATTTATTTTTAATTACATATGACCCCAAAATACTCAACAAAAATCCCAAATTCCATTTTTTTTCATAAAAACCGCAACATATGGGTTGTGTGTTTTGCGAAAAATTATTATATGATCATATTTTCTGGTTTTCTTTCATATTTTAGAGAGAATGCAACATGGGAAATCAAGAACAAATAAAATCAAACAATTTCTCCAACCATTTTTCGTAAAATAAAAGAACCACTCACTTACGCATAGAAACCATGATTTCGAGGCTTGTATCTCGTAGACGGGAGGTCGTTGATGCTTCTTCTTTGCTGTTGATGCAATCTCTTAGCCTAATCAATGTCCTCCATTGCTCTAGAATTATCATTTGCTCCGGATTCATCATCACAACCCTTCCCCTTCTCTCTTGAATTGATGCGTATGAACAGCCGCTAAGAGGAGAGAGAAATACTAAAAATCAGATTTTGAAATCCTCCATTAAAATGGGCAAGCTTACAACCATCTCGTTCCTCTCTCTGTCTTGATGGAGAATCTCACACTCTCTCTCCAAATGGGTCAAGATTGGAGCGGTATCGATGAGATTTGGAAGGGGTGCAAAAAAAATTTGCGTCCCCCCCCCTTTGTTCGATAGTATTTCCATTAGTTTGAGCTTCTTTAAAGCCTAAGGGTAATAATTTTTAAAATAACTGGTTCAACCTTTTGTATTCATAGTGTCTTGTAAGTGGATATTTCGGTTTTAAGGGGGCAAATAGACTCGAATTCGAGATCCGTATGGATAGGCGGCTTCACAGCATCAAAATCTATAAACCTAGGCCTCGTCGCACACTTTCCAACTCCCAGATCTAGTAGCTTATTTATAACACCAAACCTTGTGGGGATTAAATGGAGGGTCAAACGACCTCTGATTGATGAATTGAGACTTGTGTTGGATTTCTAACATTGAAATGCATCTAGGAAAACTCTAGCTCAGCCATTTGCGACCATTTGATTTTTCATGAAATTTGGTCTTTGGCACTTCCTCGGCACTCCTTGCTCCAAAAATGACCTCAAATGCTTCAAGCACGGCTCAAAATCGGCTCTTAATATCCAGCTCTCAGATTCTCTTGAAGAAATAACTCCTCCTCATCACCCTCTACATCATCCACCAAACTTATTATTTGTGCATACATATCCTCAAGAATAACATCCTAACTTGAAATATAAGAAAATTCTAATTGAGTATGCAAATCAGTAATTTTATTATCCTTCTGCAAAACAACTTCCTCAAGAGCATTAATAACCTCAAAACAATGTGAAACTTACCATTCCATTGCATTCTTGATATGCGAAACCTCTTATTGAAGCAATGGTTTCTCTTTTGAAGCCGATTGATAACAATCAGAGCCTTAATTGTTGCAATTTCTGATGCATTCCTTTTCTTTTCCAACTCAAAAGAAATCCATTGAGCCATTTTAGTTGAAGATTGTTCCATAGAGCATATCTCTTGCAAACCTTCAAGAAAACCAAACAAACTAAGTGTTTTTTGTAATTCCTATATTCAACCTACTGTTGTGAACCTAAACATTGCTAAAAACTAATCATTTGCTATCTTGAAAATTGCTCATACATGCAATATCTTGAAAGTGTGCAGTAGTATAAACTTGTTTAATTTCTTTAGGTTGGATAGTATAATGTCTTGAAATAATATTCAACATGCTGGAAATACAGGCATGATGAAAAAGTACATAAAAAAATGATGCATTTTGCACTACAAGTAATGGCATTTCAAGTAGTTGCAAAGTCTCTTCACTAAAATTTAACTTCCTTGTTGCATTATCCTTCTCAAAGCTAGTAAGAGAACCAAGAAAATAATCCATAATAGCATCTTCATTGAGAAAACCATAATCCTCATGCTTTTCATCTATGATAATATAATCTTTTTGAATACAAACTGATCTTCTTGATCACCAAACTAATCAACCTTCTTGACAATAACTTCATTACTTCTTCCTTCTTCAAGAAAACTGATCAAAGATTGATTATGATAGTTTGCAAGAGACCAAAATACAAAAAATACCTTCAAGTTATTGATGCAAGGTGTATGATGCTCCACTCTCCCATTGGTAAGCTTCTTTGTTGGGTTTGGGGCACTGGAGGATCCTTAGCTACTTTGACTCTTGTCCTCTCTCACTCCCTCAGCCTCAATTTTTGGAAAATCCATAGGTAAATGGTAGCAATCATCATCATCATCACTTGAACTTAAATCAAACTAGAACATCTTCATATTTCCCCTTGATCTTCTCAACTGCTCTAAGTAGTCTCTGAACATGCTTCAAATTGGAGCAAGATTTAACTTTATGGCATTCATGGTCATCATGCCACTCATAAGCATCATCAAGTATATTCTCAAAATAACTCAACCTTTCCCATTCTCGATGCATCCTTTAACTTGCATATTTCTTTGCTGCTAAAGAAAGCTTCTTATGAATACCATTGAATTGCATACATAAGTCAACCATGTAGAAATACTTGTAGGATTTCCCTCTTTCAAAAGACTCATAAATATACACACAACATCTTGAGGTATGTCAATGCTCAAAGTAGAATTTGCATCTCTTTTGCTTCTTCTTAGATTTATCGATGATGAAACATGCCTATAGTTTGCAAAAGAACTACTTTTCTTTTAGCAACCTCCTAACTTTTGCAATGATCAAGTAATAGGTTTCAGGCTATGATATTCATATTATTCTTGCAATTTCTGTAGTTCAAGCTATTTGAAAAACTATTTTGCAAGTATTGCCTAAAAACACATGTATTGATCAGATTTGTTTGTGTTATATGGCTAGTCTCTCTAATAGATTTTCAACAATTCAAGTTACTCCCTACCATTTCCACAACTCCTAGCACTTTTGCACTTTAGGTCATATCAATCAATTTCTCATTATGGCATTCTCTTGAAGTTGCTTCTGATCTCCTTCTTTGTTGCTAGCACATTTCTTGTGAGTCTTCTTTGTATTTTTTCCCACCATCTTGTGAACAACTGAATTACATGAATCTACCTCTACCTGAATTACAAGAAACTACCTGAAATGCAAGAATTTGCCTAAACTACAAGAATATATTTGAGTTGTAGGAAACTGTCTAAATTGCAGGAATTTACTTGAATGCATGTCTACTCTGAAACTGCTTGATTCTTGCATCTTGTACCCTCCATTAAAGAAGAGATAACTTGATACCCTCCATTTATACAAATGAATCATAATGTCTTCCTAGAAAAAAGATCACCTTTCTCTCATCATCTCCATTTTTCTCTCAATAGACTGTGCTCTCTTTTGCTGCTCTTGTACCTTCTTCTAATGACATTTCACTTTTAAAGAAGGAATTTGAAGACTTGAAATTAGGGCTATACCTTGAAACTCGTAGAAATGAACCCTTAAAAGTATTGGCTATTATAGATCGTAAATATCAACTAGAACCAACTTGCTTTGAACCCATAACATTGAGAATTCTTGAATAGATTGAGATCTTCAAGCTATCAACTAAAACCATTGCAACACTACATTGGTTTCATTTCATGAATCTTGAAATTAGAGCATCCAAATAGAACTTACAACAAGAAATTCAAGAAGGAAGATGAACCTTGAATGATCTATCTTATAGACATGACAAAAATCATTGAATAGATCTGAATCCTCTACTGCACCGAATCTTTAGATGTTATAGTTCTCTACTTTCACATACTGCTCTTGCAAATTTATTCTTTCTAGACCTGATGCCTAAATCATGAGAATTATGCGCATGAAACTAGCAGGATTGCCAAAGTGTTGTGGCCTCTCAAGTCCACAATAGAAACACAGAAAACAATAGACTACCTAAAATTACCTTGTTGTTGCAAATAACTTTATGAATTAACTTACAGTTATTTTAAGCATTTGATATTTAGGAACAATATGCTTATATTCATTAATATAAAACTGTTATCCTTAAAAATATCAGACAATTTTTTAATCATCACGACCATTCTTGAATGAATAAATCGAAATAGAAAACATTAGTTTTTAAGAAACCAACATAGATAGATAGAACCCAATATCAATGACCATATTTAAGCACTATCTTGCAGATTTTTCTCATTCATGATCATGAAAAATCTAAAAGGTTACAACTCTTAATATCCAAGATAGGTACCTTCACTTCAGGTGAAGTCATATGACATCTAAAGTCACTTTACACATGTTGATTAACATGCATATAAGTACAAGGTTGAAAGTAATAAATAGATTATGTAATTCAAGCCCTAATAGGTGAAATGTAGGTTTCATGAGGCCATGGAAACTTTAAAGATAGGGGAGATCTAGAGGAAGAGGTGGATGGCAAAACAGAGGTTTTGGAAATTCTAGTATTATTTGTCATTATTGTGGTAAAACAAGTCATATCGTTTCCCATTATTATGGTAAGAAGGATGATATTCATAGTGGTAAATTGCAACAAAATGAAACTATGCATTGTCTTCATGGAAAAACGAAGATAAAAATGAGCATCTATTTGTTATGCAACATATGATGAATGTTGTTATAGGAAACATAACACATGATGATGTATGGTATGCTGATTTAGGTGCATCTAATCATATGACCAGTCATGTTCAATAGTTTGGAGAGATGCAAAATCTACAAAATCCAAGTAATGTACAAATAAGTCATGATTCATGCCACCCAATTTCACACACATTGAAAAAGTTTCCTTGTCCTTGCATGATGGCTAGACAAAGAGTCTACCAAATATATTGCATGTGCCATCAATCACAAATAATTCAACGTCTATAACGTGTCCACCTGTCCACTGGTAGGACACGTCTTAGTAGCCCATCGGGAAGAGAGTCCAGAATGCGCCGCCCGGCACTCCCACGGAATGTCATGGGGTTTGCGATCTAGGTCTTCTCGAGTCTGCCATGAAGAAGCGGAAGAATTCTGGTCGTTCCCACTTAGGATCCACCTGAATCGGGGTTTTCCTAAAGGTCAAGTTTCTCTGAGGTAACTAGCGTCGAGCCCCAGACGACTTTACGCAGAAACATCAGGGTCGAAGTGGATTTATACTACACTTAGGTCAAGGAGAATGGGAAACGAGAGGGATGCGAAGCTCAACCTCTCTGCCTGTAAGGCATAGTCCCATTTCGTTCCCCTAAAACAATATAAATCGAGACTCTAGTTTTCTAGATTCTAGGTCATCGTTACTTTGCTATCAAATCCTTTGAGAAAAGTTCCCGGCCAACCGGGACCACTCTTCCATAGGACAGACCCATGGTCACATCCACCACACTTTCCTCAGGTTGCTTTAGTTGTCTAATTACCTACCACATTTAGTTTGACAAGCAAAAACAGCTTCCTTAATTAGCCAGTTAATCACTGGTTCCTTCACGTAACTTAAGCACTGACATAGAAAAACAACGTCAAACAAGTTCCACTTTATTTATTAGTCTTTGGAATACATCATATAATCTAGTCCAAAGGCTATTCCATAATCCGCCTGAAGGAAATTTCATAATCCACCAGAAGGCCTGAAGGAAATTTCATAATCCGCCTGAAGGAAATTTCATAATCTAGCATTCGATCCAGGATCAATTGCGACTTGGCAAGATCCCAAGGGTTTTGTAAGCTTAGCTCCTTGTTTATCCTTTTATCCTTGGGTTAGGGTTTATACCCAGTTAACCCAAATTGTTTCCACCTTACGTTTCCTTAAATTAAAGAAAATAAATCCTAGGAAACCTCGTCACCCTAACTTGATTGGTCAATTGCTTGCTAGGCAATTCATAATTACCCTAACTTGGCAAATCAGCCTCAAAGAAGGGTGATGTAGCAAGATGTCTACTCATCCTCTTGCAAATTAGACTTGTACGTAGAACTCACCAACCTTGTTATAAGGAGTGGCAATACTATTTTGTGATTTAACACAAAATCATGTGACGTTGCAACTTGTTGCAAGAGACAAGTGTCGCACCTAACTTGTGGGATTATTTTTCCCATCACATGGTATTCTTGGTCAAGAATACCTTTGGTCAAGATGTAGGGTTTGTGAGTCCTCTTGACCCAATCCGAACCTTAACCCTGCTAGGCTAATAGTCATTTTGGCCTTAAAGTTTCTAAATTCATACGGAAGTCTAGTATTTGGCCAATTGATCCTTAGGGTAAGAACCCTAGATCGTTCTTGCATAGGCACTCAGCTAACCCTAACATTCTGTGAATGTAGGTAGGACCTTTGAGGTCGGAAATATTAAGTTCGTTTCCTAAGTGCGATACTAGGTAGAATTTTATCGCGGCTTAGCTCCACCTAGCGCATTGCAGTGATCATCATTTCAGTTACACCATTACAAGCGATTTACCTAATTGATCTAATTGTCTTGTGACAAGAGGTGAACTTTCCTTAGAGATGCAAATACTTTTCCTAAAAGATGTAAATAATTTCAAGATATAACATTCCATGCAAATATGTGATTCATAGACTTTTTCCTTCTATGCAGCTATAAGTTCTACAATGATCGTTACTTTTCCTTGCCTAAACTATAATGATTGACAACTCAGGGCTACCTCGTATAAACCCTATGTTGACTTACATCAAGAACTATGCCTATAAACCCTTCGTTTAATGCATTGACTTCAAGCTTTAACATGAAAATGCATCCTTTCCTAAATACAAACTTCGATAAAAGAACTCCATGCATGAGCGAATGCCATGAGACCATTTATAATTTAACTCGTCCTTTAGCACTTAATCGACCTAAAATGTAACCATCCTCGCCTGCAAATTTGCAAGTTCATAATTCCTTTCTATGCATTGCGACGATTTGGAGAACATTCAATGGGCGTCTAAGATTATCCCCTATATGAACCGTGGCCATGAATTTAATTCATAAGTGCATCATGCGACATAAACTTTATCCTTCTTAGCACGATATCATCTTCTAAGTTATGCATTATATGTTCAAGGAGATTGCAACTACCCTTGTCCACGGGAGTGTGATTTCAAATATTGGACATACACTAACTATGTAAATCAAATGAATAAATCCATTTATAACTTTCCTACAAAAATTAAACATGCCTAATGCATCCTTTCATGCAGAATTAATTTTTAAGAACCTGGGCATTGAGGTTCGGGGTGTTGTCCACACGTGTGCTCGGGGTGGAAGCTCTCGCGACTTTTGCTTTGGGGCCATCGATGACGTAGATCCTCGACTCAGCAAACTCCTCCCGACCCTTTATCCGATTTCTGAAATCGCTTTCCGTTCGGGATCTTCCTCGCGGCATGAGAGTTTGGGCGTTGGGAAACACGGATTTTAAAATCATGGGAGGCACGATGAGAACAAGGCTTATGGAAGCCTTTAGTGGAAACTTCCAAAAAGAAGCTTCTAAGCTTCTGTGGCAGAGAAGTGACGTGGAGAGAGAAGATGAGGATGGAGGTGGAGATGTCGATGAGGATGATGATGGAGAGGAAGAGGATGATGTTTATGATGATGATGGCGATGATGGCGCAGCCTAGCGGCAGCAATATGGTGGTGTAAAGGTAGCACGGCATCCTCAGGCGGGAGCAGCATGTCTCTCTCTCCTCCTCCCCCTCACCCTTGAGAGGGGGGGGGGGTGTCTTATAGGTGGAAGGGGGAGGGATAGCCATACACATGGCTAATTGCATGCTTCCTCCTCCCCTTGTGCTCTCCTACTCCACAACACTCCTCTCACACTCCCTCTCCCCGCCATGCAACAGCTAAAGGGGAGAGGATTAATAGTAAAAAATTTGCAAAATTTTGTCCATTATCCATTTGCCTTTTCCCGTGAAGGGTGTTCATGCGTGGAACTACGGGTTTTTAGCCACGGTCTTCCATACATGACACGGAGCTGGAGTTTATTAATGCGCGCGGAGGGAGCACTTAGCCACCAACATTTATCATTGTGGGAGATTATTTTGAGTTGCTCTTACACGGGATTTGGGTCTTCAATATTTCATAGTGGAAATATTACATTCTCTCCCCCTTAGAGGAATCGAGTTATCCTCATCTTGAGAAGATCTGGGGGTATTGTTGGTTGAGAGTGCTTTCATCCATCCAAGTGGCATCCTCTTCGGGATAATCTTTCCACTGGAGGAGGTATTCTCTCAAGGTTCTGGATCTCAAATGCCTCTCTCTTGTTGAGATGACAAGCTCAACACATGCGGACATTGATGATGGACCGCCTGGTTAGATGGGTCCACACATCTACACTTAGCACGTCGGTGGTCATTATGACTCTCACATGGCCACCGACTCATTACTTATTATATTCAGGTTGTTACACCTATTTACAGCTGGCATAGTTATAGCGCCAGTCGAATAGTGTAGTTGGTTATGCATTGTTTGACTTAGTAGGCCACTTTCCTTTATGTTGTATCTTATCTATACTTTGTGTACATTGTAAAGTGTGTGGAAGAAGAAGAAGAAACTAGCAAGAAAACGTTTTGGCCTCCATCTCTCTTCTTGTCTCTTGAGTGAGCTTCTCCTTGTGCATTCTGTGTGTGTTCGGCATAACATCTTGAGCAAGTTCCCCCACCACGCGATTCTTGACATCCCTAACATCTAAGATCCTGTCAAGCTGTAGCTCAAGGACTCCTTGGCTAGGCATTACAACTTGTTGATCATCAAGCACGTGACTAGGGTTAGGTACATACTTCTTCAGTAGGCTGATATGGAATATATTATGAACTTTTAGGTTTTCAAGGAGCTGCAGTCTATAAGCATTAGGCCTTAGGCACTTGAGGATCTTGTAGGGTCCACAATACCTTGGACTTAGCTTTTTACATTCCCCCAAGGATAGGGAACCCTTATTTAGACGTATGTGAATGAAGACCATATCTCCTTCAACGAAGGATCTGTCTTGATGTTTCAAGTCTGTGTAAGCCTTTTGTTTGTCCTTGGCGGCTTGGATGTCCTGTCTTATTGACTTGATTTGATCATCCATATCTTACAGCATCTGCTTTGAGGATTCAATCCTCAAGATTGGATCCGAAAAGTTTAAAGGACTATGACAATCGTGTCCATACAATGCTTGAAAAGGGGTCATCTGAATGCTTTGTTGGTAGGAAGCATTGTAGGCAAACTCAACCAGTGGCAAATATTGAATCCACTTTTTGGGTTCGTGACATTAGTGTGCCCTAAGCATATCTTCAATGACTTGGTTGACTCGTTCTGTTTGACCATCAGTTTGGGGATGATCAGCTGTACTGAAATAGAGTTGAGTCCCAATGGCCTGGAAGATAGCCCTCTTGAAGTGTGATGTGAAGAGAGAGTCACGATCACTAATGATTCTTCTGGGTAACCCATGCAGTTTGAATATTTTCTTGATGAACAACCTTGCAATGTCTGAGGCTTTATAGTTTGTCTTAACAGGGATAAGATGTGCAACCTTGGTGAGCATATCCACCACAACCATAATGGTTTTGTATCCTCCTTGAACTTGGGGTAGGCCAACAACAAAGTCCATACTAATGAATTCCCATTTCATTTAGGGAATGTCAAGCGGTTGCAATTTCCTTGGAATTTTGACATGTTTGGCCTTAATGCGTTGACAAGACAAACATTTCGTGACATATTTGAGAATGCCACTTTTGAGCCTCTCCCAATAATAGCTCATTCTGACTGCATTGAGGGTCTTGGCATAGCCAGGATGTCCTGAGAAAGGGGAGTCATGAGCTTCCCAAAGTATCTTCCATTTGAGTGACTGGCTTGTCGGTATACATAATCTCATTCTATAGTAGATAAGTCCACTATTGATAGAGAATTCTTGATACTTTGCCTGTAGTTTCGGGTCTTGATCTTTGATAGGGATCTCCCTTAGCAATTTTTGATAGGTTGGATCATGGCATGCCTCTTCTTTAGCTAGCTCAAGTATTGGGTTGTTTGGCATGGATACCTTTGTGGCTAGAGATCTAGCTGTTGATGGATCTTGTAAAATCAAAGAATTCAGAAATGCCTTGCGAACGACTGAGTGCATCAGCAACTACATTCTCCTTTCCTAGGCCGGTATTTGATTTCAAAATCATATTCTTCCAGCACTTCAATCCATCGACATTGCCTTAAATTAAGCTCATTCTGGGTAAAAATCCACTTAAGACTCTTGTGGTCCATCACTAAGGTGAACTTGTTACCCAGGAGGTGGTGTCTTCAAAGCTTGAGAACATGGATATGATAGCTAATAGCTCCAAATCGTGGGTAGCATAGTTCCTTTCATGTCTCTTTAGTTTCCTTGAAGAGTATGCTACAGGATGACCTTCTTGCATAAGCACACATCCTAAGGCAAGTGTGCTAGCATCAATTATCACTTCAAACTCCTTACTAAGATCTGGAAGTTTCAGGATGGGTGCTGATACCAAGCTTTTCTTTAGTTTGTCAAAGCTGGACTGTTCAGCAGATGACCATACAATTGATACTTGCTTCTTCAGTAGGTCATTCAAAGGCGTTGCAATCAAAGCATAGTTTTCGATAAAGACCCTGTACCATCCTGTCAATCTAAGAAAACTACATATTTCTTTGACAGTTGTTGGTGTTGGCCACTCCAGAACGTCTCATGGATCTACTGAAATTCCTTCCGCTGATACAATGAATCCCAGATATTCAATTTGTCGCTTGAAAAGTGCACACTTCTTCTTCTTGGCATAAAGCTCGCGTGCTCTCATTATTTCAAGAACAATGCGAAGCTGGGGTTCATGATCTTCTTCCCGTTTGGAGTAGACTAGGGTATCGTCAAAGAAGATGAGTACAAAGTCATCAAGGTAGGGCCTAAAGATATCCTGCATTAGCCTGTTGAAGGTAGCAGGTGCATTTGTCAGCCCGAATGACATGACCGGGAACTCAAAGTGTCCATACCTTGTGCTAAATGCAGTCTTCGGGATATCCTCTTCCTTGATCCTTATCTGATAATATCCAGACCTGAGATCAATCTTAGAGAAGATCTTCGTACCTTGAAGACAGTCAAGAAGTACATCTATTCTTGGAATGGGATATTTGTTCTTAATGGTTGATTGATTCAATCCTCTGATCAATACATAGCCGAAGCGTTCCATATTTCTTCTTTTGGAACAGCACTGGAGCTCCCCATGGTGAACTGCTAGGATGGATGTAGTCTTGGTCTAACAGTTGCTTGAGTTGCTCCTTCAGCTCAATCGCTTTCGGGATGGACATTCTATATAGCCTCTTTGCGATTGGTGCAGCTCCTACACTAGCTTGATTTCATGATCGACTTCCCTTTGAGGAGGAAGTTCTGTCAGCTCTTCAGGAAATACGTCTGTGTATTCCTTTAACCATGAATGTTCTTCCCTATATTCCTGATTCTGATCTAGCTTGTTTAGCTTAATCAAATAGACAAGTAGCCCCTTTCTAACTCCTTTTATTATCTGAGATGCTTTGGCCAGTTGAATTTTTGGCATACCAGCCTTTCCTTGAGCTGTGAACTGTTCTCTTTCAGAATTTCGAAAGGAGACTTGGCCCTTTCCACAATGAATATGGGCATCATTAGGTTTAAGCCAATCCATTCTGAGCAAACACTTGTGGACACCTAAGTTAATAACCCTGAATCTTACCGAAGTCGACTTTCCACCTAATAGGAATTTCACCTTAGCAATTTGCTTGGTACAAGTGACCTCACGACCATTTGCTAATTCCACAAGTAAGGTAGGTGCATATTTTGTGGCTATTCTTAATCTTTTTGCACAAACTGGTGAAATGAAGGAATGTGTACTGCCACAATCAATTAAGGTTTTGAAGCTTTTACCTTGATAATCTGATGGTGTTTGAATCATCGAGAACTGGCGATTCGGGCCTTTCTTGTGAAGAGCGGCATGAATTGTTGCCCTCTCAAAGTCAGCTTCCATGGTTGGGACTTTTTCATCACACAGCTCCTTTTTGGCAACACTCGAGGTTCCCCCTCTGGCCCTGGTGGTGGCTCCTTGGCCATGCACGGTTTCTTGAAATGGACCTTGACATTGTCCTCTACTAAGCTTGGGACACTGATTTTTAAAGTGACCAGGCTTGTTGCAATGGAAGCAGTGGAGATTGCGGCCATTACCTTGGGTAGGAACCAAATTATTGACAGTGTTGGTCCTAGCTTTCTTCCTTTGTCTCTGATTTTGGCCCTGCACTCTCTTAGCCTGGGACCTATATACTCCCTTGTTTTGATCCTTGTAAGACCAAGTCCTGTTATTTCTTGGCCTGGTTTGCACCTCCTGTATTATGGGTGCATCTCGAATGAGTGCGTCCTGAAGATTTGTCAACCGCATTGATTCGAGGCGAGTGTTTATAGGTGGGTTTAATTTGGCACAAAACTTTGACACCTGTTGTGTCATATCCATTTGTGGTGCGTACTTTAAAAGAGAGACAAATTTTGAATAGTAAGCATCAAGGGATAGTCCAAGCTGCTTTAGTTCATAGAATTCATTCATCTTCTATGTGCGGTAGGTAGGTGGTAAATATCTTCCTTGCACAGCTCTTTTAAACTTCTCCCAAGTAACTGATCCTTCCGAGATCCCTTGGTATCTGCACCATTGCTTCCACCAAAGTCTTGCTTTGCTGGTAAGCTTCAATTTGGCAAGCATAGCTTGGTTAGTGGGTGCAGTACTTGCTGCTTTGAAATAATCATCCATGGATTCAATCCAGACTTCGGTGTCAGTTTGGACGGTCCTTCCCTTACCATCGAATTATGGTGGCTTAATCAGCTTGAGAAGAAACTTCTTCTCTTGAATTACAGTCATACTTGGTGTAGGGGTCGGACTAGGAATCTGCACTTGAGGTTGTGCCTGGGCAATAAGATTCTTTACGTTAAAAACTTGCTAAGTGATTCTCACATTACATTGCATGCCCAGTTTATTTTTTAGCCAAGTGACCTAATCACTTAACTCTATTACCAACACGTACATCCAAGACAGTCATTGATTAAAAAAGTCTATTTCATTCATATGGGCATAGCCCTTTCGAGTACATTTATTTGGGAAGGTAGAGCAAGCTGATACATTAGTTTGGGGAGAATAAGATTGTGTTAAATTCAGCTACGAGAACTGAGTAATAATATGGATTGGGGTCATGGGTTTTCAGCAATCGATAGGTCATAGGAAGCTTGGGGTATCCTTTCCTTTAATACCCGTTCTTCTCATAACGTCCCAACACCTTGATTCTGTCGCGGCAAGGATTATTTGAGTACTTCTTCGTACACATACTTGTTCTGCTTAACCTTTCGACTGCTGACATGTAGGGTTGCGTTTGTGTTGAGCCTCAACAAATATGAACAGCTTCACGATCTTTAGGTCCTCCATCCACTTGATTCTCTTCAAGTTGGTTCGAAGGTACGCAAGTTGGTGGGCAGCTTTGTAATAAATTCCTGAATCACCCATCCATCTCCGTTCCACATACAGGGGTGAAGGATTGTAGATGTGGTCTAGGATATTCATCATATCTAATCTTTGTCGATAATCTGTAGCACGCATCGCGGTCATAAACATAGCCTGGAACACCAAGAATTTGTTCCATGCATCGCGACTCTCTAGGCCAGCACCAATAAGTAAGTAAGGAAATGTTCTTATTGGCAACATTACTCTACTTTCCCCTCATTAAGTTTCCTTGTAAATATTAGATCTCGTTGGTTGGCTCTGATACCAACTGTAACGTGTCCACCTGTCCGCTAGTAGGACACGTCTTAGCAGCCCATTGGGAAGAGAGTCTAGAAAGCGCCGCCTGGCACTCCCACAAAATGTCACAGGGTTTGCGATCTAGGTCTTCTCAAGTCTGCCACAAAGCGGAAGCATTCCGGCTATTCCCACTTAGGATTGACCTAAATCGGGGTTTTCCTAATGGTCAAGATCCTCGGAGGTAACTAGCGTTGAGCCCCAAATGAACTACTTTACGCAGAAACATCAAGGTCAAAGTGGATTTATACTATACTTGGTTCATGGAGAATGGGAAACAAGATGGATGCAAAGCTCAACCTCTCTGCCCATAAGGCATAGTCCCATTCCGTTCCCCTAAAACAGTATAAATTGGGACTCTAGCTTTCTAGAATCTAGGTCATCGTTACTTTGCTGTCAAATCCTTTGAGAAAAGTTCTCAACCAACCAGGACCACCGTTCCGTAGGACGGACCCATGGTCACATCCACCGCACTTTCCTTAGGTTGCTTTAGTTGTCTAATTACCTACTACATTTAGTTTGACAAGCAAAAACAGCTTCCTTAATTAGCTAGTTAATCACCGATTCCTTCACCTAACTTAAGCACTGACATAGAAAAACAACGTCAAACAAGTTCCTTTTCAACATTTGATCTTTATTTATCAGTCTTTGGAATACATCATATAATCCAGCCTGAAGGCTATTCCATAATCCGCCTGAAGGCAATTCCATAATCCACCTGAAGGCAATTCCAGCAATCCTCAGGGATTGCTATTCCAAGTTTCCGCCCGTAGACTAGTATGCGGGCCTCGAGATCCAATCTTGAGTCACGCCAACCTCTTGTGCAGGGTCCGAAGGCAAGGGATTTATAGCCACGGCCCCCTCTGGCACCCAAGCATCCTCCTGCTCCAAGTAGCACCCACGGAGAGACCTCTCGCAGTGGGTTCAGTCCATGTACTCGGCACAGCTAATAACCCCCTTGGATAGGGTCAGGCAGACAATCAGGGGTAACTGATGCTGCCTCTCCCTCCAGGCCTTCAACCTGAAGCATTAATTATTTTTCTAGCTTTAGTTCCTTGAGCAAAGAAGTACAAACAGTTTTCCTAACAGTACAAACACAATCAATCCAATGGTCGTTTGTACGGCTAATTGCTAAGGTGTGAATCGTTCTCTCCGAATGCATCCAGCATTCGATATGGGATCAATTGCGACTTGGCAAGATCCCAATGGTTTCGTAAGCTAAGTTGCTTGTTTATCCTTTTATCCTTGGGTTAGGGTTTATACCCAGTTAACCCAAATTATTTCCACCTTACGTTTCCTTAAATTAAAAACAATAAATCCTAGGCAATCTCATCGCCCTAACTTGATTGGTCGATTTCTTGCTAGGCAATTCATAATTACCCTAACTTGGAAAATCAGCCTCAAAGAAGGGTGATGTAGTAGGATGTCTACTCATCCTCTTGCAAATTAGACTTGTACGTAGAACTCGCCAACCTTGTTAAAAAGTGTAATATTTCCACACAATAAAAGTTAGTTGGTTAGTTCAAAAGTTAGTTAGTTAATTAATAAGTTAGTAAGATTACTAACTAAAGACTAACTAAGGTAAAAACTAACTAACATTAATTATTAATAATTTTTATTTAATTTAAAATATTTTATTTAGAAAAATCAAGAGTCGTAAATTCGATATTTTTTTCGAATTGGCAAGGACCGTGGCCATCCTTCACATAAATTACAACGTGAACGAAACTTATGAGTTATATTAATCACTAGGATAATGTGTATAGTTTGGATGGTCTAAAAATATTAGACTTTTGGACAAGACTAGAATATTTTAGAGATTATCTTAATTTTTTTAAAAAAAGATATGGAGATTTCTAGAACTAGATGTCATTTAAAAGAAAAAAACAAGTGATGTGTTAGTTAGTTTGAAGATTTTATAAAAAGAAAAATAAGGAAAAGTGACTGGCGAAATCGCGCGCGCCGCTATCGCAGTTTACAGGCAGTAGACAGCACTTCGAACAGAGAAAAGAAGAAGGAGTGAACTGAGAGCTTTCTAATCAAGTGTCTTGGAGTTTTACCCCCCTTTCGGAGCCAATGGAACCATCAGATTTATGATCTGAGCATCATATCACTGATCTTTCCAAGATCCCCCTCCACAAAGAGCTCCACTTCTCAACCACAAGCACTCTTCCCCAATTCACTATAAATACGAGGCATGGGAGAGGCATAGGGGAGATAAGGAGACCCCGAGAGGCTGCGAGAGAGAAGAAGAGAGAAGGAAGAATACTCCTTCAAGAGGCTGCGAGAAGCTAGAAAGAGAGAGAGAGAGAGAGAAAGAGAAAGAGGAAGAGAGTTAGCTCAAATCCCTTGTCTCGATCTTTAACTAAGCCATATTCTCTACCCTCTCTCATCTAAAATCTATCCCACCTTCCCTATCTCTCAAACTCCTCGTGGACGATGGCTCCAAAGCGACGAAGTGGAAAAGCTATGGAAATCAATGCAACCGGTCAAGCAACGGGTATTGCCAATGATACGGGAGTGCCCGAGGTTGCGGGAATTGCCACCACAATTGGAACATCGGGTGTGGCTAATGCGAGCGCGAGTAAAGATGAAGTTCCTAATGTCGTCATGCCGCCAAACCAGGTTATTCATTACTAGATTATCAATTTTACAATATAAGATAAATTACATAGGATATTAGCTTTCATATTCTTCGCTTACACATTAAACTGATAACTCATCCAGAAAGACATATTAGTTCAAGCATAAAACGATTAATCACTATGATTTCTAGCTAGAATAGTTGGGATACTAAGGCATTGAATCATGATAGAATTAATTGCCAAAGGTTATTGTACATATGTCTTTACGCGTATTCCATATAGTTATGATCAAATGCGACAAGGTTAAGAACTGATTAGTGAAGGTTATAGAAACTAGTTATCTATTTAGGAATCCTAAAGATCATCTCGTTGAGTTTATTGACACAATATATTTCCTTAAGGGATTTTGCTTATGTTTAGATAAGTGAATCCAAATGGAAAACTCATGCCCTGCTTAACATGTTTTAAGAGGTGTATTCAACACTTCTTTATGGGGAGAAGAATCCTCATTAGAATGAAAGGTTACCTTAGGATAAGGTCTACCTTGGCTATGTGAAACTGTGATTTACATGTTGGGATGATTGTCATTGCACTATTTGATACATATTTGAAAGGACTGTTTGTGTTTGTTAGAATCTAGATTTTGATTGAAATTATTGCCAACAGAATAAAAGGAAGGATCGCGCTAGGCTACCCCCAAGCCAGCGGCGAGACCCTACTCCAAGGGGGTCATGATTATCGCTACGAGAGGCTGCATTGTTCCAAGAATCTGACTAGCCCCTTCGTGACCCAGGATGGGATCCTGGAACCCTAAATACTAGTTACGAGGGTGAAATCTTGGTGGACAGAATGTCCTTATGGAATTCTGTGTATCTTCCGTTGGGACAGAATGATGGAAATTGTAATAAGACTTCCAATATAATAAAGAAGTTTGCTTTACTATTCGAATTGTATGCGTGTTAGTGAGATAAATTATGTGAAGGAACGTGTGACTAAACGGACTAATTAAGGAAGCTGATTGTATATGTTCCAATAAATGTGTTGTAGGTAATTAAAAAACTAAAGATAACCCATCATCAGAGGAAAGTGGGTGGGCGTAAGCCCGACGGGTCCGTCCAATGGTAGGGTGGTCCCGGTTAGCTGGGAGCTTTTCTACATCGGATATAGAAATAGGAAGACGATAAATTGACCAAGTAGTCATTAGGTAGAACTGACTTGCATTGTTTTAGGGGGCCGGAATGGGATTTTGCCTTATGGGCAGGAGGGTTGACGTACCACACTCCCCTCCGTCTCCCATTCTCTTTGAACCAAGTGCAATGGTAAGTCCGCTTCAGATCGAGTAATCCTCTAAAAAGTGGAACTCGAAATTACTGATGCTAGCTGGCTGCTAGGAGACCCATCCGATTTTAGAAACCCAAGTCTTCAGGTCGATCCTAGTGGGTTCGGCTAGAACTCTCCCGTTGCGAAGTAGACTCGGTAGGGCCTAAGTGACAAACCCGTGATGTTCCAAGGGAGCACCGGGCAGCGTCATTTATGGAAAAACCTACTGATGGACTACTAAAAGGTGTGCCATGGATTGGGACTAGCGGACACCTCACAGTTGGTATCAGAGCGCACGTTAGTATAGATTACGACGTAAGCTTAAGAAAAATATTATTTTTTCTAAGCATAGCCTAGGACATGTTTCTTCTCTTTATTAACGTATGTTTTTTGAATTATGGCAGGGTAATGAATCTTGGAAGCGATTCTTGATCTTTCAAGTAATGTTTATGTCAGCTATGCATTCATCCAGTTTTTCCTGGAGAATTCAGATGATGCGAGTACTAGATCAGTTGTACAACCCGTCGCCTCTATATCGTGAAAGACGATGGATGATTAGTGGAGGATATTGCTATATTGATGCAAGCCGTCTAGCTTATCTTCAAAATAATCTGAAAATGGTAAAATGGATGGAAGATCTTAAAGTTGTTAAGATCTATCTGTTTCATGAGGCCACTGTAAACTCAACCCTGTATACTAGAGGCAAGAAGATCAAACTAAACCAATATATCTATGGGGAAGTTACGAAGATCCTTCCGGCTGACAAAATAAAAGTCATAGGTCGCTCTAGCCGCCGCAACTACAAAAAAGAGGGATTTCCTGAACTCCCTCAAAAATATAGATTCCTAGATATTTACTCTCCGAATCCAAGTTACTTCATAAAGGATGTATCAGAGTGTCATACTTAGATTGTAGTAGGGAATCCTTTCCTGAGAGAAAATAAGATGAGCCTGCGAGCCATCTGAATAATGTATTTCCTTCCATCTGATTACCTTGTACATCCATTGTAATAAAAGATTGATTGATACTTCATCAATCAAAGAAATAATGCAATCCTATTTTATTATTTTTGTCTTGAAACCTCTGAAATTGCAATTTAATTTTATGGGAAGAAAGTTGATTTGAGAGTTGTTTCAGTAAACTAAGCGAGAGATATTTTGAGTACTGAACTCAATTATTGACGCTACATAGAGTTGTAAAATTTAACTTATGAATTTCTAAAAATTTCCCAGAATCTTGCACCCACAATAATTCCCAACGAAGCTCAAGAGAAAAGGAATTTATTGAAGCAAGTCAAACCTCCAGAGTTTAATGGGAAAGGCGAAAATGTGGAAGCTGATGTAGAAATTTGGATCGAATCGATGGAAGATTATTTTACTACTGCTGGAACTATCCCAGCCAACCAAGCTATGATAGCTAAGCTAAAATTAATTGGTGAAGCTCGACTTTGGTGGAAGCAGTGGTGCCGAGATCAAGGTGTCCCTGAAAATACCATTACTTGGGACTTGCTGAAAGAAGCTGTAAGAGGGAGGTATTTACCTCCAGCTTATCGCACCCAAAAGATGAACGAGTTCTTCAATTTGAAGCAAATGGGACTGGCCTTGGAAGCATACTACTCCAAGTTTGTTTCTCTTCTTAAATATGCACCCCCCATGGATACTGTTCAACAAGTGTCCAAGTTTTGCAATGGGCTAAATTATCCTTTGAACACTCGTTTAGAATCAATGCGCCCCATAGACCTCCAGGATGCTTTGATTCGAGCTGCTTCTATTGTGCGGGAAGTACAATCAAAGCCTAATAACAATAAGTTTTGGAGCTACAATAACCAGAACAAAGGAGGATTCAAAGGTCAAGCAAAAAGAACCCAAGGACAATTTTTCCAAGGACAAAAGAAGAAGGCAAAACCCAATGCAGTTGGAAATTTTATTCCTACCCAAGGAAACAGGGATGGTCTTAGGTGCTTCCACTGTAATAAGACAGGACATTTCAAGAGAGATTGTCCAAAGCTTGGTAGAAACCATCACCAAGGCCAATTTCGAGGTCAAGGCAGAGCTGCCCAAGGTCGTGGTTATGTAGCTATGGCAAGAGGAAGAACGTCAAATATTACCCTAAAAGAGACTAATAAGGAGGAAGACCCTACTATGGAAGAAGATATTGAAAGAGCAACTGTTCATGCTGCATTCCACAGGAAAGGACCAAATCGTCAATATTCGGTAATACAGACACCGGCTAGTCACCAAGGTAAATCATTTAAAGTTTTGATTGACTGTGGAAATACACACTCATTTATTTCACCCAAGTGTGCTAAGAATATAGGTATAGATATTGTAAATGCATCAAAGCTGCTTGTGGAATTAGCAGATGGAAAGGAAGTACTTTCTACACAGCAAGCTGCCACGGTAGAGTTTAACCTAGGGGAAAACCTTTCAAGTATGAGGTTCAGGGTAATGAACCTAGGAGCCTATGAATGTTTACTAGGAATGGATTGGCTGATTCCCAATGATGCTCATATCCATTGTGGAAAAGGTCAAGTCACATTTCAGGATTTGAATGGTGAAATAACAACTACACAAGGTGAAACAGGGAAACCTAAAGTTCAATTGGCAAAAGCTTCTCGAATTGTGAAAGGCTTGAAGAAAGGATTACCTGTTTACTTGATCAAGCTTAACAAGACAAATCAAGATGGTCATGCAGAAGAAGAACCATCCTGGTTAAAAGAGTGCGCTGACATATTTCCTGAAGAGCTAATTGAGTTACCTCTAGAAAGAGAAGTTGATCATGAGATCAAACTTGTTCCAGGAGCCGCTCCAGTAGCAAAAAGACCTTACAAAATGTCTATTCCTGAAGCCATCGAACAAAAAGAGCAACTCAAGCAACTGCTAGAACAAGGATATATCCGGCCAAGTAATTCACCATGGGGAGCCCCAGTATTATTCCAAAAGAAGAAAGATGGAACTCTCCGTCTTTGTATCGACTACCGAGGGCTAAACCAGGTGACAGTAAAGAATAAGTACCCAATCCCAAGGATTGATGAGCTTCTTGATCGTCTACAAGGAGCAAAGATCTTTTCTAAGATTGATCTTCGGTCAAGATATTACCATATTAGAGTCAAGAATGAAGATATTCCAAAGACCACCTTCAACACAAGATACGGCCATTTCGAATTCATTGTGATGTCATTTGGATTGACAAATGCTCCAGCTACCTTCAACAGGTTAATGCAGGACATTTTTAGACCCCATCTTGATGACTTTGTCCTTGTATTCTTTGGTGACGTCCTAACTTATTCTAAGGAGGAAGAGGATCATGAACCACATCTTCGCATTGTCCTAGAGACAATGAGAACACACAAGTTGTATGCCAAGAAGAAGAAGTGTGCATTCTTCAAAAGAAAGATTGAATACTTGGGATTCATAGTGTCTATTGAGGGTATATCAGTAGATCCTTCCAAGGTCAAGGATGTTCAAGATTGGCCACCCCCAACCACTATCAAGGAAGTGAGAAGTTTTCTAGGTCTAACAGGATGGTATAGGGTATTCATCAGAAACTATGCTCAAATTGCAGCACCTCTTACAAATTTACTTAAGAAGCAAGTTGCCATTAATTGGACGCCAATCGAAAAATCTAGCTTTGAGCAAGTAAAGCATAGTCTGGTAACTGCTCCTATCTTAAGGCTACCTGACTTAAGTAAGGAATTTGAAGTTGTCACAGATGCCAGCTCTCTTGCATTGGGATGTGTGCTAATGCAGGAAGGACATCCTATAGCTTACTCTTCAAGAAAATTGAAAATCCATGAGTAGAAATATGCTACTCATGACCTGGAGTTATTAGCTGTGATTCATGCTCTCAAATTATGGAGACATTACTTGCTTGGAAATAAGTTTTCCTTAGTCACAGATCATAAAAGTCTTAAGTGGATTTTTACTCAACCTGATCTTAATATGAGACAACGACGTTGGATCGAGGTTCTACAGGAATATGACTTTGAAATTAAGTTCAGACCCGGTAAAGAAAATGTAGTAGCAGATGCCCTTATCCGTAAAGCCTTCCTTAATGCTCTTATCACTGAAGAACCATCTAGGTCAGAAACTCTGGCTACAATGGTATCGATGCCGACTAATCCTATCATCGAGTTGACCAAGGATGAAGCAAATAAGGACCTAGACTATCAACAATTGTTTTGGGAAGTTCAGAATAAGGAACAAGATCCCAAATTCAAGACTAAGTATCAGGAATTCTCTATAGATGAAGATGAAGGACTTGTTTATTTCAGAATGAGACTATGCATTCCTTCAAGTCAGACTCTCAAGAGAAGGATACTTTGGGAAGCACATGATTCTCCTTTTTCAGGACACCCAGGATATCCAAAAACTCTTAATGCTGTCAGGAAAAGTTATTACTAGCAAAAACTCAAGGGTGATGTACTTAAGTATGTCACTGAATGTCTAAATTGCCAAAGGGTAAAATCTGAACGTGTCAAGTTACCAGGAAAACTCCAGCCACTTGACATTCCCCAGATGAAATGGGAATTTATTAGCATGGACTTTGTAGTTGGGTTACCTTCTGTACAAGGAGGATATAACTCAATAATGGTAATAGTAGACATGCTAACAAAGGTCGCTCATCTTCTCCCAACAAAAACCAATTACAAGGCTTCAAATATTGCTAGAATTTTTGTAAAAGAGATTTTTAGGTTACATGGGTTACCTAAAAGGATCATCAGTGATCGTGATTCTCTTTTCACATCACACTTCTGGAAGAGTTTATTTGAAGCCATTGGAACCCAACTTTGTTTCAGTACTGCTTATCATCCACAAACTGATGGGCAGACAGAACGAGTTAATCAAGTAATTGAGGATATTCTGCGTGCATATTGCAGCAAGGAACCTAAAAGGTGGATTCAGTATCTATCCTTAGTGGAATTTGCCTATAATGCCTCCTATCATCGAAGTATTCAGATGACTCCATTTCAGGCACTATATGGTCAAGATTGTCGTATGCCACTTAATTTTTCCGATCCTACTCTAAGGGTAGAAGCCTCGAGAAAAATGTTAGAAGAAATGGATGATCAAATCAAGATCATCAGACAGGATATTCAAGCTGCCAAAGATCGACAAAAGGCATATGCTGATCTAAAAAGGCAAGAACGAATCTTCAAAGAGGGAGACATGGTCTTCATCCGTGTCCATCCAAAGAAGAGTTCTTTGTCTTTAGGTGAGTTTAAGAAGCTAAGTCCAAGATATTGTGGACCCTATAAGATTCTCAAGTGCCTAGGACCAAGCGCTTACAAGATACAACTCCCTGAGAATATAAAAATCCACAATGTATTTCATGTTAGCTTATTGAAAGCATACGTAGCTAACCCTAACCATATCCTTGATGATGAACAAGTTGTAATACCTAGCCAAGGAGTCCTTGAGCTACAACCTGACAGAGTAATTGATGTAAGGGAGAGAAAATTGAGGAGTAGAACCCTTAGAGAATACCTTGTCCAATGGAAGGATTACCCTGAAGAAGATGCTTCATGGATAGATGTGGATGCTCTTCATCAACAATACCCACAGTTTCTCTCGAGATGAGGACATCTCGATTTCTCTAAGGGGAGAAGGATGTAATATTTCCACACAATAAAAGTTAGTTGGTTAGTTCAAAAGTTAGTTAGTTAATTAATAAGTTAGTAAGATTACTAACTAAAGACTAACTAAGGTAAAAACTAACTAACATTAATTATTAATAATTTTTATTTAATTTAAAATATTTTATTTAGAAAAATCAAGAGTCGTAAATTCGATATTTTTTTCGAATTGGCAAGGACCGTGGCCATCCTTCACATAAATTACAACGTGAACGAAACTTATGAGTTATATTAATCACTAGGATAATGTGTATAGTTTGGATGGTCTAAAAATATTAGACTTTTGGACAAGACTAGAATATTTTAGAGATTATCTTAATTTTTTTAAAAAAAGATATGGAGATTTCTAGAACTAGATGTCATTTAAAAGAAAAAAACAAGTGATGTGTTAGTTAGTTTGAAGATTTTATAAAAAGAAAAATAAGGAAAAGTGACTGGCGAAATCGCGCGCGCCGCGATCGCAGTTTACAGGCAGTAGACAGCACTTCGAACAGAAAAAAGAAGAAGGAGTGAACTGAGAGCTTTCTAACCAAGTGTCTTGGAGTTTTACCCCCCTTTCGGAGCCAATGGAACCATCAGATTTATGATCTGAGCATCAGATCACTGATCTTTCCAAGATCCCCCTCCACAAAGAGCTCCACTTCTCAACCACAAGCACTCTTCCCCAATTCACTATAAATACGAGGCATGGGAGAGGCATAGGGGAGATAAGGAGACCCCGAGAGGCTGCGAGAGAGAAGAAGAGAGAAGGAAGAATACTCCTTCAAGAGGTTGCGAGAAGCTAGAAAGAGAGAGAGAGAGAGAGAAAGAGAAAGAGGAAGAGAGTTAGCTCAAATCCCTTGTCTCGATCTTTAACTAAGCCATATTCTCTACCCTCTCTCATCTAAAATCTATCCCACCTTCCCTATCTCTCAAACTCCTCGTGGACGATGGCTCCAAAGCGACGAAGTGGAAAAGCTATGGAAATCAATGCAACCGGTCAAGCAACGGGTATTGCCAATGATACGGGAGTGCCCGAGGTTGCGGGAATTGCCACCACAATTGGAACATCGGGTGTGGCTAATGCGAGCGCGAGTAAAGATGAAGTTCCTAATGTCGTCATGCCGCCAAACCAGGTTATTCATTACTAGATTATCAATTTTACAATATAAGATAAATTACATAGGATATTAGCTTTCATATTCTTCGCTTACACATTAAACTGATAACTCATCCAGAAAGACATATTAGTTCAAGCATAAAACGATTAATCACTATGATTTCTAGCTAGAATAGTTGGGATACTAAGGCATTGAATCATGATAGAATTAATTGCCAAAGGTTATTGTACATATGTCTTTACGCGTATTCCATATAGTTATGATCAAATGCGACAAGGTTAAGAACTGATTAGTGAAGGTTATAGAAACTAGTTATCTATTTAGGAATCCTAAAGATCATCTCGTTGAGTTTATTGACACAATATATTTCCTTAAGGGATTTTGCTTATGTTTAGATAAGTGAATCCAAATGGAAAACTCATGCCCTGCTTAACATGTTTTAAGAGGTGTATTCAACACTTCTTTATGGGGAGAAGAATCCTCATTAGAATGAAAGGTTACCTTAGGATAAGGTCTACCTTGGCTATGTGAAACTGTGATTTACATGTTGGGATGATTGTCATTGCACTATTTGATACATATTTGAAAGGACTGTTTGTGTTTGCTAGAATCTAGATTTTGATTGAAATTATTGCCAACAGAATAAAAGGAAGGATCGCGCTAGGCTACCCCCAAGCCAGCAGCGAGACCCTACTCCAAGGGGGTCATGATTATAGCTACGAGAGGCTTGGACCGGCTCCGTAGGCGAAAGGTCTGTCAGTAGAGATAGTCTCGGGCAATAGGAATTGTAGGTGCTAGAGGGGGCTCTGGCTGTAAATCCTGCATTGTTCCAAGAATCTGACGAGCCCCTTCGTGACCCAGGATGGGATCCTGGAACCCTAAATACTAGTTATGAGGGTGAAATCTTGGTGGACAGAATGTCCTTATGGAATTCTGTGTATCTTCCGTTGGGACGGAATGATGGAAATTGTAATAAGACTTCCAATATAATAAAGAAGTTTGCTTTACTATTCAAATTGTATGCGTGTTAGTGAGATAAATTATGTGAAGGAACGTGTGACTAAACGGACTAATTAAGGAAGCTAATTGTATATGTTCCAATAAATGTGTTGTAGGTAATTAAAAAACTAAAGATAACCCATCATCAGAGGAAAGCGGGTGGGCGTAACCCCCGACGGGTCCGTCCAATGGTAGGGTGGTCCCGGTTAGCTTGGAGCTTTTCTACATCGGATATAGAAATAGGAAGACGATAAATTGACCAAGTAGTCATTAGGTAGAACCGACTTGCATTGTTTTAGGGGTCCGGAATGGGATTTTGCCTTATGGGCAGGAGGGTTGACGTACCACACTCCCCTCCGTCTCCCATTCTCTTTGAACCAAGTGCAATGGTAAGTCCGCTTCAGATCGAGTAATCCTCTAAAAAGTGGAACTCGAAATTACTGATGCTAGCTGGCTGCTAGGAGACCCATCCGATTTTAGAAACCCAAGTCTTCAGGTCGATCCTAGTGGGTTCGGCTAGAACTCTCCCGTTGCGAAGTAGACTCGGTAGGGCCTAAGTGACAAACCCGTGATGTTCCAAGGGAGCACCGGGAGGCGTCATTTATGGAAAAACCTACTGATGGACTACTAAAAGGTGTGCCGTGGATTGGGACTAGCGGACACCTCACAAAAAGAGTGGCAATACTATTTTGTGATTTAACACAAAATCATGCGACGTTGCAACTTGTTGCAAGAGACAAGTGTTGCACCTAACTTGTGGGATTATTTCTCCCATCACATGGTATTCTTGGTCAAGAATACCTTTGGTCAAGATGTAGGGTTTGTGGGTCCTCTTGACCCAATCCAAACCTTAACCTTGCTAGGCCGATAGTAATTTTGCCCTTAGGGTTTCTAAATTCATACAGAAGTCTAGTATCTGGCCAATTGATCCTTAGGGTAGGAACCCTAGATCGTTCTTGCATAGGCACTCAGCTAACCCTAACATTCTGTGAATGTGGGTAGGACCTTTGAGGTCGGAAATATTAAGTTGGTTTCTTGAGTGCGATACTACTAGGCAGAATTTTATCACAGCTTAGCTCTACCTAGTGCATTGCGGTGATCATCATTTGATTACACCATTACAAGCGATTTACCTAATTGATCTAATTGTCTTGCGACAAGAGGTGAACTTTCCTTGGAGATGCAAATACTTTTCCTAAAAGATGTAAATAATGGCAAGATATAACATTCCATGCAAATATGTGATTCATAGACTTTTTCCTTCTATGTAGCTATAAGTTCTACAATGAGCATTACTTTTCCTTGCCTAAACTATAATGATTGACAACTCAGGGCTAACTCGTATAAACCCTATGTTGACTTACATAAAGAACTATGCCTATAAACCCTTCGTTCCATGCAAATATGTGATTCATAGACTTTTTCCTTCTATGCAGATATAAGTTCTACAATGATTGTTACTTTTCCTTGTCTAAACTATAATGATTGACAACTTAGGGCTAACTCGTATAAACCCTATGTTGACTTACATCAAGAACTATGCCTATAAACCCTTCGTTTAATGCATTGAATTCAAGCTTTAACATGAAAATGCATCCTTTCCTAAATACAAACTTTGATAAAAGTACTCCATGCATGAGCGAATGCCATGAGACCATTTATAATTTAACCCGTCCTTTAGCACTTAACCGACCTAAAATGTAACCATCCTTGCCTCCAAATTTGCAAGTTCATAATTCCTTTCTATACATTGCGACGATTTGGAGAACATTCAATGGCCGTCTAAGATTATCCCCTATATGAACCTCGACCATGAATTTAATTCATAAGTGCATCATGCGACATAAACTCTATCCTTCTTAGCACGATATCATCTTTTAAGTTATGCATTATACGTTCAAGGAGATTGCAACTACCCTTGTCCACGGGAGTGTGATTTCAAATATTGGACATGCACTAACTATGTAAATCAAATGAATAAATGCATTTATAACTTCCCTACAAAAATTAAACATACCTAATGCATCCTTTCATGCAGAATTAATTTTTAAGAACATGGGCATTGAAGTTCGGGGTGTTGTCCACACGTGTGCTCGGGGTGGGAGCTAGCATGTGCGCCTCGTGACTTTTGCTTTGGGGCCATCGATGACGTAGATCCTCGACTCAGCAAACTCCTCCCGGCCCTTTATTTGATTTCTGAAAGCTTTCTGGTTGGGATCTCCCTCGCGGCACAAGAGTTTGGGCCTTGGGGAACACGGATTTTAAAATCCCAGGAGGCACGGTGAGAATAAGGATTATGGAAGTCTTTAGTGGAAGCTTCCAAAAAGAAGCTTCTAAGCTTCTGTGGCAGAGAAGTGACGTGGAGAGAGAAGATGAGGATGGAGGTGGAGATGTCGATGAGGATGACGATGAAGGAGAGGAAGAGGATGATGTTTATGATGATGATAGCGATGATGGCGTAGCCTGGCGGCATCAATATGGCGGCGTGAAGGCAGCACAACGTCCTTAGGCGACAACAACACGTCTCTCTCTCCTCCTCCCCCTCCCACTTGAGAGGGGGGGTCTTATAGGTGGAAGGGGGAGGGATAGCCATACACATGGCTAATTGCATGCTTCCTTCTCCCCTGTGCTCTCCTACTCCACACCACTCCTCTCACACTCCCTCTCCCTGCCATGCAACGATTGAAGGGGAGAGGATTAATAGTAAAAAAATTTGCAAAATTTTGTCCATTATCCATTTGCCTTTTCCTGTGAAGGATGTTCCCGCGTGGAACTAAGGGTTTTTAGCCACGGTCTTCCATACACGACACGGAGCTGGAGTTTATTAATGCGCGTGAAGGGAGCACTTAGGCACCAACATTTATCATTAAGGGAGATTATTTTGAGTTGCTCTTATGCGGGATTTTGGGTCTTCAATATTTCATAGTGGAAATATTGTCAAGATTGTGGGAGAGAAGGAAGGAGTCTCACTTGTAGCTTTCTTGCTTGCACAATGGGGGAATACACACAAGGGTGGAGGCTGAAAACAATTTTTCTCTTCTTAGTTGTGTAAGCCAAAAGAACTCAAGTACAAAGAAATAGAAGAACCCTATATATGGGTCTCAAACCAAACTCAACTAACTAAGGTGGCATACTAACTGAGCCACGAACTAGAGTAGATAAGGATAGCTATCATGTAGCTATTATTCATGGGCGGTGTACCAACCGCGTCTGCAACTGACAAGTCGGTGACATAAATACACAACGGTCACCCTGGCGTATCACGAGTGGAGCTCGATATCTCAACACTCCCCCTCGAGCTCAATCCCAATTCTTGCACACCAAGCAGGTCTCTGAACTTGCGCAGCTTCTCTGCGCCCAATGCCTTCGTGAATATGTCAGCTACCTGATCCTCTGTGCTGACATAAACTAGATCAATAAGATCTAGTAAAACCCTCTCTCGCACATAGTGATAATGCACCTCAATGTGCTTTGTTCTAGCATGATAGACTGGGTTATTTGCCAAGTGTATACTACTCATGTTGTCACAATAAATGACAACTGGCCCATCTGTAGACTGATGCATATCATAAAGTAGCTTATGCAACCAAGCTACCTCACATGCAGCCATTGCTGCACCCCTGTACTCAGCCTCTGTGCTCGACAAGGCAACTGTAGGCTGTTTCTTGCTGCTCCAAGTGACTGCAGCACTCCCAAAAGAGAACACATATCCACTGGTAGATCGTCTATCAGAAATACTACCAGCCCAATCAGCATCAGTGTATCCATGCAACTGTATCTGAACCCCAGTCTCATAAAATAGTCCATACTGCAATGTGGACTTCACATACCTGAGTATGCGTCTAGCCGCATCCAAATGTGGTTTCCTTGGAGCCTGCATAAACTGACTTACCAATCCAAAAGCATAGCTCAAATCTGGCCTGGTAATAGTCATATAAATCAAACTTCCTACTATGCGTCTGTACATAGTAGGGTCTTCTAGAAGCTCACCTGCATCTGTGCTCAGCTTCACATTTTGCTCCAAAGGAACTGAAATAGGCTTACAGCCTGTCATCCCATATTTGGACAGCATGTCCAATCCATACTGCCTCTGTAAGAGCTGTATCCCACTTGGTGATCTAATCACCTCAATGCCCAAGAAATAACACAGCTCTCCCAAATCCTTCATCTCAAACTTCTGCTTCAATAGCATTTTCACATGAAGGATATCTTCATCACTGTCACCTGTCATAATCAAATCATCAACATAAATGACAAGTAGCATAATACCTTTCTCTGTTTTTCTCACATAAAGTGAGAAATCTGCCTTGGAAATCTGAAAGCCAATAGTGACAAGATACTGTCATATCTTGTCAGACCATGCTCTAGGTGCTTGCTTCAAGCCATACAAGGCTTTCTTCAACCTGCAAACAAACTCAGGATGAACAGCATGCACATAACCTGGTGGCTGCTCCATATAGACCTCTTCTTACAAATCACCATGCAAGAAGGCATTCTTTACATCCATCTGATGTAAAGACCATCCCTTTGATGCAGCCATAGCAATGACTGCTCTTACGGTTGCCATCCTTGCAACCGGACTGAATGTTTCTTCATAGTCAATGCCATATGTTTGTGCATACCCCTTGACTACTAATCTTGCCTTGTATCTATTCACAGAACCATCTGCATTGTGTTTCACCTTATAAACCCACTTACAGCCAATTGCATTTTTACCTTTAGGCAAAGGTACCAATTCCCATGTAGCATTTGCTTCCAAGGCATCCATTTCTTCATCCATGGCTTTCTCCCATTTTTCTTTTCCCATGGCTTGCTCAAAAGAAGTGGGTTCTGGTTCCTGTATCACTTTGACCATATATGCATAGTGAATGGCTGTAAATCCATCATATTTCAGCCTATCCACAGGATACCTAGCTCTCGTAGACCTGCGCAAAGTAGGTTCACTCCCAGGTGCTCTCAAAACATCCCTGGTCTTCCTTACTCCAGGTGTAACAATAGAGGGAATACCCAACTCATCATCAATGCTCTGCTCTGAGCCACTGGATTCACCATCCACATAAGAGTGACCTGCATTCACATCAAACATGGGCTGATCAACCTTCTCTTTTCCTTTTCGTGATACCTGCATACCACTATCTGCATTGCTTTGAGAAGATTCTCCTGATCTCAATCTGCCTGTCCATGGCGAAGAATGTGAACCACTGCTAGAGGATGCTCCAGGTCCACTAATATTTTGTGACTGCTGCTGTGAATTCTGTGCAGCATTACCATTTTGTGCATCTACATCATCAATCACATTTACTGGTTTATACCAGCTACTCATCTCATCAAAAACAACATCTCTGCTCACTATAAACTTACGAGTAGAAGGGTTATAGCATCTATACCCTTTTTGCTGCAGAGAGTAACCAATAAAGATGCACTTCTCAGCTTTTGGATCCAACTTGGATCTCAGCTCATCTGGCACATGTACATAGGCAATGCAACCAAAAATTTTCAAATGAGAAATATCTGGTTTCCTACCAGTATACCTCTCCTCTGGAGTCATTCCATGTATTGCTGCAGTGGGAGTCCTGTTCATTATGTAGACTGCTGTAGCAACTGCTTCAGCCCAATAAAAATCTGGCAAGTCTTTTTCATTGAGCATGGCACGAGATACCTCTCCAATATGCCTGTTTTTCCTTTCTGCAATTCCATTTTGTTGTGGGGTATAACTGCATGAATATTGCTGCTTTATGCCATGTTCCTGCAAGAACTTTGCAAACTCATTTGAGAGGTACTCTCCCCCTCCATCTGACCTTAGGCATTTTATTTGCAGACCTGTTTCTTTTTCAGCCATAGCTTTAAGGGTTTTGAAATGCCCAAAAACTTCACTTTTCTTTTTCATAAAATACACCCAAACTTTTCTGCTATAGTCATCAATAAAAGTGACAAAATAATGACAGCCTCCAAGAGATGCAGCTTTAGTAGTCCACACATCAGAGTGGATTAATTCCAATGGCTTCTCACTCTCTTGAACATGTCTAGGAAATGGTTTCCTTGCCTGTTTTCCAAACTGACAGGCTTCACATACCTTATGCATTTCTGCAACCTTGAATTTTGGCAATCCTGCAACAATATTTTGGGCCTGCATTGATTTAAGTCGCTGTGCATTAACATGACCAATGCGTTTATGCCAGATATCAATATCTGCAACTACACTAGTCCCATGTGCAAACATTGCTGCACTCAATTCAGACATGTCTGCATCCAACGTAAACATTCTGCCCTTCTTCTTTCCTTTTGCTATCAAGCGACCTTTATTTTTCATATCCTCAACAAAGCATCCATGAGGATTAAATCTGACCTGCAAGCCCTGCTCAACCATTTGACCGACAGAAACTAGATTCTTAGTGATATTCGGGACATGAAATACATCGGACAGGTATTTCTTTTTTCCATCCTGCATAGACAAGGGAATTTTTCCAATCTGCACAATAGGATGTGCAGTATCATCACCAGTCTCCACAAATCCTGGTTTTTCCATTTTCCTTGCATCCTCCATCCATTCTGCATGACCTGTCATGTGGTTTGATGCACCTGAGTCAACATACCATACATCATTGCTTTCTTCTGCACTTGTCACAGAATTGTTCATGTGCTGCACCATGAACAAATGTTCATTTCTGTCATCACCCTGTCTGTTAGAAGATGCATAATTCCCTTGTTGCAGTTTTCCATTCATGATGTCATTCTACTTTTTATAGCAGTCTTTAGCCATATAACCCATTTTACCACAGTAGTAGCATTCAACATTACTGTTTGCATTTTGACCTCTTTGCCATCCACCACGACCTCTTTGGCTCCCCCTGCCTCTAGAGTTACCACGTCCTCCTCCATAGGACTGGTTTTCTTGAGTTTGCTGCATATTATGATTTCTACCACGGCCTCCTCTACCTCTGCCTCTACCTCTTCCAGCATTTGAGTAGAAGACAGCTTCTTTTGAAGTTCCTCCTGAAGAAGATGCACCACCATTTCTCTGTTCCTCAGAAATTAGAAGAGCAATCAACTCCTCAAAATCAGGAAATCTTTCACGAACTGAAATGGATGTCCGAAACTGTGCATAATCCTTTCCTAGACCATTCAAGGTCACAGAAACTAAATCATCATCTTCCACTGGTGACCCAATGGAAGCAAGTGCATCTGCAATCTTCTTCACCTTCATGTGATAGTCGTTGATGCTCATATTTTCTCTTTGCACATTGTGCAACTCTTGCTTGAGCTGCATTTTCCTGGCTTGCGTATTTGTGCTATACATATTTGACAGAGTATCCCATGCCTCCTTTGGCGTACTTGCATCCTGAATATGCACAATCATAGAGTCTGAAATGCTGATTGACAGCCAGTACATAACTTTCCTGGCTCTCTCATGCCATGCTTTGAATGCCTGCATTTGCTGTTGATTGGGAACATCAGGAAGAACTGGTTCTTCTTCATTTCCTGCAACAAATTCCCAATATCCTTTTCCCATAAGGAAATTCGTCATTCTAAACTTCCATGCCTGGAAGTTGTTATTGTCAAGCTTTTCAGTTACAATCTGTGAAAGAGAGTCAGACGCCATTACAGAACACTGCAAAAAATTATGTCACTACAAAAACTCAGCTTCACCCTCACAAGGGCAAATCTGCAAAACTGGCGAGAGTGGTATTTAACCACACAGTCACTTCCTAGTGATGATTTTGCATAAACAGGAACCAAGGATAATTCTGAAACTCCCAATGTCTCTGCGCACAAGCATACGATGCAATTTCTACAGTAACTTTTCACCGACCTGTAGAACAGTGGCTGCACAGCATAAAACTGAGCCTTTTCCTGAGTGCGTGCAGAAAACTTCCGTCTGCAAAACAGGCCCCGAAATGGCCTCAAATAAAAAAAACAAGGTCGCCAAGGGCTAAAGCCCTTTCCCGCAGCATATACTGCCCTCTTGCTTCACCGCGAAGGGCGTCTCAACCAGACCACCGCGAGCTTGGCTTGCTTTCTTGAGCTCCTTACCACGAACAAAGCTCTGATACCATGTCAAGATTGTGGGAGAGAAGGAAGGAGTCTCACTTGTAGCTTTCTTGCTTGCACAATGGGGGAATACACACAAGGGTGGAGGCTGAAAACAATTTTTCTCTTCTTAGTTGTGTAAGCCAAAAGAACTCAAGTACAAAGAAATAGAAGAACCCTATATATGGGTCTCAAACCAAACTCAACTAACTAAGGTGGCATACTAACTGAGCCACGAACTAGAGTAGATAAGGATAGCTATCATGTAGCTATTATTCATGGGCGGTGTACCAACCGCATTTGCAACTGACAAGTCGGTGACATAAATACACAACGGTCACCCTGGCGTATCACGAGTGGAGCTCGATATCTCAACAAATATTACAGCATCTACTAGTCAAACGGTAAAGCAAGGGTTGTAAGTTTGATTTAATGCAAAAGGTTGCTTTCTGGAATATTTTAATGACAAGTGTAGGTTGGTTGCGAAAGAAAGTAGAGTTGGTTGCATGTTCACTTTAGATGTAGAAATCCGTACTATGAATGTTGATATGTATGCTAAAGGCAAAGGAGTGGCTGTAGACATTGAAATATGGCACAAACATATTGGGCATACAAATGTGTAAAGGCTAAAATTAATGCAATCCAAAGGGTTGTTACATGGTTGCCTACTTTTAAAGTTGTAGAATTTTGTAAATTGTATAAAGCATATTAGTTTGGTAAGTAGGCAAGATAACCTTTTCCACATGATAGAGATGTTAGCAGGAATATACTTGATGTTGTGCATATAGATGTTAGGGGTCCTACACAAAACATATCTCTTGGTGGTAACATATATTTTTTCACATTTATTGATGATTGTTCAAGAAAGCTGTAGGTATATTTCATGAAGGAAAAGAGTAATGTATTTGAGCACTTTAAAACTTTCAAGGCTGTTGTTGAAACAAAAATAGGCTTAAAAGTTAAGTGTTTGACATCAAATGGAGGGGGAGAGTATCTCTCTAATGATTTTAGTGACTTTTTGAGGTCTCATGGAATAAAGAGACAAATTACTAGTAGGTATAACCCATAGCAAAATGGGGTTGCAAAAAGGAAAAATATACATATTGTAGAAGTTGCACAAGCATTGCTAGCTGCAAAAGTTTTGCCAAAACATTTTAGTTTGAAGCTATTCATACGACTGTCTATATTATAAACAAAACTCCGACAACTAGAGTTTATGGAATGACCCCCGAAGAATGCTTTATAGGCAAGAAGTTTGATGTGTTGCACTTGAAAGTGTTTGGTTGTATTGCATATGTTCATGTGTCAGATGAGATGCAAAAGAAGCTTGATCCAAAGGCTAAAAAATATATTTTTATTGGATATTCTTTAGAGAAGAAAGGGTATCAGTGTTATAACCCTATCACACAAGTTGAGTTTAGAGTGAGTAGAGGTGTTATTTTTTATGAGATGAGTAGTTGGTATGTATCTAGTGGTGATGCATAGGGAGTATGCTCCACTTGGGGGGCAAGAAGTCGTGAGCGAGTCAAGCACGAGCAAGTATTTTTGAAGACTTGACAAATATAGTTTCTCAAAGAAAATAACCATGTGCTACTATCCATGAGGTAACCATTATCCATGAGCATAACAAAAGGATTTATATTATGCAACACATCCACCTTTGCAAATATATTACGACACTTTCATTGTTAATAATAAAATATCAAATCTATGTGGAGAAAAAGTAGCATAACATTGGTGCTGTTATTACAAATGATAGAAATTGAAGTATTATCAAAATATATAATTGTGCATGGTTATTGGTAACCATAAAGGCAACAAAGCTCAATCCTCCACGGCACTGTCATAAATGAAAACACATTTTGGTATTCTTCTTCTTTTGACACTACCTACGTTATAACACTGAATAGAATGGTGCACAAATAGCATAACATTGGCACTATCATTACAAATGATAGAAATCAAAGTATCATCAAAATGCATAACTATGCATGGTTTTTGGTAACCATAAAGGCAACAAAACTCAATCCTCCACATCACTATCATCCATGAAAACATATTTTGGTCTTTTTATTCTTTTGACACTACTTGTGTCATATCTAAAGTACTTGCCATGTGCTTGGCCATGTCCTCTGCATAACATGGCAAATAGCCACAATGGGTCAATTTATTTGCAGAAAATAATATTACCAAGATACACCCAAAGCATTGGACATGAACGCTTCAGCATCTTTCTCATCCTTAGTATCAACATCCATAGCACCAATTGTATACGTTTCATAGTAATCATTGAAAAAAGGCAGCAAATACTTATTACATATTTCAACATCACTCTCTCTCACCATGCAGGGGCATCCAATATGTATGATTGCCTTCATGCAAGTTGAAGTTCCTCCTCCAAGGACAAGTACACAACCATTAGGAGGGAAAAATGCCTCCATGAATAGCAACATATGTGAGGCACTTTTCTCTAGTAGCCCACACCAACCATCACTCTTTCCATCACATTGTGCTTTCAAAGATGAGGGCAAGTAATGGTGGATGACATCTTATGTCAAATCTTCTTACAAGGCATCCCCAACCTATGACATCATAATATACAATTGCCCTTTTTAGTACTCAAAGCTAGCATTGAAACTTATATGTAATTAGCATTATTGAACAAGGGTATACTAATTATTTTTCCTACCTTTGAGGTGGCCTCTATGTCATATTTTGGTCTCTTTCCAACCTTATGGAAAGCCATCACATGAAAAACTCAACTCTATGTAAACACAAAGAGACTTAAGTGCAATGCAAATAAAAAGGAATTGTTGATGATGAGCAACTAAGAAACATTAAAAATACTTCACACCTTGAAGGAGACTCTACATTTTGTTGTACTTGAGTAAGGCTCTAAACACTTCATTGCCCATTGGAGGCCTATCTCCAACCCTGCACACGTGATGCCATTTTCTCCACAAATCCAATGAGTGAAGGCATACAAATAACAAGCACCCATCCCAAGTCATCCATAAGTGCACTAGCCACAGCCAATGCTAACTTGATGTGCTCACTTAATAGACTATTCCATGTAGGAATGTCATCAAAACCCACTATATGGGAGCTTGTGGAAAGATCAATGAAATAATACTCCACACTTCAAGAGCTTGGCTTTGAATTTCTTAGCTTCTTCCCACCATCCACTTCTAGATAGAACTTCCTCATCACCTAAAAACCCTTGAAATTTCTAGCAAGCAATTCTCATGCTAGCTAAATATAATTATATTGCCAAACACATGTGTGGCTTTTGAGGGTTTCTATTTGCAAGCCCTGCAACTCCATGTGACCTGTCTTTCTACGAGAAAGGATGGTTGTAGTCAAATGTGTAGACTCTACATAAACAACATCCTAATGGGTCTTACATACAAACCAACAAAAAGAAAGAAAATGTATAAAATCCCCAATAATAATGAATTAGCCCAACATGAAAGCATACTCTTCCCTAGATCTAATTGATCAGTAGGATGTCTGCCCTTGGTGTGCTTCATCAATCTCTCAGCCTCTTCTTTCTCTTTGATCTGCCTACATTCCTCCTCTAGCTTCTTTCGTTGTTGGTTATCCAAATTTCCTGAAGAGCCTAAATCTAACTTGCATTCTACCTTCAACTCCTAAGATATGTCTCCTTATCTTTCTCCAAGCATTCATCCTTTTTCATGTCTAACCACCAAGGGCAACGCTTGCACTCCCAATCAAACAATCTGAAAGAACCTTCTAGCTTGTTATCCTCCCTACAAATTGGTGAGGTATATGTGCAATAGGGGGGAGGAGAAAGGATCGTCCAAGCCTTGCAAATGTTAGGCAATGATGGAATTTTCTTCATCCCAAGCAATGTAAGAAGAAACCTAATTCCAACAACCAAAAATATGTTAACTATCAAAAACATTCATCCAAAAAACTGAATAAATAGGATACAAATGTGTATATTAGCCATCTAGAGGCATTTTGTATGTCTATATGCTTGGCTGCATGAGTAGCCACAGACATCTCTTTTTGGAGAGGAAGAAAAATTACTCCTCTATATCTAGCCATGACATCCAAGAAGTACTAATCCAATGCCAGCTCAATCCTCTCTCTAGCAACATTTGACTCAATTACTTACTTCAACAATCGACAAGCCTCTTCCAAGACCTGATCCATCCATAACTCCTTTGCCAACCATGGTATAAAGAAATGATCACCTATGGGCATCCCATAGCTCTGCCTCAAATTCTCATTTGCACCGAGCAATGACAAAAGTGAAAATTTCTTTTGCATAGAACATGCAAGTGAAGCAATGGAGTATAACTTCTTTATTGTTATCTTGAACTTCACATCTTGAAAGGGAAGTTTCCGTAGTGTTTGAAGCCAACCATTGCCCAATGAAGGGTTTACCACATCCAAAATATAGAAATACATAAACTTGATTCAGTAGGACATTTGCTATGCATGAGTAGCATATCTAGAAAATCTAGAAATAAGACTCCAATTACTAAAGCTTGTTACCCATGTCATTTTCCTATTATAAGTTTTGGTGACAGCCTTTCTTACCAAATTCACATTTGCTTCAATCTCATCCTTTGGAAGATTGGAAGGGATATTTTTGCATGCCATTTCAAAATTAGCCTTCCACTTACCCTAAAAATAAGAAAGGAGGACCAATGTCAAACTAAAATCTATTAGAGACATAACTTACAAAACAAAAGTCTACAACTCACCACATAAATCATATCGCCAAGGATGGGTTGGGTAAGAGGATACCACGCTCTTCTTCCTGTGCTTCTAGGACCCTTGCTTTTTGAATATGCCTTTTATCCTCATCAATGAATCTATCAATAAATTATTGCTTATCACATGAACATAAGGTACTTGTATGGAACAAGTAGTCCTTGAGGTTTGTGACCACAATCACATCCTCATTTAGCCTAGAAATTTACAATGTAACATGCTGTCCAAGCATGTTTTAGCGGTCCATTGGGAAATGAGTCTAAGTGTCACCTCTCGGCACTCCCAAGGAATTTTCTAGGGTTTATCGCCTAGGGTTTCCAGAGTCCGCCTTGCAACGGAAATGTTCATGACCGAACCCACTAGGATTGACCTTAAATCTGGGTTCCTAGGTCATCCAAGGTCTCCTAACAGCATTCTAGCATTGGGTTTTGGACATCCTACTTTATGCAGAGATACCACACTTGGTCAAAGACAATGGAAAATGAGAGGGATGCACCGCTCAGCCTCTCTACTAGTAGGGCATAGTCCCATTCTGGTCCCCTAAAATGGCATGAATCGGGTCCTAACTTAACAATACCTAAAGTCAAACGGCAATAAATCCTTGTGAGAAGTCTCCTAGTTCTCTGCGACCACCTTGTGCCATCGGGGATTTCGCCCACCCGCTTCCTTTGATAGCTTTAGTTTTCTAATTAGGCCATACCACATTTATATGCGACATTTAAAATCGGCTTCATTAATTAAGCCTTTTAGGAACATGGTTCGTTTGTGTAATTTATAGCATAGAAACGAAAACAAAACAACCAGTCCTTTTGACAAACAAGTTCCTTAACTTATCTTCAATTTAATATTTGTCTCCTACCCATACAGGAGAATTATGTATCCCTTCTGTCCAAGAGAAGTACCCGGTCCTAATCACATGGCACCATAATTTCCATCCTTTATCTAGAATAGGATCTTCCAACACCCTAGACGTTGGGCTCACGACAGTCTACTATTCCATTCCGATCTAGGCAAGGGATGTCTAGAGCTCTGCTGACTCCAAGCAACCTAGGAGTGTGACACAACTTTCGTGGTTGGTCTTTTCACCACTCGACCTTCAGCCTGTGAATCGAGCATTGCCCTCTCAGGGTAATATGGGGTGCGATCTTGGAGATGATTCACCCATGAAAAATATCCTTTCTTAATTAATCCAATTAAGAATCAAGTACAATCAAGGCAATCAGCCTAATATCATCTTCCAGTGAAACATTCCTTTATTTCCCATGGCTACTTATCATTATTGGATTGCCATGCTTTTACCATCAAACATAATCACTTGGAATATTTATCCAAATCACAAATGAAACAATCAATTGATTGAAAAAAAACATTTAGAGTGTTGTTCAATCAACCAACAAAAACTAATTGTATTTTTCCCAAACAATATAAGAATAGATGCGATAATAATTCCATCGCATATTCGCTCTCCCCCTTGGGATCAAAGAGTGATTCTATGCAAAATTTTCTTAATACTTGTATGCATAATTCCTAATGTTATTCCTTTTACGATTATGCTATGCATAACCCTTGATCGATTGCTCTATCAACGAATAAGACATATGCAACTAAGTGCAATTAACTTCCCTTAATACATGCACTTTACAAATTCCATCTTTCAAATATGTGAGAAGAGAGCTATCCCTTCCCATGACTTATTCTCATACATCATAGTATGGAGCATAATATATCTCATGCAAGAATTAAAGCAATCACTATCAATTTATAAATACATTACTTACAATTGGAATCACAGTTGGATTGACAGTGATGCCTTCACCCAAAGCTTTATTGCTAGTTGTAGGATTGCCATCCGCATGTGACATTCTTCACTTGGAGGCCATCGTCTACAAGTAGACTCAAGAGATTAAGAAGGTGGAATAGATTCGAGATGGGAGAGTGTAAGAGAAGATGGCTAAGTCGAGGATCAAGATAGAGGGAATTGAGCTAACTCTCTCCCTTACAGCCTCTCGGGGTAACTATTCACATACACACACACACACACACACACACACAATCTCACAATATCTTGGAGGGGTATCCTTCTCTCTACCTCTCTCTCATAGCCTCTCGGGGTCTCCTTATGCTCCCTTGTGCCTCCCCATGCCTCATATTTATGATGAATTAGAGAAGAGGGGATGAGGCTGAGAACAAGAGTTCTTAGTGGACGGAATCTTGGAAAACTCAGTGATTTGATGCTTAACTCATAAATTTGATAGTTCCACTGGCTCCAAAAGGGGGGTAAAACCCTAAGACACTTGCTTGGAAAGATTTCAGATCACTTATTCTTTCTCTTCCTATTCGAAGTGTTGTCTACTGCTTGTAGACTGCGATCGTGGCATGCGCAATTTTGCCAATCACTCTCTTTATCTTTTTTCCTTTTATAAAATCTCCAAAATGGACTAAGACAGCACTCGTCTTTTCTTTTAAATGACATCCAATTATATCTTTTTAGGATAATATCTAAAATATACTAGTTTTTTGCCCAAAAATCTAATATCTTTAGACCATTCATATTATACACATTAACATTAATGATTAATATGTCTCATAACTCTCATTCATGTTGTAACTTCCATGAAAGGTGGCTACGATCCTTGTCAATCCAAGAAAAATGTCGGATTACGACTCTCGATTTTTCTTTTAATATATATTTTTACTTAAATAAAAATTGTTAGCTATTAATGTAAATTAGTTTTTACCTTAGTTAGTCTTTAGTTAGTAATCTTACTAACTTATCAATTGACTAACTAACTTTCGAACAACTAACCAACTAACTTTTATTATGTGGAAATATTACATACAAGCACATGTACGTATCCCAACAAGGACTTAAAACTGATCAACTCCACAACATCAATGACATATCTTTGAAACCCATGAATGTGAAAGTAGTTGCAAAATTACCACATATATTGAAGTAGAAAGAAGAAACTAATACCACAAACCACTTATAAGTTGAATCATTGAAAAGCTGTAATCAAGAGTAGCTTATCTTTGGGCTTTAGTGAAATGAACTGTGAATGCACTCTTACTTACATGTCTTGCCTTATTGTTTCTATAGAGCTCATTGTTAACCCCAACATGAAGAAAGCAAAAGGAAATAAAAAAGACGCAGGGAAAAGGCAGAAAAAAGATAGCTCGACTGAAGAAAGAAGAGGAGAAAAGGCCGAAAGCACAAGGGCAACCTTAAAAAGTCTGAGGCAAATGCAAAAGGGGAAATGTGCATTTTAAAATACAAAGGCGCACCCTGAAATCTTGTAAAAGAGTGCCAGGAGGTGGAAAATCCGGAAAGCTAAAGACAAAGACAAAGGCCAAGGCAAAGAGAAACGGAAGAGAAAGGCGCACAAAGAAAAGTGCAAGTCAAAACTTTTGTAAAAGAGTGCAAGCGCATCGTGGTTTAATTCAAGCAGCGTCGGGCTCTCACCCGTGCAATTTGTAAATGTAGATGGGCGGTGGAAAGGAAGCTAGGAAGATAGAAGGACAATGGAAAAAAGGGCCTAGGCTACGGTCGGCCATGTAAAAAAGAGGAAAAGGGGATGACTGCCCAAAAGGGATTTAGGGTTTTGTATATAAAGTTGAAAAGTGAATGAGAAGCTCATTCTTGTGTGTGGCCAAAAGTAGCTCTTCTCTTCTTCTTCTTCTTCTTCTTCTTGCTTGCTTGAGCTTGTGCTTGAGAGAGGGAGTGTGAGAGTGTGAGGGAGTGAGGGTGTGAGGGTGAGGGACCGAGGAGGAGAAGCTCTCCATCTTCTCCTCTCTTCTTCTCTTCTCTTCTCTTCTCTTACCTTGCTCGCGGTAATGGAGGTTGGAGCTTGGAGTGGGAGGATCGAGCTTGCTTGAAGCTTGCACTTGGATCGTGGAGCTACCAAAGTGTGTGGGAGAGGAGGTAACTCGAACGGCATGGAGGTAAGATCACTACACCCGTAGATATGGATGGCGCGTCGGCTATGTGAGAGGTAGCCATTAGTGCTCGGCTTGGAATGCTTGAAACAATAAGCGGTCAGTGGGTCTTGGTGGTTGAGTGAAAGCTCCCACATTTTGGTTTCGTTGCTGGGACCAACGGATTCAAGCCTTGAGCGCTTGCGCGCTTTGAATCGAGCATTGGAGTAGGGTTTTCCCGAACCAATGCTTGAGATAGGTAGGAAGCGAGGGGGTTGAAGATGGTATTCGATCTCCTTGGCAAGTAGGTTTGTTGTTTTTCTTGAGATTTATGTTGTGAGATGGAGTAGTGTTGGTATTTACTTTGTGATTTGGATGCATTAGAGTAGGAGAAAACAACGAAAAACAAAGAAAATAAGCATTAGGGTTATTGTTGCAAAACAGGGCAGAAACAGGGCAAGAATCATGCAAAAGTGGTAAAAAACTTATTTGTGATGCCTAAGGTCAGTAAGTGAGTTATTGGGGGTGCCAATACCATGCCCGTAAGAAGGTATAAGGGCCTGAAGTGGCAAGAAAGGCCACATTGTGCATTGCAGGGTTTCAGGAGAGCAGGAGAGCGGGAGAGAAGAGGAAAGCTTGGCGAGGAAATCTGCTTCAATCTTGGCATCAGGGAGATCTTTGGCTAGCCCAAGTAATTCTACACCTCCCCCTACTATAGTAAGACCAATCTGGAGTTGCTCGACAATGGGGAAGACACCCAGCGCCTTGCACAACGAATTTTGCGAGCTTCGAAGAAAAAACACGTGCGGCGTTCGGCGCGTCCGAGTCACGTCGACTCTGGTCCGAGGCCCAGACTCGGCCCTCGGACCACTCGGTCCACTCGGCCAAACCCTAGTCGTTCGAGGAAAAACCGTCTGAGTCAACCCATTCAGCCGTCCAAGTCAAAACTTTTTGCCACGTGGCACATTTGGCCTCGGCCCGCTCGAACGACCCGTCCGAGACTCAAATTTGGCCCTTGGCCACGTCCCACATTCGGCCCTTGGCCCAAGTGCCTCAGCCCGCCCGAGTGACCTCGTCCGAATTCATTCGAATCGTCTGAACTCATCCCTCGGCCCATGCGCCTCAGCCCATCCGAGTAACCCACTTGGACCCTGTAATTCGGGCCTATTGGCCCGAATTTAGATTTTCTCAAATTTTAACTTGAAGACAATGAAATAGACCGAGAAACCATACAGAGCCGACATCATATCATAGATCGATCATTGGGTTGAAACTTAGAGCAAGTGGTTCAAAATTTGGCTATAAATGGTCCTCCAAATTGTGCATGGCTTTTACCGTAACGACCCTGCGGGCCGAGGGGGACAAACCCCCCCCCCCCCAGACCCCCGCAGAGGGGGCTCTGCTCCCTCTGCACCTCCCCTAAGTAGGTTGGAGAGAAAACGCGCGCCATGATAGGTCCTCCAAATTGGACCCTGGTGTAGTAATGGCTCTACACGAGCATGGATTCTCACTTGCAAAAGAGCAACCAAAAGCCCATGCCCGAACAGAGAGAAACAGAGACCCTAGAGCATCAATGGGCCAATCTAGCCATCAAGAGAAAAAAGACCACACCACGAGAACACAAAGACATTGTGTTCATACCATGTTTAGTCAGAGCGAAATGCAACATCAGCAAGCTACAAATGCCAAGATGACTAGACATGACACTCTTGACGAGAGATGTACTTTGAGCAACACTGCACAGACAACCCAAGACATTGTTGGAGAATCCACGTCTGGTCATGCATGTGGGGACTCAAGGGCATCTATTAGAAGGCTTAAATTTACAAGCCAAGACCCGGAAGATGAAGACACAGTACCACCTGCTTATCTCAAGGTCAAACTCATCGCGAAAATAGAGCATACTATTGATGCTCTGATTGATGAAGGAGTAGATTTTAACATCTTGACCTATGAATCATGGACACTACTAGGCCAACCAGAGCTCACACCGACTAGTGCAACTCTCAGCCCTTATGGGGGACACCCACAAGCACTCATAGGAAAGTGCAAAATCCTTGCAACAATTGAAACGGAAAGCTTGCCTATCCTATTTCATGTTCCTTCAAATAGTGCTAGCTGCGGGAAAGAGACCCTCCTAGGGAGACCCTTCAAAAGGGCAACCAAATGTGAGGCTGACTATGTAACACAGAGGATACACTTGACACTACCAGGTGTGAGGATAGTCACAACCTTTAGCAAAGGTGACCTCATCAAACCTCGATGGAAAGGCAAGGAAGGTGCTGACATAACAATCAAGCCTACTAACGAGAGTAAGGACTTGTTAGAAAAACTGACACAAGTACAGGTCGAACAATGAGAACTAGTGAGTGAGGCCAAGCCTGAAAAAAGAAGGTCAAGAGACAATGCTAAGGACGGGCTTTGGACTTACAAATATCATAGAAGACCCCAAAAGAATCCCAAGCATTATAGACGTAGGCATCGATGGAGGATCAGCACAACGCCGCGATGGATATCCAAAGCATTGCTACGTGCTCAAGGGTACTACGCAGGTAACCGATGGATTTGGGTACCAAAATCCCCTGCTACACCACCTCTATCAATTGAAGGCCAGAGTGCATCAAAAGCAATGAAGCACTGGAGGAAATCTAAGAGAAACTCTAGGTTTTGAGGCAAGAAAGCAAACATGAGTGTTCGAAAGAAAGAGCCTCAACCTAGCATGCTTAGCAAGCAGATATCAGGGGTAACTACCGAGCGTGCACAAGGACCACTAGTGCTCAAGGAGCCTTTGATTTCCCAAGGGGAGAACAAGCATCATAGGCACAACGTTGCTCAAGGCAAGGTTGATTGCTCAACAAAGTAAATGGCACAATCGTTCAGCCAGTGCCAAGTCCACCTAAGAGTCCTAGATCTCCTACATCTTTTTCCAAACGGACACAGGAAGCACAACAGTGGTTGTCAAGGGAAACTGCTCAATTCCAATCTCTATGTCCATCTAAGCTTCCAAATGTCCAAGAGGTGGGACATGACGCCATCTGTAGCTCTCGACCCAAGGATATGCATGAGCAACCTAATGTGACTAGATCAACTCATGCTCGATCTACACAGAGAGTGCTCAAAGGGCAACAAAAAACATGGCCACTTTCGATTTCCCTAGGGACTTGACACCGCAATCCACCAAGGGTGGCTAGCCCACCAAACTAGCTGCTACTACTTCCAATCAGGGATCACAGCAGTCACAGCCCTTGGCTATGACAATGCCCCTTGTGGAACGTGTCCTTAGTAGTTTACCTGTGGAGGAGGTGTCCCAACCAAATCCATCGACAACTCCAGCACTTTCAAAGTGCCTAAAGCCTAGGCTGGAGGAGTTCAACACAAGGGAGTCGGATGAAGGGATAGACTTTCCTAAAAGGGAGGTAGTTGTGCTCTCACAACCTAGCGAGGCTATTCAACAGGCCACGAGCATGTCCCGTAAGGACACACTAGGGAAAAAGAATGTTGAGGCCCAACCAAGCACATCAACGATTGACCTAGTCCAGGGTCCTGAGTCGTTGAGTGATGCACCTTCATTGACCAAGAAAAAGAGGAGAAAACATCGAAAACAACAGCAGCTATTACAGGTGGTTGTGGATCCCAAGAACATTGAGACCAAGAGCAATGGAGAGCTAGGGAATAAAGCATCAAGTCCATCCACCAATGAACCCAATGATGTCCCTCCTAATAGCGGTGAAACCTCAGACACATTCATGTGCTCTGAAAAACCAAAGCAACCGTTGCCATCAACAGTTGCTTGCAAAACTCTATCCACTGACAATAGAACTCACGTCAACCAATCAAGAGTGGATACAACGTTGTCACAATAGGGTGACAAATCTATACCAGTCACACCCAAGGAGAACCATGACGCAATAACGAAGCCTCAAGAGAAACAAGGAAACCCCAAGAGCATGAGCAATCCTAGCGTTGACCAATCTTGCTCATACAGGCCTGAATCCCCAGCTATGCTAAAGCCTAGGCAAACTCCTAGAACTTTGCATGAGATAGCAACCAGCCAAGCCCTCGTTGAACATAGAAGCGTCACAGAATGCTTAACTGAGTTGGATGCTAAGCTCAAAGTGGTTGCACATGTCTACGTCCTTGCGGACATGGGCACAATCCCCGAGGAGCAGCTTGGAGATTACTTGCCCTTTCCTCTATCCTGGGAAGAGCAAGAACATCTTAACGAGAACTACGATAGGCTCCTGTATGAACGCATGCGACTCATCTCTAACGAGGAGGTTGACGAACTGCGCTTAACCGTCACATTCAATGAAGTGCACTGCCGAACTGAATCTCATAGACGTAGAGCAACTGAAGAGACTGTCAGCAAGCCAGAGTCAATTTGAGCAGCATTAGTGCGAAAGCCACGTTCTAATGGCTGAACTAGGGGCTCAGATCATGACAGTCTCAGAGGAGCGATTGGCCAAATGGCAGTCTCAAAGAGACCCAACCTATGTGGCACCAACTTCCCTTCGAGTGCTGACTGCCATTCGAGGTATGGACTTAGCTGGAACTAGCCAAGAGAATGCTCTGTTTGATAAGGTTCTCACTGAGGAGGAGTTACATATAGCCAGTAGACTCGGACAAGGTTCCATGCCACTCGATGTGGCAAAATATCTATTGGTACTAAGTAAGCTTCCACGAATACTAGATGTGTGTGCCACGCTCTAGTACAACCCCGAGTTCTACACTTGGTTCTTATCCTCGTGAAGTGACATAGATTCATAAATATGTATATTAAAAAACACTGATTTTTGTGTCACCGTGTATAAATAATGTCAACATACACAAGCAATGATAGTCAAGCGCAGGGAGAAGAGTTGGGTCTGACAAACTAAGCTCCTCAAGTCCTCCTCTCATCACACATTTAAAAGCTGTGTGACCATCCCCACCTCCAAGTGAAAAGCATGCAACCCACATTACCACCATAGGGAGCCTTGACCAACAACTCTGATGGTGTAGACAGGGTGTAGTCCCTTTCTATACACCTTCTTCCCCTTTTGGTCCATCCTTTTGAGGATGTGCCCTGTCCCACTCCATGACAACCAGTCCACACAACTTAGCATAAGCCGATATCTGCTAATGACTGGAGGCAAAACGAACATCATCATGGGGGCCATCCCCCTACAACAAACACTGCATACCTCACCCCTCCCCTTCTTGTCATATGCGCTTGATAAACCACACTAAAATCCCTTCCATGCGAATAGTTGTATCCTATATCAAGGTCCAACCCTTGGTTCACACCTTGTAGGTCCCCCTACGAGGAAAACATGGAGAGCCTAGGGCAGCTGGCTTGCAAGGATGCTCTCTACACAGCCGATGGGAACATACATCACACACCCCTCCGCCAGTGTGCTACGTGCCCACCCTCAAACGGTATGCGAAGAAACGAGGGCCTAAGCAACATCGTCTTGGACATAGGCCGAAGAATCCCCGGGCTAGGGGAACAGAAGCTCAAAGCAGCATGCGAGAAGTGGCAACACCAGTTGTGTAAACAACCAACGGACGCTCGGGAACCAGGTGCTTAAAGGCAGAAAGGGCAGCTCGAGACAGGGAAGAATTCAATGATTTGTTCAAAAGCATTTTGGAAACGGTGGCAGCCAGGGATTACACAATTCATGTCCCGGCCGACATGTTTCCTATCCACCCTCACGGGAGCCCCGCACTAGCACCGCCCCGGTTGCCTAGCCAATCGGACTCACCCCGCCTCGTACCTATCGACTAAATCCCTATGATGTACAAGTAGCTCGACAAGTTAGCATGCCAGAACATTTTTTTTTTAATGAGTAAAGGGGCAAGACCCCCACTTGTACACATTCCCGTTACTTCTCGTTAATGTATGCGACCTTAACAAGCAATGAAATAGGCATCCCAATAGACATCATAGAATTCGGAAAAATTATGTCTTACCATGATTGTATTTGTTCGATGCACTTAACACAAGCAAGCATATACTCTCACGAAGTGACAAGTGGATGCAGGATAATACAGGTCCTTGTGCAAAAGTGTTCAATGCCCGATCACCGCAAGACCATTGACCCCACAAAGAGCCGTGATAAAGCCACGCTGCCGAAAGCAAAAATCACCCTTGCCAACCACCCACATCGCATAGCCCAAAGCATATTCATGGGCTACTCTCTTTCTGGGTAAAGCTCTATAGTTGGCTCATGGCGGGCGTTACCTCAATTGTATCAACATTGCGTGTGACGCAAGGAGGTTTGCAATGTCTCAAGTGTATCTCCCCATCTCAACAACTGCTTCTCTAACAATGAGGCTAGGGCTCAATCATCATTGTAATATCCATTTCTTGAGCCTTCGAAGCTTGACATTTTCCAACCCACTAAAAGGCTGATAACCTCAACATATTGCAATGGTTGTACTCAGGCAAGTCAAAAAAAAAGGGAAAAAAAAAGAAAAAGACAAAGAAAAAAAAACAAGGAAAAAACAAAGAAAAGAAATGAATGAAAAGAAGCACCCACAATCACAGCACAACACATAGGGGTCCTCAAATTAGGTACGTCCAGTGACCTTGATCGACTAGCTCCGTCCCTAGTCCCCTAGCCCTTTAGCATCACTCACAATTGTTTAGGGCACATCAAGGGCAGGACATACCTAGGGAGCTTGTCTCGCCTATGATTAGACCTATCACCCTGACCCACTTGCACAATTCTCTCTTGCACTCTTCCTTAATACCTTTACAATCAATTGTGGTAAGCACCGCACGATTGGCCATGAAATGTACATCGTCCTCATCAAGCAAGTCCAATATCTTCCAGCTACCGAAAGTGTGGTGTCCATGTATTCAATTATGCTACGTCATGTAGTCACAATGCAAAGGACGTCTCATATACCTTCACGTGTACTTCTTCTCAACATGGACAACTTTGCTTCATCCACACATTGTTAAGAGAAACTAGCCCATGGTCTTCTAACTACGTAATATCTAAGTATGCACGGGCACTTACATAATATCTGCACCAAAGTATCTATACAGTTTGGGTCCTCAAGTGCAGGAAAATACTCTCAGCTTGCTTAGAGTTCGACTTGTCTCCCAAACTAATCAAATATGTCTTGTGCACGATAAGAATCCTAGCACTACCCCTTAGGGAGAGACCACACGAGAGGTTTTCAAATTGCAGGTGTTGAAGACTCCAACGAAAGTGTCGTTCGCTCTTTATCAAATCCCAACTCTGAATGCTTATCCCTTACCATCCGACAAGCCTGCAAAGAATCATCATGTGCAAAATCCCCAACAAACCAACACTTATCCTAGCCATCAATGCAATCCCCAACACAGAATAGCCCTACGGCCAACTCCAACAACCTTCCACCAGCCACCTTGGCCACCAATAGGCCCCAGGACCTTCTTCCATACCACCACCAACACTCCTCCAAGGAAACCACAGGCGTCCTTGTCACCCACGTCTTCGGTGCATGCTGCAACCTGCTACCTACGACGGTGAGTGCCACGGGACTGGCACTCGTCTAGGAGGGGGTAATGTTAACCCCAACACGAAGAAAGCAAAAGCAAATAAAAAAGAGGCAAGGAAAAGGCGGAAAAACGATAGCTCGACTGAAGAAAGAAGAGGAGAAAAGGCCGAAAACGCAAGGGCAACCTTAAAAATTCCGAGGCAAATGCAAAAGGGAAAAAGTGCATTTTAAAATACAAAGGCGCACCTTGAAATCTTGTAAAAGAGTACCAGGAGGTGGAAAATCTGGAAAGCTAAAGAGAAAGACAAAGGCCAAGGCAAAGAGAAATGGAAGAGAAAGGCGCACAAGGAAAAGCGCAAGTCAAAACTTTTGTAAAAGAGTGTAAGCGTATCGTGGTTTAATTCAAGGAGCGCCCGGGCTCTCACTCGTGCAATTTGTAAATGTAGATGGGCGGTGGAAAGGAAGCTAGGAAGATAGAAGGACAATGGGAAAAAGGGCCGGCCATGTAAAAAAGGGGATGATCGCCCAAAAGGGATTTAGGGTTTTGTATATAAAGTTGAAAAGTGAATGAGAAGCTCATTCTTGTGTGTGGTCAAAAGTAGCTCTCCTCTTCTTATTCTTCTTCTTCTTGTTCTTGCTTGCTTGAGCTTGTGCTTGAGAGAGGGAGTGTGAGAGTGTGAGGGAGTGAGGGTGAGGGACCGGGGAGGAGAAGCTCTCCATCTTCTCCTCTCTTCTTCTCTTCTCTTCTCTTCTCTTACCTTGCTCGCGGTGATGGAGCTTGGAGCTTGGAGTGGGAGGATCGAGCTTGCTTGAAGCTTGCACTTGGATCGTGGAGCTATCGAAGTGTGCGGGAGAGGAGGTAACTCGAATGGCATGGAGGTAAGCTCACTACACCCGTAGATATGGATGGCGCATTGGCTATGTGAGAGGTAGCCATTAGTGCTCGGCTTGGAACGCTTGAAACAACAAGCGGTCCGTGGGTCTTGGCGGTTGAGTGAAAGCTCCCACACTCATTGATACTCTGCATCCATGTTGTAGTCCTATGGTTTCCCTCCCAGACATAAGATATTTTTTTGCTAAGAATGCACCAATCCTCATTTCCTTCCAACTCCTTTTCAAACTCCTCATTTACTAATACAGACAATGTTGTCATCCACCACTTGTTGTGTTCCATCTGGTAAGGCTAGTGAGAGTATGAAAGAGCCTTTGGTGGGTATGTAACCCTCATTCTCAAGTGCAACCTTCAACACATATAAATCATGTCTAAGCTCTCTCACCCTTGATTGCATATGCATCGATACAAAGGAATCAAGGGGGGAACCCTACCTAGATTAACTGTCAATGCTTAAGGGATTTTAGAACCATAAGGTTTTGACATGGATTGAGGAATAACATAATCATTATCTAAATCCTCCTACTTTTTGTTCTCTCCAACATTAGATGCACTAGTACCTTGATCTTTACCTTTTTCTTCGAGATTGGAAGTATCTATAAACCCCAATGCAAAGATAGCAAAAAGAAAATTAAAAAGATGTAGGGTAAAGCAGAAAAAGGCTACTCGATTGAAAAAATAGGAGAAAAAAAGGCCAAAAGCCCAAGGACAATCTTAAAAATTCAAGGCAAGTGCAAAAGAGTAAAGTCACATTTTAAATATAAAAGGACACTTTAAATATTTGTAAAAGAGTGCCAGGCTCCCTCCTATGCAATTTATAAATGTAGACGAGCATGGCTGAAAGTAGAATGCAAATAGAATGGGAATAAGAAAAGAGAGCCTAAGCTAAAATGGTCAGGCATGTGAAAAAGGAATGGGTACCTAAAGGGGATTAGGGTTTTGTATAAAAGGTAAAAAGTGAATAAATTCTTGTGTGTGGTGAAAACTAGCTCTTGTCTTCTTCTTCTTCTTCTTCTTCTTCTTCTTCTTCTTCTTCTTCTTGCTTGCTTGCTTGAGCTTGTGCTTGAGAGAGGGAGTGTGAGGGAGTGAGGGATTGAGTGTGTGAGGGTGAGGGACCATGGTGGAGAATCTCTTTGTCTTCTTCTCTCTTCTTCTTCTCTTCTCTTCTCTTCTCTTATCTTGTGCATGGCAATGGAGCATGGAGCTTGGAGCTTGAGGATCAAGCTTGCTTGAGCTTGCACCTTGGATCGTGGAGCTACCAGAGTGCTTGAGGGAGGTGGCAACTCAATCGAGTATGGAGATAAGCTCACTGCACTTGTATATGTGAGAGAATGTATGGCAATGTGAGAGGTAGCCATTGCACTTGGCTTGAAATGCTTGAAACAATAAGTGGTCTATGGGTCTTAGTGGTTGAATGAGAAGCTCCCACATTCTGGTTCTATTGCCAAGACCAATGGATTCAAACTTTGAGTAAATTCATGCTTTGAATTGAGCATTGAAGTATGGTTTTCCCAGAACCAATGCTTGAGATAGGTAGGAAGCAAGGGAGTTAAAGAGGTATTTGATCTCCTTTGAAAGTATGTTTTTTTGGTTTTTTGGATTTAGGTAAGTAAACTAGGTTAGTGTAAGTAGTTGCTTGTGATTTGGATGCATTTAGGTAAGGAAAAATAGAGAATCAAACAATAGGGTTACCGTTGTAAATAGGGTAGAGCAGGAAGAAAAAGGGGGGCTTCAATGCATTAAGAGAGTAAAGAGAGAAGAAGGGGAGAGAAAGACTGAAGAACAAGGGGTTCAAGAGGCAAGGAGAGCAAAGGGGAGCTCATTTCTACATTTAGAGTTGAGAGAGAGGGAGAGCTAGACAAGTTTGTTGCAAGGCAATAATGAGGCAATGATAGCTTTGATTCATGTGACTGAGCACATTTAGAGGCTATAGGTGAGTTGTTTAGATTGATGACCCCTTGTTGTTTGATTCTAGAGCTTGCCATAGACTAGAAGAAAGCATCGAGCATGATACATTGGATTTTCGTTGAGTTTGTGCATCGCATTCAGACCATCCAATTCTCAAAATTAGACTGTCCAACCGCCTCAAAGTCACCCGATTTTTAAAATTAGATGTAATCAGATTGTCTAATTAGACAACATTTTGATTTGTCCAAAATCGGACAATCTAGAATTGGACAACAAATGATTTGGAGAATCAGATAAAAAACCTGCAAATCAAACAGGAAAGCCAAACATCAAATTCTGACAAACTCTGACCTCACTAGACCTTGTAGAGGCCAAGCCCTAGTTGTAGGAAACCCCAGTCAGGCAATAGAGCTCATTGACTCGAGAGTTGAGACTTGAGAGGTGCAGTCATTGACCATACCCCTATTAGAGATCTGGACGAACAACCTGAATCCCCTACCCTTTAGACCATGCTTCAAGCATATATCAAGGACATAGAGTGGACCATTGTAAGCAACCACCGCCACTACCACATCTATACGGAAGAGCTAGCACTAGCCAAAATTGATTAAAGGGAGTGTGATTTGCATTGATTGTGATTGAATTCACACATTTGGTCACATAAACACTTGGAGTACACCAGAAAAGTTGAAAGCCTGATTTTTCGCAATGCACATTGAGGAGCACCCCACTAGCATCTAAGTGCACATAACATTAGGAATTTCTTTAAATAACAAGGAATTCACACAATATAAGATAAATTGAACGAACCCATTAGTAGGAGGAGACCCCCAAACATTGAATAGTGGCCAAGGATCCCACAATCACCAAATATTGAGAGACTTGAATTGTCAAGCCACTTACGGAGCAACATCGAATGACATGCACAATTAGGGATGTAGATCTACCTGACTTGATCAATCTAATTGGCACCTTAGTGGCTCAAGATGTTGATAACATGTCATGAACCTATGCCAACCCAAAAAATGACGAGCTTAACTTGGGACATCCACCAAAAATTGATGATCCAATATGACTTGGAAACCGATTTGGAGCATAATGATAGACCAATTGAGGACATCATAGTCAATCTAGAGGAGGAGAGAAGGTTGGCAAAAGGAAAGTTGTGCAAAGCATGGCCACCTACAACCAAGAGCAATGAGCTCAAAAACTGAGTTAAGACATAGAAATGTGCAAGGTCCAACATGTCTTAGCTCTCACCAATAGAACCATGACAATACCAAATGTCGAGAGCGAGAGAGCCTTAGAGGCTAATGTTATGCTGAGAGAGCTTCTCACAAAGTGACTCTTAGACAACACAACTATGAAGCAGAGTAGAGCATCTCTAGAAATTACATTGCTAGCAAGACTGGGAATCCCCCAAATTCTATGAGCTAGACCAAGATACTTGTGGTTGCTAAGAAACTCGACAAGTGTCAACTTGGCAATGATCCATATAGCTTTTTGGAGCAGTTTGAGCAAGTATGCAAGGCTAATGGCCTCACGAACCTTGCTCAACGTGCACAAGATTTCAAACTTTTCCTAGGAGAGATGTGGTACACTAGTCTAGACAATGCCAAATGCAATGACTTCAATAACCTCGAGAGTTTCTTCATCAAGATATTCTCTAAGGCATGATACTTTGATAACCTCATCATCAAGTTGATGAACGTTAGTCAAAAGGACAAGGATATCTGAGACTACGTCACCCACGTACATAGTCTCTTTAAGAGAATCCCAATTGCAGAGCCACATAGCAAATGAGTAGTCTCCACCGTGTTCATAAGAATTGGGATCCAAAGAGAAGAGCTTTATAAGGCCTTAGTGAGCAACTCAACCCTGCAAAGGGATGTGCTAGCTAGGTCTTTGAAGAAGCCATATGAGTGGATGATCTACTCAAGGAGAGAAGCTCGAGACCCACAATTTGAGACAACACTATCTCTAGGACCTCGGAAAGGGCTACAACCATTGGTGCAATATCTAACTAGAGCATCCAAGACAAGGGAAAGAGTATCAAGAGTTGGCGGCATATGCAAATCTAGAGTTGACCAGGATGCAAGAGATGATGAGAAGGCCCGCACGACCTCACATGCAATGCATGCATTACAGAGGAAATAACCTTCTGACTGAGTGCATGGATCCTAGATCCAAACCCTATGCCACTCACGATAGGTTTGGCCATGATGCAATGCATTGTCGATTATCAAGGAGGTTGCTATACCCACAACCATACAATTACCCTTACTAACTAGGGAATAGACTGCCACAATACAAAAGGGGAAAGCCAATTGTTCCTAGGATGGATATCAACCCCATTAGGATACCTAGACTATTTGAACCCATCATGACCCATCCACCGAGGGACACTCCTATACATTACGAAGAGGAACTGAATGAGGACGAAGCATACGTAAACTCTTACATCTCATATATGATGAAGAGGGCAATCCCATCTTGATGGATTTCAAACTAGTACTGGTGATGGGGTTGAGCAGGGGAAGAGATGGAGGTCTAGGAGGATAGTCCCAAAAGAGAGAAGCCAATCGAGAGAAGGCCGTCGAGAGAAGGCCGACCTGAGATGCCCTAAGTGTGGGATCACACATTTGTACATTGAATACCCTAGGTGGAAACCTTCCACTAGTTTGGCTATCGTGACATTTGTGCCATTGTGGGATTGTTCGGAGTTGAAACACGATGGTGAAGCCACGCCAATTCCGTTGAATGTCATGACCCGAGCATAGGCAAAGTATGCCTGTATTTCATTACCCAAACCTAGCAACCTTGACATAGCTTCAATAGGGAACAAAGTCCATAAAAGAAGGAAAAAGAGGGTTGAGATGAAGATTATGCTTAAGACAGACAGTGCCACCACATTACCAAAGGGGAAGCAAGTCACGAATACAAAAGCAGACATCTACTCCTAAGACAATAGAAAAGGAAAGTGCCAAGGTTGGGAGAATATCCCAATCTGAGGTACCGATAAGAAGTGGTTGATAAGGTCAAGGAGTGGGTGAGAGAAGCCCAACTGCACCTAAAGGATGCAAAACCCATTATCAAAGACAAGATTGGTCTCATCTACTCAGTTCAAATCAAGAGACACATCCACATCCCATGTAACACTGCATAGATAGAGCCTAGACGCCACAAGTGGGCACACTATCCAAGATCATTAGCAAAAGAGTGTAGAGCCTAAGGAAAAGCATGTAGTTGGCATCTTGCTCACGATGTTGATATTGGTCCCTATGACCCTACCTTTAGGAGAGTTACTCATGTAGAACCTAACGCTATGGCAAGGGTTGAAGCAATGGATAGAATGACATGATGAGCTTGAAGTGATTGATTTTCCTGACCATGTCGCAGTAACACACATACCAAGCTTAAATTTGACTCAGTGCCTAAGTATTTGCATGTAAAAGCCTTCTGAGAAGGCACAGAGATGCACATAGTCTTGTCTATTATCAATGCATTAGAAGATGCTATAAGAAAGGGAATTGTAGATACGGGAGCTGGAGTTAGTGTGCTCATCCATGCATTCTTGTAGGCTTGGGATAACCCACCTATGGAGACCACAAGGTTTAATGTCACACTAGCTAATGGAATGAAGGTTAGACTATTTGGAGTGTTAAAATACTAGCCCTTGAAGCACAAAAGTCCAATTCTCATGAACTTCATAGTCATGAAGGGAGTGGACTACGACGTCCTACTAGGCCCACCCTAGATGTGAAATGCACGAGTGATAGAAGATTGGGGCAATGGTCTTATATTCTTAGGCAACAGATCGAAGGCTCTGAGAGTCAAGATGGATACTCGAAGGCTATCTTGAAAGGAAACTCACAAGTCAGAATTTCTATGGGCCACTAATAAAGTATATTCCTCACCCCAAAGACAAGCAGGATTGGATGCATGTGCTAGCCACTATTGATCTACTGTTCTCATATCATGAGGAGGATTATAAATAGGCTACCAAGGCAATTGGTGAGTCCCAAAAAGTCACATAATCTTAGCTGCTAGTGAAGAGTAGGATCCCACTATCAATGCCACTCTACATGATGGCAAGGAGCCCTAGCAATCAACCAACACCAATGCATCCACTATAGGAGACTCCAACACTAGAATCCCTTGTAAATGTGAGAGTTGCCACTATCACTGAGATAGAGGATGGGGATGAGGAAATGATAGAACTTGCCTACCTATGCATATTGGTGAGTTCCCAGAAGATACATGTCTTTGGCTCGCTTATATTGATGAGGGAGCTTACTGTAATATCCTTATACACAACCACTAGACCCTCATTGGTTAGCCCCAATTGTAGCCTACTAATGCTAAACTCAACCCATTTTGGGGGCATTCCTACTCACTTCTAGGAAAGTGCAAAATAGCTATCTCTATCGAGAGTGAAAGCCTTCCTATGATCTTCAATGTGATGCCTAACACCAAGGCCGCTAGTAAGGAATCACTATTAGGATGTGCATTCAAGAAACAAGCACAATGCAATATCAACTATGACCCGTAGCACATTCATCTCACCATTGGCAATGTTCAAATAGTGACGACTTTCAGCAAGGGTAGCATGGCTCCATCATAGCTTGTAGTGTCATTGGTAGAGAAACCAAGTGCAAGGTCTAAGGAGGGGGATCGTAACTTGTCCCACCTTGCCAAAACAAACCGCCTACCACCTAAAGGAGTGACATCCAAGACCATTGAGAAACAACTTAAATGGGTACCAAAATGCCAACCACAACTAGCTAGAAGCTAAACCATGCAAACTTGTAACCATGGAACATCACGCCATAAGGCCTAGGAGCCAAAGCAGGCACTACCGAAGCAGACAAATAGTCAAGCCACCGTGATGGGTGCTTAAAGAACTATTACACGCTCAAGGCTATTACGAAGGCAACAACTTGATTTGGTATTGCCCAAGACTACAAGCGGTACACATTTCCCTCAATCTAGGCCCTCCAGCCCATCTCCACCAAACAATAAGCTAGCAAGGACTAAGAAACCAATTGATACAAAAGGAACCAAACCCATCAAGCCCCAACACGTCTATCGTCTAAAGATACAACCAGCTTTCCCTAGACCAACTCAACCTCATACTTCCAGTGTTCCCACTATTCCACAAGTAGCGAGTAGTACATCAAACTGAGCCACAACAACAACCCATCGCACAAGTGGCTGACAAGCACCCCACTGAATAGCCTAGAAGGCACGCATCAATACTGGAGTTATCCAGTTCAACAAAACCCCAACCTCCCGTAGGCCTTACACCCTCCTATAAGTGTAGATATATCCTTGCATTGGCCTCGAACCTCACCACAAATACGGAGGATGACCTCATCACTTGCATCAGATGATTCGATGCCACATTCTCGCAAACAACGATTGATCACATCAAATAGTAGGAGCAAAGTCTATGCATCAAGCAAGGAGCTTGAAGATCTAAAAAAGCTAGCTGACTACTGTGACTCTTCTTTTCTATGCAAATGGTATGCTCTTCTTCTCCAATGGGAACAAGAGGGTTGCCAAATTATAACCAATAGCGAGAGCAGAGACATGCAAGCAAAACCTCGGAATATGACCCTACCTATGTGGCTCCTACCTTGTTCAAAGTCTTGGCCATCATGTGCAATTGACCTTTAGAGGAATATGTCATGGTCCATACCTATTTGGATCGACTCCTTAAGATTGAGAAAGAACTTCACATTGCTAGCAAGATGAACTTTGGAGACTTCCTAAAAGATGTCATGACCTACATTACGCAAATAGGCATTAGGTCTCAAGACATGGATAGTCACTCCTACTTAGAGTAAAGCCCATATTTCTATGATTAGCTCATAATAAAGTAAAGCATAGCAAGCATGCAGTTAATGCCCTTAACCCTTCATCCTCCAATCCTAGGAAGGATTTTCATCATTCCTAGGGGGGAGGGGGTAAAGTGGAAAAGAAAACATGACTTGAACTTCAGAACTTCAAACCAAATTTCAAAAGCAAAAAAGATTTAAAAGCAAAAAAGGGAAAATAAAGAAAGCTTCTACTTGAAGACAATCTTTTGTGAAATTTGTGCTTGGAATGTGTGGATTTCTTGAAGTATAAAAAGTTTACAATCCTTACTAGAACATTGCTCCATTCCATAATGTTTGATCCTAAACTTTTTTCTATTTGTAAAAAGTACTCTCAAATGAGCTAATGGTAAACTATTATGCCATAATAGGAACTTGAGATGGCAAGCTGACTCCCGTTCTCAAAGGAAGAGCACAACAAGTACCAATTGGCCACTAAAACACAAGTCTACAACCAGCTAAAGTATGCATCGTCAACAATTTGAGAAATGGTCAACCACTGCAATCTGCATAAATACACGGAGAAGGTTGGCCAGAAAATTGACTACAGTATATGCACAAAATTCCTAAGAACTTTCAACGTAAGAAGGAACATTGGCACGATGACCATCATGCAAGGAGAAACCTCTTGAAAGGTGGAAGTTGCCCTTAATCCACAAATTGTGGAGAAGGAACTAGGATTAGTGGAGCAGCTGGAAAAGAGGCCAAAAAGGGATGTGTATAGGATGTTGGGGATGGAAAAAAATAAGGTTTACACTAATGAAAAAATAAATCTAGTTGACATTCCAGACCCCACCGTTCACCTACATGCTAATATAGTACATGCCCTTTTCTCAAGGCAAAGATATAATACTCTCATGAACAAAATAGGAGGACCATTGCTAGAGAGTCTTGCAGCCAACACCTTGTATGAGGTAAATTGGAATACCTTCATCTGGAAGACAAAACATGCATCGACAAAGATACTAGCCATAGCATTAAGGGTGGTAGAAGGGGAGTCTTTGGCTACCACAGTAGAGTTTGAGAGGAAACAACTTGCCTCCAAGGCTTCGAGTGTAGGCTTTGGAGGGTTAATTGCCATCATTCAAAAAGCTCTAGGGAAAGCGAAAAGAGAAGTAGCAGAGGAGAGCCATCACCAATCCAAGAGGAGCATTGCTCTTCCACCCCAGCAAGCCCAACCATCTCACTTTCAGTAGGAGAACATTGGGAAGACCAAGTCCACAAGGAACAGTAGGACAACATGGAGAGAGTTACTAATAAAAAGGAAAATCAATGAGTAGCAAGGCTCAAAATTGTTGAGAAAAGGGGAGAGGAAAAGATTACTCTCAAAATCACCATAAGAAGAACTCGATCCACCTCCAAGGAAGACAGAGAGATACAAAGGGTGGATGAGGAATCGAAGAGAATAGAAGTAGCACGCAAGAAAAGGCAAGAAGAGAAGGAAGAATGACTAAGGCAATAGGAGGAGGAGAAGATTACTCTAGCAAAAACAAAATCAAAGATTTAGCCTACAAGCTTGCCCATTCCGAGAGTGAATGCCTCATGGCAAAAAGCAAAGCCATGGTTATTGAGATAGGAATCCTGGAACAACAATGCGCATTCTTGAGCACAACATTGAATCTCATGTAGTCAAGAGGAGAACATACATTAGAAAAACTAACAAGAAAACTAGAGCTAACAAGGAGGGCACTACAACATGGACTCCATGCCATGACACCCAAGCCTAGCATCGGCCTGGGAGTAGAGGAGCAACGTGGTCACCTAGTCTCAATTGAATTAGCCACACATGAACTCTCCTTGCTAGGGCTTGAGGAGCCAGAACAACAAATGAAGCCACCTCAATTGGAGCCATTGGAGTTGGTCCAAGAAGAAGGGCCTAATTCTGAACTAGATCAAGAGAAAGAACAAGTGCAGGAACCAAACCCCCCTTTGTGGCTATAGGTATAGTCAGAAGAGCAAAGGGCTACATGCCAAGCCATTTATTCCTTGGCAAATCTCTTAGGCCCCCTTGAAATGTAACTTACTGATCATTAGGATAATGTCTAGCATACTCCCTCCCAATGTATCTCCCAAAAGAAAAGAGATAGAAAAAGAAAAAGAAAAGAAAGAAAAGACCCACACAAAGCAAAAGGAAAGGAACAACAAGCTTTCCTATGTAATATTAGAGTGCCACAAATACTACACCTAGGGGTTCTCAAGTTAGATATGTCTAATGGCCTCAGTCAGCTAGCTCTGTACCTAACCCCCTAGCCCTCCCTATCCCCCAAATTCACACTTAGGGCACATCAAGGGCATGACACACCTAGGGAGTTTACACTCGCCTACCTGTCTCCCTAAGTCACACCCATAACACCTTCCCTGTACACAAATTGGGTCCTTGAGTGTGGGACAACACTACATGCTTCCTTGAGATTCGACCCAACTCCTAGTTTCACTAACATGGACACCTTTCAAGCATTACACGGTGAGGTAGGCATAACCCCCAAGCAGTGCACTTCCTTTTCCTTTTCAAGTACATTCGGCAATCCGTGATTAACCCCTAGCTTTGGGGGCCCCCGTCACCCACTCAATCTACTCTTGGCCTCCACAACCTCACATTCACTTTGTGATGCTTCTTCTCCATGGCCTATCTCCATGAAGCCCCATCCACCAACCCACAGGCAACCTTTCAACCACTTGAGCCCTCATCAACAAGTGCCTACAAACACCATGGGACTAGCACTTAGCTCTAGGAGGGGATAATGTTAGCGCCAAAGCAAATAAAGAAAAAAGAAAATTAAAAATACATTGGGTGAAAGCTTAGGGCAAGTTCAAAAGAGGAAAGGCACATTTTAAATACAAAAGCTCACTCTAAATCTTTATAAAAGAGCACCAAGCTCCCTAATGGGCAATTTGTAAATGTAGGCGGGCATGGGCAAAGGCACAATGCAAATAGAAATGGAATAGGAAAAGAGAGCCTAGGCTAAAATGGCCAGGCATATAAAAAAGGAATGGGTGCCCAAAGGGTATTAGGGTTTTGTATAAAAGGCAAAAAGCTCATTCTTATGTGTGGCCAAAACTATCTCTCATTTTCTTCTTGTTCTTCTTCTTTTTCTTTGCTTGAGCTTGTGCTTGAGAGAGGGATTGTGAGGGAGTGAGGGAGTGAGTGTGTGAGGATGAGGAACCATGGTGGAGAAGCTCTCCATCTTATCCTATATTCTTCTTCTCTTCTCTTCTCTTCTCTTCTCTTCTCTTGCATACGGCAATGGATCATGGAGCTTGAGGATTGAGCTTACTTGAGCTTGCACCTTGGATCATGGAGCTACCAAAGTGCTTGAGGGAGGAAGCAAATTTATCAAGCATGGAGGTAAGCTCACTACACTCGTAAGTGTGAGAGTGCATATGGCTATGTGAGAGCCATTGTGCTTGGCTTGAAATGCTTGAAGCAATAAGCAGTCTGTGGGTCATCACTGTCGAGCAAGAAGCTCCCATAGTATCATCAACTATTTCATTTTCCTCTAGATTGGGAGTATCATCATCTACTTTAAATGGAGTAATATTCGTCCTCTCATCTTACTCAACATTTCTCTCTATAGGATTTTTTTTTTCCTTCCTCGACTCGAGGTTAAGGAACCCCTTCATTTCACCATGCTTGCAATAAATCATGTTGAGCCATACAAGCACATTTAAGACAAGATTCTTAAACACACATGATATAAATCCTTTTGAGCCATATAAGAACATTAAAACTTTGTATATAGACATTGTTGCACTCTTGATGCTATCTCATGATATTTGAGGCAAGTACAACTTTAGACTCTAGGCATATAGCTATAAAAGATGGGCTTCATCTTTTATAGCTAATGGTCTCACTCTCCTTGCCTAATCTCGTCAATGGAATAGTGTGGGGATCCTTTGAAGACAAAAAATATGATGATGGTCTCTCTCTCTATCCACTTGATGATACTCTCTCTCTCTCTCTCTCTCTCTCTCTCTCTCTCTCTCTCTCAATGCAATACACCTCGAGTGGTTTAAGGAGATCTACCTCAAGTGATCGAGCAAAGACTTGCTTCAAGGGCAACAAGCATCTGCTTTGACTATTGCCTTGAAAGACAGCCACATCATGCTTTAATTAGACTTGAAGAAGCAACATGTGAAGAAAAAAGACATGCCACATTGAATCCTCTTTGCCCATCACCTTGAGTACATTGGCTACTCTCCTCAAGTTGTTATCCATTGCCATCACATAAGGACGTTGGCTCACCATCCCAAGTTTCATCAAACCTGTGAGTCCCCTCCTTCTCAGCCGTGAGATATCATAATAATAATAATAATAATAATAATAATAATAGCATAATGTTGTAAAAAACAATGTGTGAGTTACAAGATCTATTTTCTAATGGTTTCATCGACAAAACATGGATGCATGCAGTCAAAGATAAAATCTTACCTCTTCTCAACCAAAGATCATGTAGGCAAAGATAAATTTTTGCAACTCTTCTTGGATTCATGCTAAGAACCACTCCCTTCTATGTGGCGGCTCCTCCTCCTTGCGTCATACTAACAATAGCATGAATCATGGCAAGGAGATCGATTGCACACGTTGCACTAAAGAGGGTTTTGTTAGTGAAATAGGGGGATGCATACTTCTTGATTCTTTTGTTCACTAGAGATGGGCATGATGAGCATGACTTGGACCTAGGTGGCCACAATAAAGGGCACAACTTGGAGATGGAAAACCGAAATAAAGGATATGAATTTGAAATGGGTGAGAGGGGTTGTCATGATGGTTTTGTCAATGACGAAACCATCACAATTTGAGGATGCACATTAAGAGAGATTGGACACCCGATTGATGCCATGAGAGGAACATCATGAGGAGTACATATGTCACCTTATCATCACCAACATAGCTTGAGTTTAATCCAAAGGTAAGTGCTTCCAAAAAACATTCCATATTATAGAGTGTCAAGGAGAGCCATTCCTTAAGAAGAATCCAACCATGTGTAGGCTTAGCCACCTGTGCCATGGGAAACTGAAGAGCCATCATTAGAATTTGTCCAATGTCCATGGGCTTGAGCATGCCTAGGAGTTTCATATCCACATCACTACAAGATATAGGCCTTATACCGACATTAAAAGTGACAAAAATGTAAATAAAGAAAATTTCCCCCTTGTCAAGAATCACGTGGTGGGGGGACTTGCTCAAGATGCTACATCGAACACACACAGAATGCACAAGTAGAAGCTCACTCAAGAGACAAGAAGAGAGATGGAGGCCAAAACGTTTTCTTGCTCATTTCTTCTTCTTCTTCCACACACTTTACAATACACACAAAGTATAGATAAGATACAATATAAAGGAAACTGGCCTACTAAGCCAAACAATGCATAACCGACTACACTAGTCGATTGGTGCTATAACTATGCCAGTTGTAAATAGGTGTAACAACTTCAATATAGTAAGTAATGAGTCAGTGGCCATGTGAGAGTCATAATGACCATTGACCTACTAAGTGTAGATGTGTGGACCCATCTAACTAGGCGGTCCATCATTAATGTCCGCATGTGTTGAGCTTGTCATCTCATCACTCCCCTCAAGCTCAACTGCATCTTTATAACTCCAAGTAAGCTTCAAAACTTTTGAAGCTTCTCTGTACCCAATGCCTTCATGAAGATGTCAGCTATCTGATCATGTGTGCTAATATACACCAAGTCAATCTCACCTACTAGTACCTTCTCTCTCACAAAGTGGTAGTGTACCTCAATATGTTTTGTCCTGGCATGGAACATAGGGTTCCTAGCCAATTGTATACTGCTCATGTTGTCACAATAAATGACAACTGGACCTTCCACCTGCACATCTAAATTAGCTAATAACTTTTACAGCCATACTACCTCACATGTTGCAACAGCAGCACCTCTATACTCAGCCTCTGTACTCAACAAAGCAACTGTAGATTGCTTTTTGCCGCTCCAAATAACTGCTGCACTACCAAGAGAGAACATGTATCTGCTGGTAGATTTTCTATCATACATACTACCAGCCCAATCTGCATCTGTGTATCCAAATACTTGTACATCTGTACCTACCTCATTGAAAAGTCCATAATGTAATGTGGACTTCACATATCTCAATATGCGTCTAACTGCATCCAAATGTGTCTTTCTAGGTACTTGCATAAACTGACTCACAAGACCAACAGTGTAGCTCAAGTCTGGCCTTGTAATGGCCATGTAGATCAAACTCCCCACTACCTCCTGAACATAGTAGGGTCTTCTATCTCATCCCCAACATCAGCATTCAACTTTACATTCTGCTCCAATGGGATTGGAAGTGGTTTGCATGCTGTTATACCATACTTGGACAACATATCCAAGCCATACTATCTTTGGGATAGCAATATACCATCATCACATTTGATCACATCAATGCCAAGGAAGCACCTTAGCTCACCTAAATCCTTCATCTCAAACTTCTTCTTCAAAAAGTCCTTGACTTCAGTAATCCCACTATCACTATCACCTGTAATAATCAAGTCATCCACATAGATAACTATGATGACCAAACCTGCATCTCCCTTTCTCACATAAAGTGAGTGATCAGTATCGGAAACATAAAAGCTAATATTAACAAGATACTCTCTGATCTTGTCAGACCATGCTCTAGGTGCTTGCTTGAGCCTATAGAGCGCCTTCTTCAACCTGCACACATACGTGGGATGCTCTAAATCTTCATAACCTGCTGGCTGATCTATATACACTTCTTCCTGCAAATCACCATGCAAGAAGGCATTCTTCACATCCATTTCTTGCATCCTCCAACCTTTGGCTATTGCAAAGCAATCACACATCTGATAGTTGCTATCCTAGCAACTGGACTGAAGGTTTCTTCATAATCTATGCCATATGTCTAGGCATAGCATTTTGCAACCATCCTAGCTTTGTACCTATTAATAGAACCATCTACATTGTGCTTAATCTTATAAACCCACTTAGATCCAATATCTTTCTTGCCCTTCGGCAATGATACTAGATCCCAAGTCTTATTGGCCTCTAATGCAACCATCTCCTCATCCATTGCTGCATCCCAATGAGTATGACCAACAGCATCCTCAAAACAAGTGGGCTCAACATTCTCAACTAGTTTCACCATATAAGCATAATGGTGAGTTGTATAACCTTCAAAACTAAATCTTTTAACAGTGTATCTGACCCTGCTAGATCTGCGTATCACCGGATCACTCAATGGATCCTTTACATTACTATGAGCTCTCTGTACACTTGGTGTCCTGACAAAAGGAATACCAAGCTCATCATCCAAGCTCTCTGAGTCACTAGAGTCTCCATCAAGAACTTCATCAATGCCATGTGACACTTTATTCTTTCCTTTGCCTTTACCTGTAGTGCTACTAGATGCACCCGAAGATGTAGAGCTACTCCTTAGTCTCCCAGACCAAGGACTACCAGATGATGTCTCTGGTCCACTAAGAGTTCGTGATTCTTGCTTTTTAAATACAGCCAAACACTTTCAAGTGTGAGACATCAAGCTTCTTACCTGTAAAACATTCTTCGAGGGTCATCCCATGAACTGTAGCTGTGGGAATTCTATTCATAATGTAGATAACAGTATGGATAGCCTCGGACCAAAAATGTTTGGGCATATTCTTTTTAGCCATTAATGCCCGTGCAACTTTTACAATATGCATGTTTTTTCTTTCTGCAACACCATTTTTTTGTGGGGTATACCTGCATATGAAATGTCTCTTTATCCTATGAGACCTTAGAATATCACTGAACTCATTTGAGAGGTGCTCTCCCCCTCCATCTGACCTCAAGCACTTTACTTTCAAGCCTGTTTCTCTTTCAACTGCAGCCTTGAAAGTTCTAAAGTGCTCAAACGCTTCACTCTCTTCCTTCATAAAATATACCCAGAGCTTTCTAGAACAATCATCAATGAATGTGACAAAGTATGAACTGTCTCCTAAGAGATACATTTTGTGTAGGCCCCCAAATATCTGTATGCACAACATCAAGGATATTTCTGCTTACATCTCTGTCATGTGAAAAGGGTTGTCTTGCCTGCTTACCAAACTGACATGCTTCGCATACCTTATGAAATTCTGCAACTCTAAATGTAGGCAAACCTATAACCAACCCTTTGGATTGCATTAATTTCAGCCTTTGTACATTTGCATGTCTAATGCGTTTGTGCCAAATTTCAATATCCGTAATAACACCTTTTTCTTTAGCATTCATAGTAGGAATTCCAGCATCTAGAGTAAACATATGTCCAACTCTACTTCCCTTTGCAACCAACTTGCACTTGTCATTGAAGTCTTCTACAAAGCAGCCCTTTGCATTAAATCTGCATGCAGCCCTTGCTCTACCATCTGACCGACTGACACCAAGTTCTTTGTAATAGATGGCACATGTAATACATCTGAAAGACTCTTTGTCTTACCATCATGCAAGTACAAGGAAACTTTTCCAATGTGTGAAATTGGATGGCATGAATCATCACCCGTCTGCACATAACCTGCATTTTGCAAATCCTGCATCTCTCCAAACCATTCTGCATGGTTGGTCATATGATTGGATGCACTTGAATCAACATACCAAACATCTTCATGTGTTCCCTTTCCTATAACAACATTTAGCATATGCTGCATAACAAACATACGTTCATTTTTGTCTTCATTATGTCGTAAAGACGCTGCATAGTTTTCTTGTTGCAACTTACCACTGCAAATATCATCTTTCTTAGCATAACATTGGGCTGCAATATGACCTGTTTTGCCACAGTAGTGACACACAATATCAAAGTTGTTAGAACCTCTGTTCTGCCATCCACCTCTTCCTCTAAAGCTCCCCCTGCCTCTAAAGTTACCACGACCTCGTGAAACCTACATATCTGATTCAATCCGTTTTGCTGGTTGTCACTACCATGTCCTGTACCACGACTACTTGAAGAGACCTGCCACGTCCCCTTCTTGAATTGGAGTCAAAGCTTTGACCTGTTCACCACTTTTTTCAGATGTCTCACTCTGCATGTTGATCTCTTTAGTGATCATAAGGGAGACCAACTCATCAAAATCTGAAAATGGATTTCTGACATATACGGAAGTTACAAAAGACTTCCAAGCCTTTTCATTGTTAAGTCCACCCAAGGTAGACGACATCAAATCATCATCATCGGGCATTGCATCAATTGCTGCCAAGGCATCTACAATGCTCCTTACCTTCAGTGCATACTCATTGATAGACATCTTCCCTTTTCTCAATGTATTCAACTCTTGCTTGAGTTGAATCTTTCGTGCCTTTGTATTTACAAAAAACATACTTTCAAGTATGGTCCAAGCTGCATATGAATTCTTTGTATTTCTAATATATCCCAGCATATTATTGTCAATCACTGCAGACAGCCAATACATGACCTTTTTGTCTTTTGCATTCCATTCCTTTCGTGCCTTTGTCTCTTCTGTAGTTGGAGGATCACTCACCTCCGGCTCCTTTTCTTCACCTGAAACAAACTTATAGAGGCCTTTTCCAATAAGGAAGTTCGTGACACGGAACTTCCATGAAGGGTAGTTGTTCTTATCGAGCTTCTCAATGATGGGGTTTCAACTGTTCTTTGCCATTATCACAAAACTAATACCAAATAGCAAGCAAATCTTTTGCAACCCTCGACTTCTAGTGCACAACAATACACCGGACAGTCTTTTTCACTGTCTGCTCAACAATATATGCAATCTGCAACAACCAGTTTGCAGATAAACCTTGTGTTTTTTCGTTGGTAAACACCTTTGAACTTACAGATCTGAAATATATAATCTGTACACCTGTATACAGCAGACACAGCTGAAATTGCAGGATACCTCGAACTGTTGTCCGCAACGTTGCGAGTCTAAAACAGGGCCTGAAATGACCTCGGATGGCCAAAATAGCAGTGGATAAGTCTTAAAGGGCTTATTTACAGAATACACATCGCTCTTTGCGCACACCAAATCTCACTGAAATGTGAGATTTTTGCCTCTGCCCTGCTTCCGGTGCCTCCACAGGTACTGTCCAAGAGAAGAAGTAGAGAATGGAAGAGCTTCTTACTCGTTGCTTGTTTCCTCGAATCCTTGGCTCCTCTCCTTTGCTTTAGCCTTCAAAACCAGACTCAATCATTGGTGCAGCTTTGATACCATGTTAAGAATCACGTGGTGGGGGGACTTGCTCAAGATGTTGCACCAAACACACACAGAATGCACAAGGAGAAGCTCACTCAAGAGACAAGAAGAGAGATGGAGGCCAAAACGTTTTCTTGCTCATTTCTTCTTCTTCTTCCACACACTTTACAATACATACAAAGTATAGATAAGATACAACATAAAGGAAAGTGGCATACTAAGCTAAACAATGCATAACCGACTACACTAGTCGGCTGGCACTATAACTATGCTAGCTGTAAATAGGTGTAACAACTTGAATAAGTAATGAGTCAGTGGCCATGTGAGAGTCACAATGACCACCGACCTGCTAAGTGTAGATGAGTGGACCCATCTAACTAGGCGGTCCATCATTAATGTCCGCATGTGTTGAGCTGGTCATCTCAACATCCCGTCGTCGCAAAAAGTGTCGTTATTGGCGACACCATAGAACAATCGGTATAAGTGTCGTTATCAGCGTCGGTATTAGATAACGACGCTTTGCGATACTAATAGCAACGATAACAAGGAAAAAAAATTTGTGGTAGAGCAGCTTGCACTATGTGCTTTATTTGGGCCATACAAAATAGTTTCTACACTGTGTACAATGCTCGTGTAAATAAAGACAAAGTATACTTAAATTATAACACTGATACATGAAATAAATACATGATCGCATAATGAAAGTGACTGGTACAATCATGGCAAGATATCACTACTACATAGAAAATATCTACACATATCATGTGACAAAAAAATAAGGGTGTGTGAGCTCCAGGGATCCAAGGGCGAGCTATAGATCATCGCCATCCGAAAGCTCATCCCGCCGCAAAGGAGCATCGAACGGACTCTACAAAAAAAGAAACAACTACATATCAGTCCACTATACAATAATGCATTCTAATTAAATATAGTAACAACGGACAAGAAAGATAAGCGACTTACAGGGCTAGCGCGTCCATACAATCGGTCGATCAATGCAGTGAGACCGTGTCTCTTTGCATATCGAGTCTCAAGGTCGGTCGGATCGCGATTTGTAATGGAGTGCTGTAAAGAAAACAAAATACTAAATGTTCGAAACACGATTGTCAGTACAAAGGATATTGCAAAAAAATAAGCAAGCAAAACAAAAGAAAAACTTACAAAGTCATCTAGATATGTCCTGTGGCCGCCACTCCTAAGATGATGGACCACTTCGGCCTCTAGTCGTACCCTCGCTACCTCGCGCTGCTATCTCCAACGTCCTGGAGAATCTGTAGCCTCCTCCCTGAGTCGGTGCCAGTCGTCCACATCTAACCACTCGAGCTTTGCAGCCCCACTCTTGAGTGCCTTACGTGTGTCCGATCGTCTGTGTGACATATATGCACGCATGCACTCCATCATCCAACCCATAGAAAACCTATTACTGCGGATGGTACCGAAAACTCCTCATGCAAGGATGCTACTATGTAGTCCTTGCTCCCCTCCAGTATGTTTTTCCAATGATCCAAGATGTTGTGCCAAAAAACTTGGCACAACTCTCTCATGCGAGCCATCGCCCTCCTCCCCTCATCATTCATGATGATGGCTCATGACCTATCATCTACAAGGTAGGCGTTCCCTGAGTTCATGATCCTTTGGCAAGAAAGTGGTGTATCCTTGATTTACCATCTTCTTCATGGTTCGTGACCTTCGAAAGTCTAACTGTGGCCCACACAACGGACATGCATGATAACGTGAGGTAACCAAATCTGTCCCAACACCTCTATCCAGTGAATACAAACTTGAACGAGCTATGATAGATATTACCAACGAGAATGGAAGCCTATTTACCTGAGCACTCTCCGAATCCCGAAAAGTCATGCATCGTTCACATGAGAATGGCTCAAATATTAGCAAACCGTCAACTATTGCGCTTGCTCATATATTGCACAGTGATCCTCTCCTCCCACAAAATCTTAAGCTCATTGACTAATGGACGAAGATACACGTCCATATTTTTGACTTTGTAGCAGCCAGGGACGAGTAAGCTATGGATGAGATGTCCTTTCTTCGTAGAAAGCCATGGAGGGATATTGTAGTTGACAAGGACTATAGGCCACACACTGTAAGAAGTTGAGCGCAGACCGAATGGGTTCATGCCATCCATTGCAAGACCGAGCCGAAGATTCCTTGGCTCTCGGGCAAAGCCTGGGAAGATAGAGTCAATGTGACTCCATGCGCGTGAATCCGCTAATATTCATTGAACTCCATCTATGGACCTATTCTGCGCATGCCACGTTGTCAAGCTCGCCATGCCGAACGTATGAAACATGTGGTTTATGCGGGGGATAAGCAAAAAGTATCTAAGAACTTTTTGAGGGATGGTTTGCCCTTGTAAGTCTTGTCGATACCTGTGAGAACCACACTTGGGACATGTCTCCATAGTCTCATATTCTCCTTGAAATAGTATGCAATCGTTGATACATGCATGGATACTGTTGTAGTCCATGCCAAGCTTTCGTAAAACATGTTGTGCATCATCACGAGACTCTGGTATGGTATTTGCAAGTGGTAATATATATGATACTTCAGTAACCTGAAAAAAATCATAAAATACCCTGAAAAAGCACAAATATTTTTAATGATAGTGCCGAAAAGAAATCAATGAAGCATACGTACAAGATACCTAATCAACTCAGTCACACTCGCATCGCTCCACCCATATTTGCTTGTACACTTAGGAGTGCAAGCAGTGTCTTGAGGTGAGATACTCGGCACCCATTATATAATGGTATGGATGCTTCCTCTCTAAGCGGATCAAAAGTATCAATATCCATGGGAATCAATGCATTGATCATGGCCTCTATCTCATGCTCCAAGATTGTAGGTAAGTCTTGAAGGCTGTCTGTCTCCTCTAGTATTGACGATATAGATTGGGTAGTACCTTCCAAGTGGTGGATTGGCTCAGGTACTCCATCATCGCATGCCCACGAACTCTTTTAATTGGCCGCAAAGGCTGCACTTCTCCTTGGGACGAGACATCACCTCCCTAGATAGAAAATTTTCCAACCACACCCAATCTTTTTGTATATGGTATTCAATTAGCCTGCGAGTACACTTGCGAGTACAGTGCATGATTAATATTAAATTTTCTTACAGTTTGCTCAAAATCCGAGATCGCATGATCAATGATCTCAGATTGAAACTCACCAAAGCGTCGTACGTGTTCTATAGACAATCGACATTTTTGTCTAATTTCCAGCTTACATTGAGAGCAAGGACATAGAACACGCTGATTAATATACGCCTCACGATCTTGAACATCAAGACCTTCATCGTTTTCCATTTAGTCTACATTACGACAAACAATTTGTTTTTGTTATCATTCTTTTTTTCTTTCTTAAATTATTTGAGAAGGAATTTCGACTCTTGTAACTCAGCAAAAATTAACTTATGTAAAGTCTCCACCCATCCACCCACAAATTAATGTATGTTGAGTGTTTTCCATCTCGTCGTGTATACCGGACCTCGCCACCACTCTCTCCTTGTTTTTTATCCATTCATTATCTCCTCTCCTTCCATCTCTCTCTCTTTTCTCTTTCTTTATTATGTTGTATGTTTATTCCCTCTCTCTTGTTCCTTCTTCCTTTTTCTCTTCCTCCCCCTCTCTCAATTCCTTTAACAAAACATATATATCTCACTACTACTACTACTACTACTACTACTACTACTACAAACAAGAAAATGAAAAAAAAAAAACTACTAACACTACTACTACAACAAACAAGAAAACTAAACAACAATAAACAAGAAAAGAAACAAAACTACAACAACAACAACAAATAAGAAAACCACTACTACTACAACTACAACAACAAACCACTACCACTACAATAAACAAGAAAAGAAGAAGAAGAAAAAAAAACAACAACAACAACTACTACTACTACAATAACAACAAACAAGAAAATAAGAAAAAACTACAACAACAATAACAATAACAATAACAACAAACAAGAAAACTAAACAACAATAAACAAGAAAAGAAAAAAAAAACTACTACTACTACTACAACAAACAAGAAAACTATCATTACTACTACTATTACTACTAGTAGTACTACTACTATAATCATGACTACGACCATGACTATGACTACCACAACAACAACAAACTAGAAGAGAAGAAATTAAACAACAACTACTACTATCACTACCACTACCACTACTACTACTACTACTACGGCTACCACAACAACAACAAACAAGAAAATAAGAAATTAAACAACAACTACCACTACCGCTACCGCTACCACTACCACTACCACTACCACTACCACTACCACTACCACTACCACTACCACTACCACTACCACAACAACCACAAAAACAACAAACAAGAAAATAAGAAATTAATCTCCAACTACCGCTACCGCTACCACTACCACTATCATACTACTACTATGACTACCACAACAATGACAAATAATAAAAAAAGAAAAGAAAAAACAAAACAACAACAATAACAACAACCTCTCCCTCCTCTCTCTCCCTCCCTCTCCCTCTCCCTCTCTTTCTCTCTTTCCCTATTATGTTTAATGTTTTCTCCTTCTCTCTCTCATTCTTTCTTTCCTTTTCTCTCTTCCTCTCCCTCTCTCATTTCCTCTCCCTCTCTTTCTCTCTTTTCCTGTTATGTTTAATGTTTTTCTCTCTCCTCTCTCTCTCTCTCATTTCCTTTTCTCACTTCCTCTCCCTCTCTCATTTCCTCTCCTTCCCTCTCCCTCTCCCTCTCTTGCTCTCTTTCCCTATTATGTTTAATGTTTCCCTCTCTTCCTCTCCCTCTCTTTCCTCTCCCTTCCTCTCCCTCTCCCTCTCCCTCTCCCTCTTCCTCTCTCATTTTCTCTCCCTCCCTCTCCCTCTCCCTCTCTTTCTCTCTCATTTCCTCTCCCTCTCTCAATACACATGTATTTTAACAAAAACAAGTAAAAGAGAAAGAGAAAACACAAAAACAAAGCAAGAAGGAACAATGCACTCACCGTAAAGACTTGAGGATGGATTCGGCAGCTCCTCTTCGCGACGGCAGCTCCTCTTTGCCCTTTGTACACTTCCTCCTCTTCTTTGCGAATGGCGGTGGTGGCGGTGAGAAGCTTTCATTCTCCCTCTTTCTCTCTTTCTTTCCCTCTCCCTCTCAAATGCAAGATGTTCACTCTCCCTTTTGCTCTCTCTTTCGTGTATGTGCACAAAATAACGCGCTCGGCTTTTGGCCTGCATTTTTTTTGTTTGAGCACCATCGCTATTTGTGTCGCTATTTGTGACGCTAATAGCAATGCAATTATTTTGCGTCGGAAAGCACTATCGCTATACCTCCATATCCTTGTAGTGCATCCACATTCACTTGAAGAGTAGACATCAAAGAATCACCTTTGGTATTTGAATTGTGGGCAGTGCTAGAAATGATTAAATGATTCAGTTTAAGAAGTACAGTCTCATGGGAGATTGCAGCACAATCAAGAACATGTAGTGGCTAGGTGGTAGCCAGAATAGGGGTGACAACATGAGAACCATCACCATGATTAGAATCCAATACCTAGGTATAAACCAACTCCATCTCCATATGAAAGATTCCTATACAAGTAGAAAGATGTTAAGATATGTCATGTAAAGAGGATGGAAATGGTGAGATTCAAGCTCATGTATCTTTGGTTTGGTTTAATTACCTTAGTTGAATAAGGTTTGGGTCACACTGACTCAACCATGGTTACATCTAGGTTACTCTACTTTTTTACGGTTTGGCTGTATGAACACTGAAAGTGCATGGAAGATAATGGAAGATGAATAGAGAGCATGGCTGCTCTCCTTCTTGCCTGACATTTGTCCCCCTCTCTCTCTTTTGTTTCATGGTATGAGAGCTCTTTCGCTATTGTTGTTGGTGATGCTAATGATGTTGATGTTATTGATGCTGATGTTGCTTGATTCTGTTGACTAAATGGATCCAGACTTAAGAAAATAAGAGAGAGCACACGGACTCCTACACCTAAGACTGCCACAATAGCTATATTTTGCTCATCTCCCTCACCAGCTCCGATGTGTAATCCTTGTGGTTGTATTTCTGTCGTATGAGATCGACTCCTAGTGGGTTCTCCTGCTGGCATCTCATGGCAACATGGAGGACAGAAGCTATGTAATGCTAACCATGGAAAAATGCAATCAGAATGCTTTCGATGCAAGAGAGGAAACATACCTTGCTCCATCACCTTCCACAAATTGTTGGATTAGGAAATTAAGAGCGGGATCAAGTATCAGGTCCTGAAGCCCGTGAGAACCATCATCGGTTTACAGCCAAAAGCCTGTCACACCTAGTTTTATTGGCCTCAAATTGGATTGCCAGCTCTTAATCACAGCGAAAACTTGATGACGTTATAGGGACACTTACTTCTGGTTATGATTCACCTAGCACTAATAGCTCGGATAGTGAGTTTGGCATTCCATCAGTTGTGACTCTTGGTGTAAGACATAGATATGTACCACCTCATGAGAGAGGAGAGTATCATACTGCACCTCAGTTGAGGGGATCGGAAAGAAAGCCTATGGTGGATAGGCTTACATACAGTGGCTACACAGTAAGGGACTATGCATATATGGCAAAAGTTGCTAGCTTCAAGGAACCCACAAAGTTTTCTAATTATCATTGGTGTAAGGCAATGAATGAGGAATATTTAGCATTGACTAAAAATGACACTTGGGATTTGGTTGATTTGTCTAAAGGAAAAATTCCTATTGGTTGCAAATGGATATACAAGGTGAAGTGCAAATCAAATGGCACATTGGAAAGATACAAGACAAGACTTGTGGCAAAGGGGTATGCACAACAATATGGTCTTGATTATGAGGATACATTTCGCCCCATTGCTAAAATGGCAATCGTGAGAATAGTGATTGCATTGGCAGCATCTAGAGGATGGAGTATGTATCAGATGGATGTGAAGAATGCTTTAATCAATAGTGATTTGGTTGAGGAAGTATACATGGATCAACCCGAGGGCTATGTACATCTTGATTTTCCTACACGTATATGTAGATTGAAGAAAGCATTGTATGGGTTGAAGCAAGCATCTAGAGCTTAAGAATACTAAGATAAGTGCATGCTTACAGAAGCTTGGTTTCACTATGGGCAAGGCTAATCATAGCCTATTCACAAAGAAGACAAGGGCTGGTTATGTGATATTTGTCATCTATGTGGATGACTTGATCATTATAAGGGATGATGCTATGAGAATTGGAGAGATCAAGGAAATGTTACATGCTGAATTTTAGGTCAAAGATTTGGGTGAATTGAAGTATTTCCTTGGGATTGAGGTTGTTTCTACACCTCATGGTACTTGGTTTTCGTAAAAGAAATATGCACAAGACATGTTAACCAAGTATGGTATGTTAGATTGCAAGCCTTTGAGCACTCCATTGGAGCAAAATGTTAAGCTACTTGCAGATGTTGGGCATTAGATTGAGAATGTCACTATGTATAGACAGATGGTGGGTAGTCTGATTTACCTTGCTATTACTACATTGGGCCTTAGCTATTCAGTTGGACTAATTAGCCAATTCATGCAAAAGCCTAGGAAGCCTCACTTGGATATAGTGAGGAGGATCTTGAGATATGTGAAGGCTACATTAGATTATGGTATATTCTATGAGCATGGTAAGCCTTTGGAGCTTACAGGATATACAAATGTTGATTGGGAAGGAAGTACCTATGATAGGAGATCTACTAGTTCGTATGCATATCCCCTTGGTAGTAGTATGGTCAGCTAGAGTAGTAAGAAGTAACCTACAGTTGCACTCTCTAATATTGAGGCAGAGTATAGAGGTGCTGCACTTGCTACATGTGAGGCAGCATGGCTCATGAAGCTTCTTGATGATTTGGGGATGCATGGAGTCAGGCATGTCACACTCTATTATGACAACATGAGTACTATGCTCTTAGCAAGTAATCCTATCTATCATGCTAGGACTAAGCACATTGAGGTACATTATCACTTTATCAGAGAAAGAGTAATTACAAGTGACATTGATTTGGTCCATGTGAGGACAGAAGACGAAGTTGCAAATATCTTTACCAAGTCATTGGGTAAAGATAGGTTTGTGCATTTCAAAGAGCTACTTGGAGTGAAGTACCACACGAGCTTGAGAGGAAGTGTTGAGATTTATACTCATGTACCTTTGGTTTGGTTTGATTACCTTAGTTGAATAAGGTTTGGGCACACTGACTCAACCATGGTTACATCTAGGTTACTCTAGTTTTGTATGGTTTGGTTGCATGAACACTGAAGATGTGTGTAAGATAATAGAAGATGAACAGAGAGCATGGCTGCTTTCCTTCTTGCCTAAGTTGTGTTCCCCTCTCTCTCTTTTGTTTCAGAAAATCACTCTTGAACTCTTACATATCTCATCTTACAAGGATTTCTCATCAACAAATTAAGAATCTCCCCAAACAACAAGAGGATTATGAGGCATTGATCAACTAGCGGTATCTATGGGACCCAATATCTTGATCGAATTTCTTAGTTTCATCAGCAAAACTAGAATAATTAGTTGGGGTAGGGTTTAGCTAATAGGGCAAGGTTTCATTAATTCGGCATTGAGGAGGGATCCACCTCACAAAGAGAGAGAGAGAGAGAGAGAGAGAGAGAGAGAGAGAGAGAGAGAGAGAGAGAGAGAGAGAGAGAGAGAGAGAGAGAGAGAGAGAGAGAGAGAGAGAGAGAGAGAGAGAGAGAGTGTGTGTGTGTGTGTGTGTGTGTGTGATTTCGATGATGGTTCTTTTGATGATGAAACAATGATAGAGAGACTGGTATTACAGAGATGTACCACTAGTACTTTATGTTTGTGGTGGCGATAGAGTAATATAGAAAGAGAAAGAGAGGTGATAAAAAAGTTTACAAATAAATGGTGCCAACGTGCTAAAATCTTCTAGGATTCTTTTGAATGGAAGCTATTTAATTCTGTCATTTTCAGAGCTATTTAAATTTGAATATAGATCCAAGTATAGAATTATGAGACAAATTCTTCTTAATAATCTTTCAACCATCCACTATTTATTGTAGCTTTAGCCAATCCTAAAATAAAAATGGGTGTAGCCCCATTTCTAGACAGATCAATACCCCCATTAGGGGAAAGCAAAGAACAAAAGGAAAATATTAATAAGTCTTGCGACATTGGGATGCATTGGAAAAAGTTTCCTTGACAATTAATCTTAGTAGATAATTGCTCAAGATAGTGCCTACATACTAATGATAGCTTTATCACAATCTCACTGTAGGAGTAGTTCATGGATGCTATGAAAGGCTAAGCATTAGTGAGTGAAAACCCCCCAAAATTGTGCAAATTTAGGCACACAAGTATGATCTTCATCGGCAAATCTTATGTATTTTGATAATTTAACCTTGTAACTTCATTGTAAAATCTCAAGACAAGCATTATAAAAGGTATGACTAAATATTATAAAGTCATGGCCTTAAAGTATATGTGTGTTTCTTCTCCAAATTTGGAAGGTTGAGAAGTGAAAATAAATTAATCTTCTTGTAAGGTGCAAGTAACCATGTAAAACAAAAGTCTCAAAGAAATGAAAAGGTGGAAATGAAGAGCCGTGCAATTTGTGGGAAAAGGTGGTTTGGGGAGTTACAACTTCTCTTCCTCTCCTTTATCTAGCTTTTTGCACGTATCTTCTTTTCTCTTGCAAGGCACAAACCCTTGCTTTATCTTCTCTGTGTGCTCTCTTGCTCTATCTATGGAAGAAGAGGGAGAGAGTGAGGATGGAGAGAATGTAGATTTTGTGTGTGTCTATGGTGTATGTGGGCTTGGTTTTGCAAGGTTCGAAGGCACAGGCATTGTAGATGCCATTCCAAGGCCTGATCTCCTGGTTGTTTTGGTGCTCCTCTTGGCCTGATCATTTTTCTACGATCCTACCAGGGGGTTGCTTGGAAATGCTCTTGAACCCACATCCAGGCTTCACAAAAATCAGAGAAGGAAAGAAGAGATATTTATGCAAGTTGTGTGCCATGGTCTTGCAAAGGTCAAGGGAAGAGATCTCAAATCAATAAAAGAAGAAGGAGAAGAAGAATGTGAATATAATGACATTGTGCTCGCGCTTTGTCATGCGCTAGTGGACTCAGAGCAACAACATCATCATCATCATCATCCTCCTGCAAAGAGGAGGTTCCAACAATGGCCTTTGGTGGAGGAACAAGTAGCAGAAACATGAACACAACAACCATCTTCTTCTTTCTTCCACCCCAATAAGCAAAAATCACCCCTGCGTTTGGCAGGATTCTCAAGGAAAGCAGTCCTTCCCCCCAAATCAATCAATAAAACCTTTTACTTGTTGTGGTTGGTGTCTATCCAGGGAGGGAGAGAGATGAGAGATATCCTAGGAGGAGCAGGCAAGCCGTGCCCTTTCTTTCCTGAAGAGGAAAGCCAAGGAGCGAGAAAGAGACACATGAAGCTAATGGTGGCACAACACATCGCCTTCACACGCTCCAAGCAATCTTATGGCAGGCATCAATCTGCGCCCTTGGGTAGTCTCACATCTCTTCATCTTGGCCGTTGATACAAGCATTCAAGGCTATGACACTTTCTGCACTGGGAAAGGGTGACTCATCATCATCACCATCCTGTAGCAGCAGCGGCCCGACAGCATCAACTACTATGGACGATTGCGATATCTAGTGCGAGATACTGTCTGGTGAATGGCCTAAGAACTTCTCCATATACTGAATTATGAGGACCTCTGCAAGCACTATGAGCCGATCCTATTCAAAGAGGAGGCACAGCCCAACACGCTCCTTGCCGATGTTGTGTTAAAGAAAAATTTTTACTACCATGCCTGATCAGTTTTTGGAGGAGGTCGATCATTTCTTCCTAGATATTTTTGGTTTACCTGTTGTGAATAATGAGCTCAAGTGCATTGGATTTCTGTCCCAGAAGGATAGAGCAAAAGCCTGAAAAGGGCTACAATCAAAGGTGAGCGAGGTTATGACCACTCCTCCAATGTCTTTATCCACAGACAAAATCATCTGCCTGGGCATGCATTCCAACACTGATGATCAGGTGGACTCAGCAGGAGCAATAGCTCCTACTAGTACGATGGGTGCAAACATCCCATGATGGGTGCAAACATCCCACAGGAAGCACACCACCACGTCGATTTTGATGATAAGACCGGTGCACAGGAAGAGTTAGAAGCAACAACAGGCATGGTAAGAGAGGCGGATGCTGTTCAATTTGGACCTCGAAGAAGAAGGTGATGCTGAGAAGAAGAAGAGGATGGGGGAGGAGATTCTCTACGCTTCCATCTCCTCCAAGAAGATAACAGACAACAACCTCTCCCACCCCAGATCTTTGCCTCATCCCTTTGCACACATGGCATTTCTTTGACCGATCATAACATCTATTCAAAATCAGATCCTTAATGTTTTAACCTTTAACATAGAAAAATCAATCCCTCTCTAGTTTGTTCACATGCCCCTGTCAACTAGTTTTTTCTAATATCATTCACGAGCCTTAATTCCTCACGCAAGAATCAAAATAGCATTAGGATTGTTTGTTTTCTCTCAAATTAAACTACTCTTCTTCCCTTTTGTACCAAACGCACAAAATTTTCCGGGTGGAGCTCTTCAAGTTTGATCTTCTGCAAGGGTGTTCTACAAGATCAATCTTTTGTGGGAAATTAATCCATGGTCTTTCCCATGGATTGGTGGACAATGTGCTTCAAGTTGGTGGTTCACATTTCCTTCTTTGATAAAGATTGTGGATATGTTTATGTTCCTTTGGATGGTGTTCTGCCTTGTGCTCTTTTCAATGTGGAAGTGGAAGATTTTACAAATGGTGGTGTGAAGAAAAAGTTAGAGATGAGTTTTGAAGTGGAAGTGTGAAGAAGTATGGTGTCTTTGGATGGGTAGCGATTGAGGTGGTTCAATTTGAAGTGAAGAGTTGTAGTTTCTTCATCAGCATGAGGTGCTTATTTCAAGGCAAAAGTGTCTTTTCAAAGTGTTCGCAAGGACGCTCACAAGATTGGAAAAGGAGGAATGATAACCCCCCAAAATTGTGGAAGTTTAGGCACATAGGTATGATCTTCATCGGCAAATCTTATGTAGTTTGATAATTTAACCTTGTAACTTCATTGTAAAATCTCAAGACAAGCATTGTAAAAGGTATGACTAGATATTATAAAGTCATGACCTTAAAGTGTATGTGTGTTTCTTCTCCAAATTTGGAAGGTTGAGAAGTGAAAATAAAGGAATCTTCTTGTAAGGTGCAAGTAACCATGTAAAACAAAAGTCTCAAAGAAATGAAAAGGTGGAAACGAAGAGCCGTGCAATTTGTGGGAAAAGGTGGGTTGGGGAGTTACAACTTCTCTTCCTCTCCTTTATCTAGCTTTTTGCACATATCTTCTTTTCTCTTACAAGGCACAAACTCTTGCTTTCTCTTCTCTGTGTGCTCTCTTGCTCTGTCTATGGAATAAGAGGGAGAGAGTGAGGATGGAGAGAATGTAGATTTTGTGTGTGTCTATGGTGTATGTGGGCTTGGTTTTGCAGGGTTCGAAGGCACGGGCATTGTAGATGCCATTCCAAGAACTGATCTCTTGGTTGTTTTGGTGCTCCTCTTGGCTTGATCTCAGTGAGAGAGTAAAAGAACACAACCAAGTGGAAGCAAGAGCAATGATTATGGAGATTTAAACTTAAGAGAGAAAGATGAGTGTGTGGGAACTTCAACAATCACAATGTGTGACTTGCCTTCCCTTTATTATTCTATCATACTAAAGAATAAAGAGCAAAGATCATATTGATGGGAAATTTCCACCTATAATGTGCAAGTGTATGGGCACTGAGTAAAAGATAAATATAGGTGGCTAGGTAGAGGTGGCCTTTAACCCCAATAAACTCCCACTTAAATATAGGTAGCTAGGCATTAAGTAAAAAGTAAATATAGGTGGCTAAGAATAGGAGCATTTAACCCTCAATAACCTCCCACTTAAAGGTGAATGTGCTAGAAGTAAGGAGAAAAGTATAATATATACATATGAGTATAATTGGATGAGAAAATATATCATCTCATTCTATGCCCATCAACTTCCTAAGGAAGGCATAACATTTTACTATGATACTTTTAGTGAAAAATTCAATAGGATTCTCATATGTAGAGATCTTGACAAGATCTATGTACTTGTCCTCAATGACCACTCTATTGAAGTGATAATGCACCTCAATGTTCTTGGTCATCATATGAAAGGTGAGGTTACATACCAGTTGGATGGTACTCATAGAATTTGAATACAACATAAACGAGATGGTAGTCATAGAATCTAAATATAGCATAGAGGTCATAGAAGTAATACCAAGGTTTGCAATACCAAATGTCCAAACCATAGGCCCTCCTTGCAAGCCTCAATGGCTGCAATATACTCGATCTCAATGTAGTAGACAAGACGGTGCATTTTTGTATAGGAGATATCCAAGGCATAGTACCTCTAGCAAAAGTGAAGACCTAGCTAGATGTGGACTTCCTATTATCCACATGTCCTACATAATCTAAGTCAATGTAATCCCCATGACTCTAGTAACTTGGTTGTAATATATTAAAGCACAAGTCTACAATGCCTCTAAGGTATCTCATGATACCTTTCACGATGTTCCAATGTCACCAGTCCAGTGTAGTCATGTAACAATCCACAACTCCCACTACAAATGCTATCTCAAGTCTAGTGACTATCATGGAATACATCAAGCTTCCCTCTATGGATGCCTATAGAATATTGGTTGTCTCAGAATTCTCATTATAATCTTCTAATAATTGACCTTTACATGAGAAGGTTAAGGGATACCAATGGGCTTACCACCCTATGTATGGAACCACTCAAGGATCCTATGAATATACTCCTTCTATGACAAGTAGAAAAGTCTATTAGAGGGATTGTGCATAATATACATACCAAGTATATGGGAAGCATGTTGCCCCATGTCCTTCATCTCAAAGCTCCTCTTGACCTAAGTCTTTAAAGCATCCATGTCTTCATGAGCACTACATTAGAGATACAGATTTGCAGCACTATGAAAGTAAGATTGTGAATGCATAAATACATTAAACTTACAACGCCATTCTCTACATGCCTAATTAATTCCATAGATACTCTTTCTCAATTTTTACACTAGTTTTTTCTTGCCCTTTTCCACAAATCCGTTTGGTTGCTACATATAAATGTCCTCATGCAAGTCCCCATGTAGAAAAATTGCCTTATCATCCATCTCATATAGGTCCTAATCTAACTATGCAATAAAGACCAAAAGCAAGTGAAGAGTAGTCATTTTAACCATAGGAGAGAATATCTCATCAGATTCAAGTCCTTTTTCTTTTTTGAAACCCTTTTCAACCAAATGGGCCTTAAATGTTGGCTTAGAGTGACTATTGGCGCTCTTCAGCTTATACGTCCACTTGCATATAGAAAATCCATTTTAACATCCATTTCATACAAGTCTAGATCTAACTATACAACAAAGGCCAAAACCAAGTAAAGGGCCGTCATTTGACCATAGGAGAGAAAATCTTATCAAAGTCAAGTCCCATGGTAAAAAAACCCATAGTCCTCTCCCAAGAAGAATTTTCATGTCTACATATAACCTTCTTATAAGTAAGGGGCTCATTAGAATCTATCACCATAGCATAGCCCATAGAGGCTCAAAATGATCAAGAGAATATGAAACTCTAATAGAGCATTGCAAAACTAGTTGTGAAGCCAGTATAGCATGTCCTCTCTCTCTAACATCAACATACACAATAGGCGAATCCTAGACCATTGGAGATTCAACAATTGTAGGCTATCCAATGGGGACTATTTGAAAAGTAAAATAACACGAGTTCCTCCTAAAAGTTCACCCTACATACCTCAATCACTTACTCAGGTTTCTTATACATCTTATCCTCATGGAACACAATATTATGGTTGTGGATAACTTTCCTAGCTTGGATCCCAAAGATGATAACCTATCTCACTTGCATCACCATATCCAAGAAAGGTGCATTTTATATACTTTAGATCCAACTTCTTGTGCTTGCTTTGGGAATATGGCAGAATGCCTCACATTCAAAGACTCTCAAGTGTGCATATGAAGGAGGTTTACGAAACCATACCTCTTCTGAAACTCTATCACCAAGAGCAATAGATGGGGATTTGTTAATCAAATAAACTACAATAGTAATTTCCTCAGCCTAAAACATATAGGCTAAGCATACATGACTGTGCATACTATAAGGCCTCTCCTAAATGGTTCTATTCATGCACTCAGCAACACCATTTTGGTGTGGGATATAGGGAGTGGTCAACTTATTCTTAGTATCTAAATCATCACAAAATTTCTCAAAAGTATGTAATATATATTCAACCCCATTATTTCATCTTGGTGTTTTAGCCTATGCCCAAACTAGTTCTCAACCAAGGCAATAAAGCTCTAAAAAGTAGCTGGAACCTGTTATTTCTAAATTATGGGATAGGCTCATATTTTATGTGTAAAGGCATCAATAAATGTGACAAATACTTAGCACCACCCAAAGACTAACAGAGCATGGTACCACAATAGACATTAGAATGAACAAGAGACAATGGCTCACCAAAGCGTGTAGAATTCATCTTCTTATGAGCATTATGAGTCTGTCTACCATATAAACAATGATCACAATAATCAAAACTAGAATATTCCAAGACCAAAGAAATTGCAAATGAACCAAAACTTTCGTTCATTTAAATGATAGGTACCCAAAGTGATGATGCCATAGATACATGAGGAAGATCAATACTAGCCAATATATGATCAATAGACCAAAAACAAGAAAAGGAAAAAAAACTACCAATTTTGGCACCTCTATCAAAAATGAGGTTGTTGTCACAAATAATTTTCCAAGCAAAATCACCAAAAGGGGCATGATAACTAGCATCATCCAAGTGTCTAATAGAGATAAGGTTTTTTGTTAAAGTTGGGATATGATGTACATCATGCAAAACGAAAGAAGTACCTATAGAAAATTCCAAGTAAACATCATGAATGACAATACTGTCACTTATACGATCATCTTCCATTTGGACATGACCTGAAATGGTGCAATTGATATAAAAGCAATCGCAATGCAGGTCACATCAAAGGAAGCCACTTAATTAATTAACCAACACTGAGAGAATGAGGACTAACTATCAATCAATTGTGTGGCATCAAGCAAAGAAGCAACCAATATATAGTCATTTGAACTATACTCGAATGTATTAATCTCCTCAATCTTGACAGTGGATTTAGTAATGTGTTGATCATCCGATAATTTAATATTATCCTACATTTTCCCTTTGTTATCACATCTATCCTACACATCTTATAGCACTATGAATATATGTGTTTTTGCTACTTGCAATAATGATATGTAAGTGATGACTTCAAATCATGGGATTTATTGCAAGCTTGCCCACAAGATCTAGACTTAGACCTATTCTCCTATGGATATCTACCATGATGGCCATAACTACCTCTATCATCATTGTAAGAGCATGAGAGATGCACTGTACATCAACATTCTTTCTATTAACCTCTTCAATGGTCTTTCTTCAATCAATTATTGAGAGGTGAGAATTGAGGGACGTTACGACAATTGACATCAGGTACGTTTCTATTTCCCTATGCACCCATGGGATGGATCTTTGCCATCATCACAGGACACGCCACTTTGTTTTGTGCACTGCACTACAAGGCTCCCTAGCCTTCCTCCTTGCACCTATGCCAGACGGGTTGGAGACACTGATGCATCATCAACTGTACACCCTGGCATACTCCCTCTGCACAATTCCCTTGTCGATTCCTAAGTCGGGTGTGAGATCTGGGTTTCCATCAATATTCACTCGTGTGATGCAAGTTATGGAGCGAGTGACTGTTCTCTCATCCCATTTGAGTGCCCGTGAGTTGAGTGACTCTCCTTCGTCAACGACACCTACCCCGACGGGATTCATCAACCAGCTACCTCCTTGGGTGCTGCTGCATGGTCCCTACCATATTGGCTAAATGCTGGAGCGACCCATGGTACCTCCTACAACCGACTCCAACCCTTTTGTAGTAGCGACAGTTCCTTCGACCATACGCGAAACGGGCCAAGTCTTTCTACCCTTATCCTTATGATTGCAAGTGTACGTTATGTTTTAAGTATGGGGACTCCAGAGTCTAGTTAGTTGACGAGTCCTAGGTTGTGTTGCTGCATCTAACCCTGTCCGTTAAGGTTTTTAGTGTGGGGACGAGTCCCTGCGCGTCTATGATACATACCCCCTGCATATGCCTCACTTTAATCCTGCAAGTATGCCATGACCCGATTTTACCCTAATGGGGTTCCTTCCCTAGCCACTTGTCCTTGTTCAACCCACCCTTGGGGTTGTTCCTTCTCTTTTTCCCTTTATCCCTTGTTGTGACGTTTTTCCATGTGAATGCATCCTACATTCATCGAAACCCACATCCCACCTTACAACCCTATTTTTCCCTTCGACTTGACCATTTTTTCTTTTTACCAACCCCTGTTCTAGGTGACGGTTCTTGCGTTATTATTTTTTGAAGCATTTTTCTCGTAAATTGGACGGTTTTCCATGTGAATGCACCTTTATTGCTTCCGAACAACAATCTGACATGACAGCCTTGTCCTCCATCTTCCCCTTGATATTTTTCATTTTTGATCCCTTTCCTATTGATGCACGGTTCATCCGATATTAATTTTTGCGCATTTTTCGATCATTTTCGAGCATATTTTTAATAATTTTCCATGTGAATATGCCATATTTTCACCGGAATTCCAGTTTCATTTGACTGTTGTGTCTCTTCAGCCTTTCCCCACATTTATCCTTTTTTCTCCACCGTATTTCGATGGCTGTATTTTTTGTTATTAAATTTTCAATATATTTTTTATTTTTTTGGTGTTTTTCACATGTGAATCCCTTCTAACTCCATCGGAAGTGAGTTTTGACATGACAATCCTGTGCATCCTCTTCTCACAAACATTTTCTCTTTTTATTGCCCTTCATTTTGCTCCTTGGTTCTTTCCGTATTAATCTTTGAGCCCATTTTCAGGTCCGTTTTTTGGGTTTTTTCCATGTGAACGTGTCCTCTCTCGGTCAGAACCATGTGTTGATATGATAAAGTTATCCGGCACATTATTTGGCACATTTTGCCTTCTTTCCGTCCTACGTTCTGGCAAGTAGATTTTCCCATATTAATCCATGTATGTATTTTTGGAGCAGTTTTTCGTGTTTTTCCCATGTGAACACCCTGATTTTGCCCCGGCACCCGTGTCGCAGTTTTCTGTCATCTTCCCCTCATCTCCCATCACATTTTTCCTTTTTATAGTCTTTCGATCTAGTGTATGGTTTGGGTTTTATTAAATTTTCTTCCTCTTGATATGTGGCCACATCTCTCGTGTTGCGCGTGAACGCGCATGTTTTTAGTTTTAAGCGCCTTGGGACGCTCCCGTGGCCCGTATGCCTCGGTGTCGCTGTCCCTACCCCATTTGATCCTACCGATGCTAATTTTTTTACTCCCACCCCATGCATGCATGCGGGACGGGGGTGCTCTCATCTTTTAATGGATTTCGCAAAACACAAAAAAAAAAAACACACACACACACACACATACACAAACAAAAAAAAAAAACAACAACAACAACAAACAACAAAAAAAAAGAACAATATCCATTTAAAAAAATAAAACAAAAACCAAAACTACCAAATTTTTAAGAAAAAACACAAACACTCACACACACACAAATACAATAATTCAACAACAAAAAATCTCAAAAAAAAAAAAAGAGAACAAAACAACTCAAGAAAAAAAAAACCAAAAAAACAAACAAACAAACAAAAATAAAAACACAAAAAACCAAAACAACCAAATACTACCATACCAAAAAAAAAAAAAACACACACACACACACACACAAACAAAACACAAACAAAAAACAACACAACAAAAAGAAACAAACAAAAAAATATCCAAGAAAAAAAAAACAAAACAAAAAAGACAAAAAAAAAAACAAAACAAAACACAAAAGAAAAACCCAAAAAGACAAAAAAAAAACCAACAAACACATGAATTTTTTTTTTAAAGCACACACACAAAAGAACCAATAAACTTTAAAAAAAAAACAAAAACAAAAACAAAAAAAACACGAAAAAAAAAAGAAAACAAAAAAGAAAACAAAAGCAACCACTTACTTGTTGCATGTTGTGGGGTCTCCTTCTTCTGCCGTTCCTTCGTCCTTGCCTCCCTCCCTCCTCTGTCGTTGCGCTCTCCCTCCTCGCCTCCCTTCTGCACCCTCCCTCCTCGCCCTCCTCCCCTTCCGACGTGCCTTCGTCCTCCTCCCTCCCTCCTCGCCTTCCTCCTCCTCCACCTCCGCTGCCACCCCTCCTCTTCCTCTTCCTCTTCCTCCTCCTCCTCCTCCTTCCCTTAACCTAACCTCCCCTTCCACACCTAACACAACCCCCCCAACCAAACCTAACCCCCCTTCCCACCCACTTTCCCCCACCCTAACCCCCCTTCACACCCCTACCCCATTACCCCCCTCCTAGCCCCCGTTCCCACCACCTCCACCCATAGTCCCACACCCACACCCCCCGCCAACCCAAAAACTAACTTCACCCCACCACACCACCGCCCCCCACACGCAGGCCCCCTTTCTTCCCGGTGGTCCCCTGTGTGTGTGTGTTCGAGTGGGCGTCCAGGTGTGCCTATGCGTATGTGAGCTGTCAGCAAGTGTGCACGCGTGAGAACACGTGTTTGGTCTTATCCGCGCGGTGGTGTGTGCCGTCCCCGAGCACACGAACTACTCACACAAAGCCGAGTATCTCCTTTGATTTTTCACAAACCCGCGAAAAATACCTAAAAACACTTAAAACTATTAAAAATTTCATTAAAAATCAATTTTAAAAAAATTATTGAAAAAATCCTTACTAAATTGGGTAATTTTTTGGTTTATCTTGTTGATTGTAATAGAGAGAATTAATTCCAAAAAAGTAAAAATATTTAAAATCGTTTTTAAAATTCACTAAAAATTGAGAAAAAATCATTACAAATCCTTGAAAATTAGAATTAAATTCAAAAAAATCACAAAAATTTCCATCAATGCATTTGACTACTTTTGGGATATTTAATAAGCTAAAAAAGCCTTGACACATTATCACCCTATTATTTTCGGACCCAAATGATAAACTTTTAATCTAAATTCATAGAAAATTTATTTTATTGCCAAAAATAGGCTGCAAAATTACAAAAAAAATACATATCCATGGTTGAAGCTTGATGGTCCAATTTTCACTTAGGTTTGATTGATACCCTAATAAATCAAACACACACACACACACACACACACACACACACACACACACACACACACACACACACACACACACACACATATATACATACAAAAAAGAAAAAAAGAAAAACACACCTAAATTATTATTTAAAAATATTAATAATATCACCCAAACACAAATCAATATTAATTGAACCAAATATGATCCCATTAACATCATCTTGATATTTCTTTTGTTTTTTTAAATAATGAGGTGTTTTATTTTTCCAGTTAGTGGTTTTTTCTTTTTTGTTGGATTCCTTGCATTTGGGACTACTCAGTGCGCCCTCAGTCTCTTGCATACACACACATACCAGGTATCTAGCTTTCATGTTTTATTTATTTTTTGTCATCCTTTAACCACGGTTAATTGTTAAAATGAACTTTATTCATCCACTTTTTCATGCGCGCTCGCACAATACACATTTTTCTAATAAATTAAAATCAACCCGTGATTCACTTTGTACGCGCTACATGTGCTCAGAGGCACTTTAATTTTAAATAAAAATGAACCAGCCGTCACAAAAATGCACGCGCTAAAAAAGAAGAGCGCTTCAGACACATTAAATTTTTAATTAATGAATATGCATTTAGAGACCTGAGTCTGGGTATCGAAGTCCAGGTTTCGTTAAAAGCACTGTTTCACATTAGTAAATTGTAACTAACAATTTAAAAATGAACCGTTGTTTTCTTATTAAGGTTTACAACCTAATAAAATTTCAACCATTGTTAATAATTTATTAAAATGAACCCTTCACTAAAATCATTCCCCTCACTGCACTTTTTCTCCTTTTTAATAAATACGCTTCATGGGATGAGCACGTGCAGACCTTTAAGCTGACATTGTTTATTAAAGTTTTGGTTATGTCTTGATTAGGTTATTGAGGTATTATGGTTTGATTGTGTGATACGATTACGGGTGCGATCTATAGTTTTCTTTTTTTGCCTAATATGGGTTCTTGGGTGCCTGTTTGTTGCACAGCATGAAGCTTTCGGTCACATATGTGTAGGGGTCATGTCAAATTTTTTCTAGGATGTGGATTACTTGGGATGGTCAGTCGGTTAGTCACGTATGTGTGTGCTTATTCTGATCGATTTCTTTTTTATAGATATTTTCTATTATTTTGCAAGCATTCACTGTGATTGTCTGTGTGTGTGGTGTGTGTGTATATTCCATCTGAATGGTGCCTCAAGCTCCTTCTCTTGTTCAGTATGTCCCATTGATCAATAGGGATTATTCTTTCCTACTGACTTTTGAGCCTATTATGAAAGCTAGCCTTGCATCTTTTGTGGCTGCTTCACTCCCTCTGATTCCAGATGATCCAGCCATTTGTGATGAGTTTCTTGCGTCATACAGTAAGAAATCGGGCATGTTGCGTGGTACTTCCATGGTCCTAACACCTAGAGGGTTAGGGAAGGCTTTGTCTCTTCCTTACAAAGGAGAGACAGTTATTCTCAAATGAAGAGATCCTCAAGCTGTTACAAAAGGAGACTAAAGAGGTCCTCGATGTCAAGAAGGTGATTAACACTTCAGGAGTGTCTTTCTCAATGATCACTGATCCTCTCTGGAAGCTAGTCTGTCAATTTCTTCACAACAGGTTCATGCTTGCCAAGACACCATCTCACTATTTGTCCAAGGAGCTCTTCACAGCCTCTAGGATGGTTTTAAAAGGGGTTGCCATTGATTGGAGTACTTACCTTCTTACGAAGATGGACCAACATTTTGTCAAAGTGACTAGAGGGAATGTGACCAATGTAACCTATGGTTCATATTTATATGCTTTCTTGACATATTCGGGCCTTAAGAAGGGTGTATTACCTCCTCATCCATCTGATCCAGTCCCTCCCCCTTCAGAAGATTCAGAACCCATTGACATAGAGGATATTGACTCCCCTCCTCCATTGGTCATTCAGCGGAAGCGCTTGAAGCATGTAGCAGAGAAAATTCCACCAGTCATTCCTTCAATGTCAGTTCGTGCTACCTCTGGGAGTAACCTCCTTGCCTACCTCACATGCAACAACTTATTCAAGCCACATCAAGAGGGTTCTTTGGACATATCAGTTCCTTCGTTGAACAACTTAGTGTCAGGGGATGCTATTCCTTTCCTTTGTAACGACATCCAGAGTTCTATTGAACTCTCAGTGACAGCTTGTGTTCAATAGTTATATACTTCTTTCTATGGAGAATTGATGCAATCCAAGGACCACATGCATAAGGCAACCACAGAGTTAGCCTCTGCTAAAGACACTCTTTCCGATTTGTTTAAGCATATGGAGCAACATACACAAATGATTGAGAACCAAAGAGAAGAAATATCTTTTTTGAAAACTCAGTTAGCAGAGGCTCAGTCAGAGGTCACTAGAGTTTTGGAAGAGAAAGAGAAAATATCCAAAGAAGCTCAAGATTTTAAGACTCTTTTGGATACGAAAATATCAGCTTTGTAGACTGCTCACAATATAGTGGAATCCCAAGCTTCCTAGATTAAACAGTTAAAGGACCAACTGGCGCAGTCACGGTCCATCTCTCCAAGTCCTAGTGTCCCCATGATTCCTTCTATATCTCAACAAGACTTGGCAGTTCTCTAAAGACAGGTCACAATATGCCTATTGTTTCAAGATAAAGTGGAAAGATTGCAGTCCAGGATGGATTTATTATGGTCTACATTTGAGCAATTTCAGGAGTATGTTCCTCCCGACCATTCCTTTTTTGTCCACTATCAGCTGCAGAAGTTGGGCTTCTATATTAAGCTCTCAACGATGGATCTCCCTCTTCCAGAGGATGGTTGGAGTGGGGCTTAGTCTTCTAATTTGCTGATAGAAGTTTTCCGTATGGTCTTTGAAGATTCTGTGATGACGGATATCATGTTGCTGTCTTATATGTATCTGCAAGGTGATATGTTAATTTCAAATTATGTAGATCTGGCTTGGTACGTAGGGGACATGGTCTTACAAGTTGCCTTATATGTCAACCATTTGGAGTTGAGGATCGATGAAATGTTCCAATGCTATTCTTCTAAAGTGGTTGCTTGCCCTAACACTTTATGGCATTCAATGATTGATTCTGTAGTCTTGAACCAATGCCAAAATACAACTTCTACTCATGTGCAAAGCACTAACCAACTGAGGGTGGATCTCCTAGCTTATCTTTCTAAGAACCATCCATTTGATTCATTCTTCTTTGATGCCTACCATCGACGATCTGTTTTAGGTCCCTCTATTCCTACCTTATTATATTATCAACAAATGTCCCATCGCTATGATGCTTATTTTTTCCTTTATCAATCCAACTCAGCAGCTATCTTACCTCTCCTTTTCCAACCTCAGGGTTTTTCTCAAATTCCAATATTTACCTATTGCTTTTTCATTGAAGATCGAGTCTTTTTCCCTTCCCCGCCATGTCCTTCTCCATCTATCCATATACCTTCTACTTTTCCTGCTTATCAATTGACACCTTTCCTAACTAATTCGCTTAAATTTTTTGCCACTCCTTCTTTATCTTATTCCTCATTTTATGATTTTACCTACCCATCTCTTCATCCTTTTTTACTTATTCCTCTTCCATCTCCTACCACTTCTATTTCTCAACCCCCTCAGTTAGTTAGTGGGTATGAAGAATTTGATCAGCAGATTCCGAGAAGAAGATGATGGAGCTCAACTGATTCTCTCACGGGACTACAGATTAATTGGCCATTAATTCTAGGGGACTAGTCAAGCATACCAAAATTACCTTAATTTTTTCCAACAATATTCACAATCTCTAGATCCTTCAGTGAGATTGACATCCCATTTTGCTTAGTACCTAGCATATATGCATAGGCATTCCCATAACGATCAAAAGGCCATTCCAAATCTTTGTATGAATGTCAATGTGAACATTGATTCCCAACAATTGGATGCCCTATATTTTCATGCCCTTTGTCTACCTAGCAAATATCTTGTTATGCCAAAACGGATGTGCTGCCTTCAATTCTTTCAGAATCCTCCAAAATCTTTTGTAGATGAGTCTTTATCCCTAGATCTCTTTCGTAATCATCAAGTCTTCAACAGGAATCATCTTCATTGATACCCCTGAATGTATCTTCTATGCTTCTTAATGAGATATTTTTTTTGGAGGTGCCATTCAGATGGTTGTGTTTGTGTTTGTGCTGTATTAATTTGTATGTGATGAGTTCGTGCTGGTTGAATAATTTGTTCGAGAGCTTTCTTTTCAACTATTAATGGTGATGGTGGATGGCAAGCCTACGACGCAAAGCTAAAGAACCTCTTATATCCTTTACAAAATTTTCATGACTTTTTATTGTTTATCAGATGTGCTAATGAATAACGAAGTTTTCCTTTAGTAGTATTCTTTCCTAGATACAGGTGATAAGTTGGGGTCGTGGTTTTGGGTGATTATTGAAGATACTAAAGAATATCAAATTGAGCTCTTTACTGAACTTATATTCTTCTTTTTCTTAGGTCGCGAGGACGCTTCCTTTCTAAGTGTGGGGATATGTTGAGAGTGGAAAAAGGCTGAAATTTTTACTGATTTTTGTTGTTTTTGATGTTTGAATGGTTGATTTTTGATGGATTTAGAGTGATGTTTGATTGTTAATGGAAGTGTTTAAGAGTGTTTTGGATGATATTGATTATTTTTTGGAATTTTATGATGATTCTTAGTAGAAAAATGAGGCTCTGTGATGTTCTGATAGGTTCTGATTGGTTATGATACCTTCTATATAGCTTCTGTTTTGTGCTAATTTTCTTCTATATGAAGCATGGATTGATGATTGATAAAGGTTGGAATCTTTTGGAAGTTTATTGAATAGTTTTTTATAGTTTGGAATGGTTTTAGTATGAGTTATGAGGATCAGTTGTTCTCTGATGGCCTTCTATAACCCTTTGTAGACCTTCTGTAGAGTCTCTATCTTTACTATGTTTCTGTTTTATTTTGTTCTGTAGATCTTCTGTAAGTGTTCTGTAGAATGTATGTGTGACTTTGGGAAAGTTTTCTAACTTTTGGAAAGGATGAATCTAAGTTCAAAAGAGCTAAAACAACTGGAAGAAGCAGTTTTTGAAGACTGAAGAGAAGATTGAAGTGACAGTGACAGTAGTGAGCTATGAAGAGACACTGTAGTGGCTCTAGTGCCCTTTCATACCTCCCATACCTCTTGGGAGGTGCATCCACGACCTAAGATGGATTATTAAGTGCCATTATTGAGAGTTGTAGAGAGGAGATGATGTACTATTAATAGAGAGAGAGAGAGAGAGAGAGAGAGAGAGAGAGAGAGAGAGAGAGAGAGAGAGAGAGAGAGAGAGTTATAGATAGTCAATTCTATAAAAAACAATGTATCTACTATGAGAGATTGAGAAAAAGAAATATGAAGACATTGAAGATGAATACTATGTGATTGATTTCCATTCAAAAATGGTGTATTCTTTTATGTTCCTTGTTCTATTGATGGATTTTGTGAAGATGGTGAAGATTATGGCTGATTCTATCAAATCCGTGGAAGATATCTACTATGATGCTGCGTGAAGATTTGTTGTTTTCCTTGTTTTGGTTATCAAAAGAATAAAATGTTGATGTTACAAGACTATTTTCTTGCAGTAGAATCCTCTTTTCCTTGGTGTCTCTCTTAGGGCTCCACTATTGTGATTCTTGATTGGAAGTAAAAGCAACTAGTTTAGTGGATTGGCCACTGTTGGTAGACTGCGGTGTCAAGTCCCTAGGCAAATTAGAAGTGGTCGTGTCTTTTGTTGCCCTTTGTGCATTCACTTGTGTAGATTGAGAGCTAGTCACTGTGGATTGCACATGCATTTCCTTAGGACGAGAATTAGGGGTGATGTCATGTCCCGCATCTTGGACATTTGGAAGCTCAGATGGAGATAGAGATTGGGATTGAGAAGCTGCACTTGATGACTAATGTTGTGTTTCTTGTGTCTGCTTAAGAAAAGAGGGTGTAGGAGATTTGGGACTCCTAGGTGGACTTGGAACTGGCTAGAAGATTTGCTTGTGCTGTTAGACGATTCTGCCATTTGCTTTGTTGAGAAATCAGCCTTATCATGAGCAACGTTGGGCTTTTGGTGCTCATTATCCTCTTGGGAAGTCAAAGGCTCCTTGGGCACTAGTGGTCTTTGTACTCATTGGATTTGTACATCTAATATCCACTTCTTAAGCACGTTAGGCCGAGGATCTAGTTTCGAAGAGTCATGTTTGGTTTCTTGATTTCAATTGTGAGGGGCTCAATCACTCTAATGTTGTTGACTCGAGACTTGGATTTTCATTTAGATTTCCTCCTATGCTTCTTCATTTTTTATACGATCTAGCCTTTAGATGATGATGGAGGTCCCAAGTAGCATTCTTCATTATGTTGTCATACTCAGCTTGCATAGTTTCTCTCCATGCTGGAGTGGCGAGTGCTTCTTCTAAGCTCTAGGAATGCTTGGAGCATTGAATCGGGCATTGAGCATGATTAAAAACTTAAATTTGAAGCTAAAATCAAATGCATTTACATTGTCTTAGCTGGGTACAAATAGTAAATGCAATGTATGCCATTAGCTTTTGAAGACAGCTTGTCTATGGGTGCCCATATGGTCATGCAGTGACCTTGATATTTCAAAGTGGATGTATGGCATGTTTTTGAGCTATTTTTTGGAGCTAAAAAGGCTTGACTTCACTAAGTATTTACTAATTGCAATATGTGAACAAGTTATTTGACAACCGTACTTGTTGGTTATGCATTGTTTTGTACCCGTATGCTTATGTCCGGACTGCCACATGTACCAGCAGATATTCTAGAGGGTTTGGGACATGTATGACATGTATAACATTGATTTTGGCCTTGAAATTGCTGCTGATTACTCACAATTTACAGTTTTCAGACTGTACGTATTTACCTTGGCAGTGAGGTTACAAGAGTTTAAGCTGAAGCAACTACATAGCATATGTATTGACTGTTATACCTACAGGTTAGACCACTTGTTTGTGGACCGTTTTAAGCTGTCATTGGGTTGAAATACTCTGGTTTTTTACTGCAATTAATTGCAGAAAGCTGTCATAAATAAAGAACTTGGTCAGTCATACTTGTTGGCTTGCAGGAAGTCAGGCAATGACTAAATATTGTCTGGTACAATATGGTTAATGCAGAGAGGACTGATGTAATGTGTCCACTAGTATCATCCAGGACACGTCTTAGCAGTCCATCGGAAAGGATGTCTAGAAAACTCCGCCCGGCACTCCCATGGAATGTTACGGGCTTTGCGATCTAGGTCTTCCCGCGTCTGCCACATAGCGGAAGTATCCTGGCCGTTCCCACTTAGGATCGACTAGAATTAGGGTTTTCCTGATTGGTCATTAGCTAACAACAAATAGCGTCAAACCCGAGCGAACTACTTTACGCAGAAACGCCAAGTCCGAAGCGGAATCACACTGCACTTGGTTCAAGGAGAATGGGAAACGAGAGGGATGTAAGGCTCAACCTCTCTACCATAAGGCATAGTCCCATTCCGTTCCCCTAAAACAGCATAAATCGGGTAAGACGTAACTCTAGGTCATCGCTCTCATTATTCGTTTTTATGATGATGATCATCCCGCTGTTCTTCGAGATTTTTGAGAAAAGTTCCCGGCTAACCGGGACCACCCAATCGTAGGACGGACCCATGGCCCATCCTTCGCACTTTCCTCGGTTTGTTTTAGTTATGTAATTATCTAACACATTAATTTGACATATAACAATCAGCTTCTTTAATTAATCCCGTTAAGCACTAGTTCCTTCACGTAATCTTATCACGTGACATAGAAAAACAATATCAAGCAAATTCTTTTTTTACATTTCATCATTTTATCTTTGAAATACAAGGAGTTCTGCCCGTAGGCTTGTCCATAATCCGCCCAAAGGCTATCCAGTAATCCCTAGGGATCACTATTCCAAGCTTCCGCCCGTAAACTAGTATGCGGGCCTCGAGATCCAATCCCGAGTCATGTTAGCCTCTTGTGTAGGACCCGGAAGGCGAGGGATTTACGGCCAGAGCCCCCCCTGGAACCCAAGCGTCCTCCTATTCCAAGTAGAGCTCAACGGAAAGACCTCTCGCAGCAGGTTCGGTCCACGTTCCCGGTGCGGTGAACAACCCCCTTGGTTAGGGTTAGGCAGGTAGTCGGGGGTAACTGAAACTGCCTCTTCCTTCAGGCTTTTAACCTGAAGTATAGGTACTCATTTAATTTGTAATTCATAATTCAAACAGAGCCCTAAAATCTCTCGGAAGCACAAACATTTCCATTAATCAACCCAGTTGTTTGGCAAACTGCTAAGGAAGTGTTCTTTCCTTTTGAGAGTATCAGCACTCGTTCCCAAGGTGTCTTGTAAATTGGCAAGATCTTTTACATTCCGGTGTAGGGCATACCTTATTAACCCAACTTGGTCAACCCTAAAGTTCCTTAGATATGCTAGTTTCCGATTTACAACTTTCCTTATTTAGAAGGATATCCAAAAATATGTCCTTTTGCAAGATAACTTGCGTAGGGATCTGCCATCCTTGTTGAGGGTTTTTACCCTTTCTCCTTGTGAATCAATCACAAGACTAAATGATTTCGTACTTGCTGCGCAAGTCCTGCGATGGAATAATCCGTTTTAGATCCTTTAAGCTGACGTATGTCGGGCCTAGGGTTTCTTTTTAAGGATCTCGGGGACAGCCCTAGTTCTTTATCTTTACGAATTTTTTTGACCCTACAATAAGGAAAGTAGTCAAGTGCTTAGGGTATGAATATTTCTATGTTTAGATTGGTTTGGATATCTTTTGGAAGGTAATATTAATCGTCTTGTCACAGTTTTGCTATCCTTGTGACAATTTACTTTTCAGTCAATACAATTCAATTTAAACTTTCTTTTTCCTTGCAGATGAACTCATGCCAAATAACAAACATTTCCCTTGCTAAGATGTACAACTAGCAATGATAACTTCCTAGTAATTTGAGCAACAAAAGAACCCTATCATGAATTTAATCATTTACAATGATTCGTTGCGAAAAGGAATAAGACTAATGGTGCAAGATATAAATTCTATACCTTTAGGATTTAACTAAAATATACTACTATAGTAAATGGATAATCTTGCTCGTGATTTATAATGCTTAATGCAATTCAAAGGAAACTAAGTTCTATACATTATCATTCTTTCAAATAAGCTAAACTCCTTCATTACAGATAACTCGGATAAATATATCCTATCCCTAACAATTTCTCTTTGCATGATCGACTTAAAACCGAATTAAAGCCAAGAAGAAAAACCTGGTTTTGGGGTGAGATATCCACATGGATATCGGGAGATGACCCTCCTGCAGCTACACCTTGGACTTCCTTAGGCGGCATCATAGTTTGAATGTGAGATAGCCTTTTTCTCTTTCTTCTGGAATTCCACCGTCTCTTTGAAAAAAAAAGTTTATGGGTGAGTGTGGTTTTTCAACCACAAGAACCCTTGGAGGACTTTGACTTGGGGTAAAAGGAATAGAAGGCACTTATTCTCCTTCCTTGCCCTTCCTCTATTCCTTCTCTTTTCTAACTCTTTTACTCCTTTCTTACTCTTCTTTATCTTTTCCTCACCCTCTACTTCTTTCACACTACTCCCTTTTTTCCTTCACTCCTCCCTACTTCCCTTCCTTATATTTTACTTCACTTCCTTATCCCTCTACTTTCCCTCCCTATCTTTGATCTCACGGGCTACTTTTTCCTTACGGGATATCATCCGAGGCCATGTTGATGATTTGGATTTTGAAGTTCAGGGGGGGAAAAATAATAATGGGGATACGGGGATTTAAGAAAAAACTTAGGGGGTTGTGGAAAAAAAAGAGTTATGTGGGGGGGTGAAAAGGGTTATAAGGGGGTGAAAAGGGGCTTAGGGGAATAAAACACGGGGGGGGGTTGGTTCCCAAAGCCAAGGAAGGGGCTTAAGGGGGGAAGGGGGCTTAAGAGGCCCCTTAGAAGCTTCCCCTAGGAAGCTTCTAAGGCTTCTATGCCACGTGGGGGGGAAAGAAAGGAAACGATGCCGATCGACGGCGTTTTGATGGTCGAAGGCGTAGTCGTGACGATAGAGGGCATCGACGGCCTGGCATACAGCGGCAACAACAGCAATTTCCCTCCCTCACGAGTTGAACAGAGAGATTCTCTCTCTCCTCGTAGATCAGCCGGGGCGACAACACTCTCTCCTCACAGCATCAACAGGCGATCGCCCCCCCTTCATCCTGCACCCCCTTGATTTAAATAGGGGAGGGGAGGGGGATCCTCCCTCCCTACATGTCGACTCCATGGCGATCAGAGATGAGGAAGCTCCAGCAAGGAGCTTTGCTGGACATTCTATTTCCCTCTCCAGCACGACCGTCGGGGCTAGGGGGGATAAGGAAAAAAAAATCCATTTATTCATTAAAAGAAAATGTTATATCATTTTCCCTAAGAGGTAGTTTTCGTGAATGTTACATTCCTTCCCCCTTAGAGGAATCGAGATGTCCTCATCTCGAGATAAACTGGGGATATTGATGGTTGAGAGTGCCTTCCTCTACCCAGGTGGCATCCTCTTCGGAATAATCCTTCCACAGGATGAGGCATTCTTTTAAGGTTCTAGATCTTAATCGTCTCTCCCTAACATCTAAGATCCTATCTGTCCTTAGTTCAATGACTCCTTGACTAGGCATTACAATTTGTTGGTCATCAAGTACATGATTAGGGTTGGGTACATATTTTTTCAATAGGCTGATATGGAATACATTGTGAACCTTTAGGTTCTCAGGGAGTTGCAATCTATAAGCATTGGGTCCTAGGCATTTGAGGATTTTGTACGGCCCATAATACCTTGGACTTAGCTTCTTGCATTCTCCTAGGGATAGAGGACTCTTTTTAGGGCATACACGAATGAAGACCATGTCTCCTTCTTCGAAAACTCTTTCTTGACATTTCAAATCTGTGTATGCCTTTTGTCTATCCTTGGCTGCTTGTATGTCTTGTCTTATTGACTTTATTTGATCATCCATGTCTTCCAACATCTGTCTTGACGCTTCAACTCTTAGGGTTGGATTAGAAAAGTTTAGGGGACTTCTGCAATCATGACCATATAATGCTTGAAAAGGGGTCATCTGAATGCTCTGCTGGTAAGAAGCATTGTAGGAAAATTCAACCAAAGGCAAGTATTGAATCCACCTCTTCGGCTCTCGACAGCAATATGCCCTAAGCATATCCTCGATGACTTGATTTACTCGCTCTGTTTGGCCATCCGTTTGGGGATGGTAGGCGGTGCTAAAACAGAGTTGAGTCCCAATAGCTTCAAAGATAGCTCTCCAGAAGTGTGATGTGAAAAGAGAATCTCGATCACTAATGATTCTTCTAGGTAACTCATGTAGCTTGAATATCTCCTTGATAAACAATCTTGCAATGTCAGAGGCTTTATAGTTTGTCTTTACTGGTATCAGGTGTGCAACCTTGGTAAGCATGTCAACCATAACCATAATGGAATTATATCCTCCTTGGACTTAGGGTAGGCCCACAACAAAATCCATACTGATGAATTTCCATTTCATTTGGGGAATGTCAAGCGGTTGCAGTTTCCCTGGCATCATGACATGTTCGGCTTTGATACGTTGGCAAGACAAACACTCAGTGACATATTTGAGAACGTCACCTTTAAGCCTCTCCCAACATGGTAGCTCTTCCTAACTGCATTAAGAGTTTTAGCATAGCCAGGATGTCCCGCGAAAGGAGAATCATGAGCTTCCCATAATATCTTCTGCTTAAGTGACTGGCTTGCTGGTATACACAGCCTTGTTCTGCAGTAGACAAGTCCATTATTAATGGCAAATTTCTGATACTTAGCTTGCCACTTCTGATTCTGCACCTTGGTAGATATTTCCTTTATCATTGTTTGGTAGGCCAAATCATGGCATGCTTCCTCTCTAGCTAGTTCAAGTATAGGGTTGTTTGGCATAGATACTTTTGTAGCCAGAGATCTGGCCGTTGATGGATTTTGCAAGATTAGGGAATTTAGGAATGCCTTGCGACTGAGTGCATCGGCAACTACATTCTCCTTCCCTAGTCGGTACTTGATTTCAAAATCATATTCCTCCAATACTTCAATCCACCGACGTTGCCTCATGTTGAGCTCATTCTGGGTAAAAATCCATTTGAGACTCTTATGATCGGTTACTAGAGTAAACTTGTTACCCAACAGGTAGTGTCTCCAAAGCTTTAGAGCATGGATGACAACTAGTAATTCCAGATCATGCATGGCATAATTCTTTTCATGACTCTTCAATTTCCTTGAAGAGTATGCTACTGGATGACCTTCCTACATAAGTACACACCCCAAGGCAAGAATGCTAGCATCAGTTACTACCTCGAACTCCTTATTGAGGTCAGGAAGTTTTAGAATAGGTGTTGATACCAAACTTTGCTTCAATTTGTCAAAGCTATTTTGTTCGGAAGTTGACCATGTAATGGAAGTCTGCTTCTTTAGTAAGTCTGTAAGAGGTGCTGCAATCAAAGCATAGTTTTTTATGAAGACCCTATACCATCCTGTCAATCCAAGAAAGCTATGTATCTCTTTGACGGATACTGGTATTGGCCATTCAAGCACATCTCTGACCTTGGCTGGGTCTACTGATATTCCTTCTGATGATACTATGAATCCCAGATATTCAATCTGACGCTTGAAGAATGCACACTTCTTCATTTTTGCATAGCTTATGGGACCTCATTGTCTCAAGGACAATCCGAATTTGAGGTTCATGATCTTCTTCCTGTTTAGAATAGACTAAGGTGTCATCGAAGAAGACAAGCACGAAATCATCAAGATATGGTCTAAAGATATCTTGCATTAATCTATTGAAGGTGGCAGGTGCATTTGTAAGCCCGAATGACATAACTAGGAACTCAAAGTGCCCATATCTTGTATTGAAGGCCGTCTTTGGAATATCTTCTTCCTTGATCCTTATCTGATAGTAACCTAACCTGAGATCAATCTTGGAGAAGATCTTTGCACCTTGAAGACGATCAAGAATCTCATCTATTCTAGGAATAGGATACTTGTTCTTGACTGTTGATTGATTCAACCCTCGGTAATCAATACATAGTCGAAGTGTCCCATATTTCTTTTTCTGGAATAGTACTGGAGCTCCCCACAGTGAGTTGCTGGGCCGGATGTAACCCTGATCTAACAGTTGCTTGAGTTGTTCCTTCAACTCAATTGCTTCCGGTATGGACATTCTATAAGGTCTCTTTGCAATTGGTGCAGCTCCAAGCACTAGCCTAATCTCATGATCTACTTCTCTTTGAGGCGGAAGTTCAATCAATTCCTCAGGGAATATGTTAGTGCATTCCTTTAGCCAAGAAGGTCCTTCATGAGACTCTTGCTTTTGATCTAACTTGTTGAGTTTGATCAGGTAAATGGGTAATCCTTTTTTGACTCCTTTTATGATCCGAGATACTTTGGCTAATTGGATTCTTGGCACTCCTGCCTCACTTTGAGTTGTGACAAATTCCCTTTCAGAGTTTCGAAAGGAAACTTGACCCTTTCCATAGTGGATGTGGGCGTCGTTGGGCTTAAGCCATAAGCCAATCCATCCCGAGTAGACACTCATGGATACCTAAATTCATGACTCTGAATTTGACTGAAGTCTTCTTTCCTCCCAGAAAGAATTCCACCTTAGCAGTTTGCCTGGTACAAGTTACCTCACAACCGTTTGCCAACTCCACAAGCAGGGTAGGTGCTTCTACTGTGGTTATTCCTAAACTTTTTGCACATACTGGTGAGATAAAGGAATGTGTACTGCCACAATCAATCAAGGTTTTGAAACCTTTACCTTGATAGTCCCCGATGGTGTCTGAATCACCGAGAACTAGCGATTCGGCCCTTTCTTGTGTAAAGCGGCATGAACTGTCACTTTTTCGAATTCAGCTTCCATAGTCGGATCTTCCGCTTCTTTTTCTTTGCATCTTTGCCTATTGGCAATGCAAGCGGTTCTTCCCCTTCTACGGGTAATGGCTCCTTGACCGCGGCCCGCACCTTGGAAAGGCGTTTGATGATGTCCTCCGCTAAGCTTGGGACATTGCCTCTTGAAGTGACTAGGTTCGTTGCAGTGGAAACAACGAAGGTTTTGGCCATTACTTTGAGTAGGAACAAAGTTGTTGACGTTATTGGTCCTTGCTTTCTTCCTTTGTCCCTGATTATGGCCTTGAACTCTCTTCATTTGAGGTCTGAATGCTCCTCTGTTCGGGTCACTATAGGACCAAGTTTTGTTACCCCTTGGTCTAGCTTGCACCTCCTGAATTATAGGCGCCGCTCGAATGAGTGCATCCTAAAGATCTGATGGACGCATTGATTCGAGACGAGTATTTACGGGTGGATTTAAGCCCGTGCAAAATTTGGACACCTGCTGCGTCATGTCCATCTGTGGCGCATACTTTAAAAGTGAGACGAATTTAGAGTAGTATGCGTCAAGAGTGAGTCCTAGCTGTTTTAGCTCGTAGAACTCATTCATTTTCTGCGTACGATATGTAGGTGGTAAATATCTTCCCTGCACGGCTTTCTTCAACTTCTCCCACGTAACGGACCCGTCTGAAATCCCTTGATCCCTGCACCATTGCTTCCACCAAAGTCTGGCTTCACCGGTGAGCTTTAATTTTGCGAGCATGGCCTGATTGATAGGTGCAGTACCAGCTGCTTCAAAGTAATCCTCCATGGATTCAATCCAAATTTCAGCATCAGCCTGGAAAAATCTACCTCTCCCATCAAATTCGGGTGGCTTTATCTGCTTGAGGAGGAACTTCTTCTCCTGGGTCATAGCAGTACTTGATGTAGGAGGTGAATTTGGAACCTATACCTGGGGTTGTGCCTGAATAAAAGTTTTCTTACGTTATTATATGATAATCGACGTTAGCTTATCTTTCATTTTTTTTAGCTATCTCGTAAACAATGTAGCTACTTAACTTTTTAACAACTCTTATGCACAGCCATATATTGATAAAAAGAAGTCTTTATTTGTATTTACATGGGCATAGCCTTTTTGAATACAACGTTGTGTGATGATAAGCCAATCATTACATTCAGTTTGGGGAGAACAACGTTGTATTGCATTTGTCTACAGGAACTGTGTAATAGTAGGGTTTTGGGTCATGGATATTTAGGAATTGATAATTCATTGGAAGTTCAGGATACACTTTCCGTTGGAATCCATACTTCTCATGGCGGCCCAACATTTTAATCCTGTCGGCTGGGATTACACGGGTTACTTCCTCATATACATATGAGTTCATTTCAACCCTCCGACCTTGAATATGTAAAGTCGAATTTACGTGAGCTTCCACAAAAATGAACAGCTTCATGACTTTCAAGTCTTCCAACCACTTGATCCTCTTTAGGTTGGTCTGTAGATAAGCAAACCGATGGGCGGCTATATAGTAGATTCCTGAAGACCCCGTCCATCTTCGTTCTATGTAAAGAGGTGATGGATTATAAATCTGTTCTAGGGTGTTCATCATCCCAATTCTTTGTCTATAAAGCGGAGAATGCATTGCAGTCATAAACATGACCCGAAATACCAAAAATTTGTTCCATGCTTCATAATTCTGCAAGACAGCATTGCAGATGAGAAAATGTTTGGACAGCAATAATTTCTTTACTTCCTTTTATTGAGATCTCATAAAAACAATTCCGTTGTTGGTCGGCGGCTCTGATACCAACTGTAACGTGTCCACTAGTATCATCCAGGACACGTCTTAGCAGTCCATCGGAAAGGATGTCTAGAAAACTCCGCCCGGCACTCCCATGGAATGTTACGGGTTTTGTGATCTAGGTCTTCCCGCGTCTGCCACGTAGCGGAAGTATCCTGGCCGTTCCCACTTAGGATCGACCGGAATCAGGGTTTTCCTGATTGGTCATTAGCTAATAGCAACTAGCGTCAGACCCGAGCGAACTACTTTACGCAGAAACGCCAAGTTCGAAGCGGAATCACGCTGCACTTGGTTCAAGGAGAATGGGAAACGACAGGGATGCAAGGCTCAACCTCTCTGCCATAAGGCATAGTCCCATTCCGTTCCCCTAAAACAGCGTAAATCGGCTAAGACGTAACTCTAGGTCATCGCTCTTGGTATTCGTTTTTATGATGATGATCATCCCGCTGTTCTTCGAGATTTTTGAGAAAAGTTCCCGGCTAACCGAGACCACCCAACCGTAGGACGGACCCATGGCCCATCCTCTGCACTTTCCTCGGTTTTTTTTAGTTATGTAATTATCTAACACATTAATTTGGCATATAACAATCAGTTTCTTTAATTAATCCCGTTAAGCACTAGTTCCTTCACATAATCTTATCACGTGACATAGAAAAACAATATCAAGCAAGTTCTTTTTTTACATTTCATCATTTTATCTTTGAAATACAAGGAATTCTGCCCGTAGGCTTGTCCATAATCCACCCAAAGGCTATCCAGTAATCCCCAGGGATCACTATTCCAAGCTTCCGCCCGTAAACTAGTATGCGGGCCTCGAGATCCAATCCCGAGTCACGTTAGCCTCTTGTGCAGGACCCGGAAGGCGAGGGATTTACAGCCAAAGCCCCCCAGGCACCCAAGCATCCTCCTACTCCAAGTAGAGCTCAACGGAAATACCTCTCGTGGAGGGTTCGGTCCACGTTCCCGGTGCGGTGAACAACCCCCTTGGTTAGGGTTAGGCAGATAGTCGGGGGTAACTGAAACTGCCTCTTCCTTCAGGCTTTTAACCTGAAGTATAGGTACTCATTTAATTTGTAATTCATAATTCAAACAGAGCCCTAAAATCTCTAGCAAGCACAAACATTTCCATTAATCGACCCAGTTGTTTGGCAAACTGCTAAGGAAGTGTTCTTTCCTTTTGAGAGTATCAGCACTCGTTCCCAAGGTGTCTTGTAAATTGGCAAGATCTTTTACATTCCGGTGTAGGGCATACCCTATTAACCCAACTTGGTCAACCCTAAAGTTCCTTAGATATGCTAGTTTCTGGTTTACAACTTTCCTTATTTAGAAGGATATCCAAAAATACGTCCTTTTGCAAGATAACTTGCATAGGGATCTGCCATCCTTGTTGAGGGTTTTTACCCTTTCTCCTTATGAATCAATCACAAGACTAAATGATTTCGTACTTGCTGCGCAAGTCCTGCGATGGAATAATCCGTTTTAGATCCTTTAAGCTGACGTATGTCGGGCCTAGGGTTTCTTTTTAAGGATCTCGGGGATAGCCCTAGTTCTTTATCTTTACGAATTTTTTTGACCCTACAATAAGGAAAGTAGTCAAGTGCTTAGGGTATGAATATTTCTATGTTTAGATTGGTTTTGATATCTTTTGGAAGGTAATATTAATCGTCTTGTCAGAGTTTTGCTATCCTTGTGACAATTTACTTTTCAGTCAATACAATTCAATTTAAACTTCCTTTTTCCTTGCAGATGAACTCATGCCAAATAACAAACATTTCCCTTGCTAAGATGTACAACTAGCAATGATAACTTCCTAGTAATTTGAGCAACGAAAGAACCCTATCATGAATTTAATCATTTACAATGATTCGTTGTGAAAAGGAATAAGACTGATGGTGCAAGATATAAATTCTATACCTTTAGGATTTAACTAAAATATACTACTATAGTAAATGGATAATCTTGCTCGTGATTTATAATGCTTGATGCAATTCGAAGGAAACTAAGTTCTATACATTATCATTCATTCAAATAAGCTAAAATCCTTCATTACAAATAACTCGGATAAATATATCCTATCCCTAACAATTTCTCTTTGCATGATCGACTTAAAACCGAATTAAAGCCAAGAAGAAAAACCTGGTTTTGGGGTGAGATATCCACATGGATACCGGGAGATGACCCTCCCGCAGTTACACCTTGGACTTTCTTAGGCGGCATCGTAGTTCGAATGTGAGATAGCCTTTTTCTCTTTCTTCTGGAATTCCACCGTCTCTTTGAAAAAAAGAGTTTATGGGTGAGTGTGGTTTTGCAACCACAAGAACCCTTGGAGGACTTTGACTTGGGGTAAAAGGAATAGAAGGCACTTATTCTCCTTCCTTGCCCTTCCTCTATTCCTTCTCTTTTCTAACTCTTTTAGTCCTTTCTTACTCTTCTTATCTTTTCCTCACCCTCTACTTCTTTCACACTACTCCCTTTTTTCCTTCACTCCTCCCTACTTCCCTTCCTTATATTTTACTTCACTTCCTTATCCTCTGCTTTCCTTCCCTATCTTTTATCTTTTTCCCACTCTTCCTCCTTCACTCCTTCTTTTCACTCCCTCTACTTTCCCTCCCTATCTTTTATATTTTCCCACTCTTCCTCCTTCACTCCTTCTTTTACTCCCTCTACTTTTCCTCCCTATCTTTTATCTCACGGGCTACTTTTTCCTTACGGGATATCATCCGAGGCCATGATGATGATTTGGATTTTGAAGTTCAGGGGGGAAAAAATAATAATGGGGATACGGGGATTTAAGAAAAAGTTTAGGGGGTTGTGGAAAATAAAGAGTTATGAGGGGGGTGAAAAGGGTTAAAAGGGTTATAAGGGGGTGAAAAGGGGCTTAGGGGAATAAAACACAGGGGGGGGGGGGGAGAGGTTGGTTCCCAAAGCCAATGAAGGGGCTTAAGGGGGGAAGGGGGCTTAAGAGGCCCCTTAGAAGCTTCCCCCAGGAAGCTTCTAAGGCTTCTACACCACGTGGGGGGGGAAAGAAAGGAAACAACACCGATCAACGGCGTTCTGATGGTCGGAGGCGCAGTCGTGACGGCAGAGGGCATCAACGGCCTGGTATACAGTGGCAGCAACGGCAATTTTCCTCCCTCACGAGTTGAATAGAGAGATTGTCTCTCTCCTCGTAGATCATCACGAAGGAAGTACACCCACATCTTCCTACTGTAGTCGTCGACAATCAACATAAAATAAGAAGATCCCCCCAAGGCCTATGTAGGCATCTTATCACACAAGTCAGCATGCACCAACTCTAGAGGAGCCTGTGCTCTATTCTTGCTTTCTTGTGGAAATGCCTTTCTCTATTGCTTGCCCATCATAAAGCTTCACATGGTTCCTTCAATTCAGTTATTGTAGGAAGGTCAGCAACCATACCTTGCTTTTGCATCTCCTTTAATACTGCAAATCCGATGTGTCCAAACCTTTCATGCTAAAGCTTACTTGTGCCCACTCCAGCGGTGGTTGTAAGAGCACTTAGCTCATATAGGTTGTTCCTTCTTTCTCCTTTGCCAACAATTGTGCCAGCACTATCAATAATTTCTGCACCTATCTTCTTGAACCTCACTTCATGACCAAGATCAGTTATGGCAGCAACTGATAAGAGATTTCTCCTGATTTTGGGAACATACAACACATTTGAAAGCTTTTTGACTTCACCATTTGCAGCAACAAAAGAAATAGTACCTGTGCCCGCAGTAGGGCATTTAGCATCATTTCCAACCGTCACAGTGATGGATTCTTGTAGAGGCTGCATAGAACTGTATAGACCTTTCTTGTTGGTCATGTGACGGGAGGCCCCACTATCCAACACCCAAGAGTCAGTGGTAGATTCTTCTTGCGTCGAGGAGCACACTTCCTCAATGGTCGCCATGAATAATTCCAACTCTGCTTCAGCCGTATTGGCTGTCTCTTTCCCTTTACTTTTAAGGGTACCATTCTTTTCATCTGCCTTCTTGACACGACAATCTGCAATTGCATGTCCTTTCTTCTTACAGTAGAAGCACTCTCCTTGAAACTTCTTCTTGCCACCCTTCTTCTTTTTGTCACCATCATTTTTGGTGGAGGAAACACCTTTGCCTTTTGCATTGGCAGAGAATGCAGCATCTCCATTGTTGCTTCCTTCTCGGGCTTTCAGCCTCAACTCCTCCTCCATTAATAATGCACAAAACTCCTCAAAAGTCAAGGTCTCATCTGAGTATTAAGGGCAGTTACTAGTCCATCAAACTTTTGTGGACAAATCCGAAGACACCTTCAAGCTAGCTCTTCGCTAGTCTTTTGTATCCCAGCACCAGCCATCTGGTCGCGCAGATTCTTAATCCGAGTGATGAATGCTTCAACCGTCTCTCCTTCAGCAAACTTCTCCGCTGCTAGTTGATTCTCCAAGTTTTGAATCCTTGTTTGGTTTCGTGTTTCATACTGACTCCTTAGTACATTCCAAGCTTCTGACGCTTTGGTTGTATGCTGAATCAAAGTCAAAACACTGTCAGAATAGCTTGTAACTAAGGCACACAATGCATCTGCATTCCTTCGTTTCCAAGCTCGTAGAAGATCTGCATTCGGAGGAATCATCACACTAGGATTTGATGGGTCGGGGGTAGGCTGTGGTTCTACGTCAGTCCCCAGCACAGTCTCCAGAAGCTCATAAGAATTAAGGATAGTTGTAATTTTGAACTTCCACAAGGTGTAGTTTGTACCATCTAGCTTGCCTTCGCTGAAGGTTGGTGGACGAATCCTCAGTGTTTGAATAGCCGGTACAGCAACACCACCTCCTACACCGCTTCGGGAAGTCGACATAGTTTCTCTTTTCTGTTGAAGCCTTTGCCTCTTGCACACTCTCCGATCTCTAGAGCCCCCTGGGCTCTGATACCATGTAAAATATTACACGGCGCAGCGAACAGAATCTGAGAAAGAGTTAGAGAGTACACAACAGATAAGAGGAGAATCGGTAAATTCTTTAACTCCAAACAACTGATACAAAGATGGCTCTGTCCACCCGTGCGCTTCCACTATGTGAAGCTTAGATGGCGATCTAGACAAAAGATAGGTGAAGAGCTTAAGGCTAGCTGGAACAACAACTCTGACTGGGTGAAAGATGAGTGAGAGATGGCTGCAAAGAGGTTTAGCTTTTATAGCTCGCGAAGGTCGTTAGGTCGGCGTGCTGACCGACCTACCATATGAGCCTCCACTAGTCAGCCAGGGAATATTCCAGGGAATATTCCCTTTACCATCGGGCCGGGGGCACTGCCCTCGGACCCCCGCCAGGGGGGCCGCTGGCCCCCCTAGGACCCCCTAGCCAGGGGCCGCTTCTGCGGCCCCCGGACCCCACAATAGGGGCCCCTTTTAACTCCCTTACACCGCAACTCGATGCAATGCGCCTCGAGTTGCTACCAGCTTAACCACTCTGTCTAACCCAAAGATTAGACCCACAACAGTCACCTTTTTGCCATCCGGTCACATAGACCTCATCTGATATACAAGTCAAAACTCAACCAATGTCCAGGCTCACATTTGGCTTCTCCTCATAATGGGGGCCTTACAACTTTGAGCACAATGGATCATTGGTAGCACCTAATGAGGGTGGGGCATTGATCATATCTAACAAATGCATCCATGGGAGGCTCAAAGTATTATGTGACGTTCATTGATGATTACATTCGCTATACTTGGGTTTACATTTTGAAGACAAAGGATGAGGTGTTTGCTATTTTTCAGCAGTTTAAAAAGCAAGTTGAAAAGGAATTTGATTGCTATATCTCTTGCTTGAGATCAGATAGCGGTGGGGAGTATGTGTCAAATGAGTCTGACAACTTTCTGGCTGAAAATGGCATACGCAGGCAGCTTACCTGCAACTACACTCCTCAACAGAATGGGGTAGCTAAAAGGAAGAACAGGGTCTTGATGGAAGCTGCTCGTGCCATGATGAATGAGAAGAAGATGCCACTCTATTATTGGGTTGAGGCTGTTATGACAGCCATGTATATCTTGAATCGGACTCCCACTTCAGGTATTCATGAGATGACACCATTTGAGAAGCTGTATGGCTATAAGCTGGATGTAAGTCACATGAAAGTCTTTGGCTATCTTTCTTATGTGCATATTCCATATGAAAAAAGGAAGAAGTTGGATCCAAAAGCGCATAAGTGTGTTTTCATTGGATATTCGTAGGAGAAGAAGTCATACAAATGCTATGATCCCTCTACCAGGGAGACTTTGGTGAGCAGGGATGTTATTTTTTATGAGATGGGTTCTTGGTATGTATCACCGGCTATAGTGCCATTGGATATGCCTTCCACTCATGTATCTATAGTTGATTTTCAGCAGAGCACTGCTATGACAGGACCTAGTAGTCAGACAGTATCCCCATGGACGGGGAGATTGAGGAGCTCACCGTCCACTAACACTAGTATGTTAGTGAGGGGGAGATATGATATCTTGGACAGCAAAGAAAAAGAGAAAGCTACTAAGGATGCATCTGGTATGATGACACTTGGTAGAATGACTTCTGGATATGAGTCTGTTGACACTTTAGACAGTGAACTTGGTATTCCGACTATCTATACGCCTGGCGCAAGGCAGAGCAGGTACATTCTGCCTCATGAGAGAGGGGAATCAAGCAGTGCACCACAGCCTAGACGCTCACAGAGGGTCAGATACCCTGTTGACAGGTTGACATACAGTGGCTACTCTGCAAAGCATTATGGTTACATGACAAAAGTAATAGAGATCAAAGAACCAGGTACATATGTTGAAGCAGTGGAAGATGAGAACTGGTGTGCAGCTATGGATGAAGAAATAAATGCCTTGGCTAAAAATAAGACATGGGATCTTGTGCCACTGCCTGAAGGAAAAAAGACCATTGGCTGAAAAGGGGTCTACAAAATCAAATGCAAGTCGGATGGTAGTGTGGAAAGGTACAAAGCCAAGCTGGTTACTAAGGGGTATGCCCAATAGTATGGACTTGATTATGAGGAAACATTCAGCCCTATTGCCAAGATGGCAACCATACACACTGCGATTGCTTTGGTTGCTGCTAGAGGCTAGAAATTGCAGCAGATGGACGTTAAGAATGCATTTCTTAACGGTGACTTAGCAGAGGATGTCTATATGGTTCAGCCATAAGGGTATGTTCACCCTGATTTTCAGCATTATGTATGCAGGTTGAAAAAGGCATTGTACGAGCTAAAGTAGGCTCTGAGAGCTTGGCATGCTAGGATCAGTAACTACTTGTTGCAGAGATTGGGATTTGGTATTGGTAGGGCTGATCACAGCTTATTTACAAAGAAGAATGACAGTGGCTTGGTAGTGCTGGTCATATATGTTGATGATTTGATAATCATTGGTGATGATGACTTGGGCATACAGTATGTAATGAAGATGCTGAAATCTGAATTTGACATGAAGGACCTAAGAGAATTGAAGTATTTCTTGGGCATTGAGGTAGTTCTAGCTGAAAATGGTTTATGGCTAATGCAGAAGCACTATGCCATGGAAATGCTAAAGAAGTATGGCATGGCTGAATGCAAACCATTGGATACACCTCTTGATCAGAATGTCAAGCTAGACATGAGCACTGGAGCTAAAGTAGAGGATGTGACTATGTACATGCAGATGGTTGGCAGTCTGATTTACTTGACCATCACTAGGCCTGACTTGAGCTATGCTGTAGGGCTCATAAGCCAGTTTATGTAGAAGTCCAGAAAGCCACACTTGGATGCAGCTAGACACATTATGAGATATGTTAAGTCCATTGTAGTGTATGGGTTGTTTTATGTCAGAGATAGGCCCTTGAAACTCATTGGATACACGAATGCAAATTGGGCAGGATGCTCATATGACCATAGATCTACGAGTGGATATGCTTTTGGATTTGGTAGCAGCATGATTAGTTGGAGCAGCAAGAAGTAGCCTACGGTTGCTTTGTTGAGTATTGAGGCAGAGTATAGGGGTGCTGCATTGGCAACATGAAAGATTTCATGGCTGCTCAAGCTTATGACTGATTTGGATATTCAAGTGGATGCTCCAGTGATCTTATTATGCGAGAATCTCAGTAGTTTACTCTTGGCAACGAATCCAGTATACCATGCTAGGACAAAACACATAGAGGTACACTACCATTTTATCAGAGAGATGGTTCTTGTAGGGAGAGTAGATCTTATGCATGTGAAGACTGATGAACAGGTTGCAGATATCTTTACCAAGTCTTTGGGTAAAGATAAGTTTAGTAGTTTCAGACAACTACTTGGAGTTCATCAGATGATTTGAGATTGAGGGGGAGTGTTAGAATATCAAGCTCCCATTATTCTCTTGTTAGTATGTATGACCGACATTAGCTGTGTCCAACTATATTAGCAAGTGTGGGACATTAAATAAGTCGGTGGTCTTAGACCCAGTGTGAATGGTCCTACGGACCTTAGTACTATTGTATACACTTATGTTATGTGTGTGGTAAAAGAGATAATGGAAGAAAGTAGAGAGCACTCAGCTCTTCACTCTCGTCTCTGTCTCTGATTGTTAACATTCGGAGCATAAATCCCAAGCTATCTCAGACCCATAAAGCATAAGCCTAAAAGCATTCGAGCATGTAATTGACAACCAAATGTAATGCCCAGTAGGTCCAAAATGCTCAAATACATTTGAAGACAAAACTCCAAGTGACTATCAAGCATGGACTAACTAAGTGGCATCCATATTTGACCAAAGCATAAATGCAAGAAGCCTAAATGTCAAGCAGTGACAATAGGCATAGACCAATCCAAAGCATGCCAATTAAAGCCAAATGCTAGTGAAGGATGACTAAGTCAGAGCCTAATCCATGCTCAAAATCATTCCAAAACTAGAAAAGAAGCATTTGACAATCTCCAAATACATCGGTATGATCATTCAAACCTCCAAAGGCACCCCGTATCCAAGAACCAATGCATACACCAAGTAAATGAGCTTCATCCCACTGTATTACAGCAGCATATTTACTGTTAAATGAAGCTCAATCGGTGCCCAAATTTACTCCAAATTAGTCCAAAGCATAGACATGGCATCCCATAACATCCAGGCATCAATAGGCATCAAACGAGCAATGCCAAGAAGCATCAAACAATAAAAGTCAAGTTTTGCCCTATTTTGATAGTCCTTGGACTATGTATATAGCAATGGCTGAAGGAGGGAAGCACTCAAATCAATCACCTGGAGCCAAGACCTAATGCCGGGGAGTCCAACATGTCAGTTCAGTTCCCTAAAAATTACGCTGCATTTTGCACTAGCTGTTCCTGGGGGCTGGGGGGTCTTCAATGGTGCTTGGGAGTACTTGACAATGTCGAGGGGGCTCTGATGCAACCCTAAAAGGTGCCAATGGAAGTCTAGAAGCTCGAGGAGGAGGCATGAGATCAAAACATATCTGCAAATGAAGGTGCCATGGCTACCATTGAAGCTCAGGTTGAAACTCTTCAAATCCCGATTGAAGAGAATGCCAGGAAAGCTCCAATGCCTTTGCTCTGATACCAGTTGAAAGGGAAGTGGAACCCAGGAGGAAGAAGCTTGGCGGTGAGAGCTATGGTGGATGGAGAGCAAGAGAAAGAGAGAGAGTGAAACTCAAAGTGGGAACTCCAACAACCACAATGTGTGGCCGGGCCTTCCTTTATTCAAACTATCACTAAAAGAATAAAGAATAAGTGAGTGTGATGGGCGCCCACCACCTGCAGTGTGTAGTGGTAGGTATTGTCAATGTAGTAATACACGGGTAGCTAGGCGGAGGCGCCTTTACCCCCAACAGCTACTTTACAACACCAAACCTTGCGCAGATTAAATGGGGGGTCAAATGACTTCCAATCCGAACCAAGACTTACGTTAGATTCCTGATGTCAAAATGCATCTAGGAAAATTCTAGCTCTGTCATCCACTAACATTTGCTTTTTCATGAAAATTGGCTCTTTAATGCCTCTTGGGCACTTTTCAGCTCCAAAAACGGGCTCCAACGCTTCAAGAACGGGTCCAAATCAGGTCCTAAATTCTAGCTCTCACTGAAAATTGCATAGAATTAACTCTATGAGTGCTTACTCTATAGTTATCATTATGCTCTTTATTTCTAGCTATAGAATACCTAAATTCAATATTGTATGCTAAAGTTATGGCCAAAATATGGAAGTGTTGTCAAGCTACCATAGTTGTCCACACCTTCTATAGCATACACTATATCCACTTAAAACAGATAGAGTGGTTGATTCTTACTAAGTACTCAATAAGGCTTAGCTAAGCCATGAGAGGCTCTTTGATAAGCTGAGAGCAAGTTTGAATAGGTCATGAGAAGGGAAGACTCAATGCATACCTCGAGAGGAAGAAACAATGGCTGCCTTGAGATAAAGCTTTAAATCCAAGCTAAAGCAAAGGATGAATAAGCTCCTCAAATGTCCACTCTAATAAAATTTGAAAGGTAGAGCATGAGTGGAAGCATACAAGTGAAAGAAAGAGCAAAGTAAGAGCTATGGCAGATGGAGCAAGAGAGAGAGACAGAATGTGTGGGAAAACTCCAATAGTCACAACTTGTGACTAGTCTTCCCTTATTCAATAGTCACTAAAATAATAAATAATAAAGTGACAATGATTGGCATTTTCCACCTGTGATATACAAGTGTGCAATCACGGTGTGTGTAGTAATTATAGGGTGGCATAAGCTTAGGTGCCTTTAATCCCAACAAAAACTAATGGCCAAATAAAATGAGCCAAACAAGTCATAGAGAACATACTAAGAGCATATTGTTACAAAGAACCTAAGCAACGGATGTAGTATCTACCCTTAGTAGAATTTTCCTACAATCTTTATATCGACACAGCATCAAGATTACCCCATTCTAGACTTTATATGGGCAAGATTTCCTTACTTTTCTCAACTTCTCTAATTCCACTTTAAAGGTAAAAGCTTCCCACAAGATGTTAAAGGAGATGAATGAGTAAGTTAAAGTAATAAAATAGGATATTCAAGCTACTAAGGATCATTAAAAGGACTATGTTGATCTTGGAAGATAAGAAAAAATCTTCAAGGAAGAGACATGGTGCTTCTCCATGTCCACCCAACATAGAGTTCACTGTCCCTGGGTGAATTCAAGAAGCTAAGCACAAAATATTATGGACCTTACAAGATAATCAAGTGCCTAGTGACCAATGCATGCAACTTGCAACTTCTTGAGCATTCAAAAATACACAATGTTTTCCATGTTAGTTTTCTTAAGGCATGTGTACTCTCACACCTACAAGTGTACTGAGCTTACCTTCATGCCCAATCGAGCTGCCTCCTCCCATAAGCTCTTCGCAGGTAGCTCCATAATCCAATTGCAAGCTCGATCCTCAAGCTCCAAGCTCTAAGCTCCATTTCTGCATGTGAGACAAGAGAAGAGAGGAGAAGAGAAGAAGAAGAAGAGAGAAGAATATGAAGAGCTTCTCCACCATGGTCCCTCACCCTCACACACTCACTACCTCACTCCCTCACACTTCCTCTCTCAACCACGAGCACAAGCAAGAAGAAGAAGAAGAAGAAGAAGAAGGGAGCTAGTTTTGTCCACACACAAAATGAGCTTCTTTATTCACTTTTTTCTTTTCATATATGCACTACTCCTCTTATAGGCTTCTTTAATGGGAGTCACCTCAAGGAGTACTACCCTCCAACGCATCCACTACACAAGCCTCCAATGATGGACCAGCTTGTGAATGTAGATAGTGACGGCTTTTAGCAAGGGCAGTGTGGATCCATCTAAGGCCACAATGCCATCGGTAGAGCAACTTAGTACCAAGCCTAAGAAGAGGGGTCCTAACATATCCCAGCCCACCACAACAAACCATCACAACCACTAGCAATCGCATCCAAAACCACTAAAGCACAGCTCAAATGGATTCCAAAACAACAATCGCAGTTGCCTAGAAGCCAATCCACATGAACTCATAATCCCAGAACCTTATGCCCTAGGCCTAGGAGACACAGATGGTACTATAGGAACCCACAAATGGTCAAGTCACGATGGGTGCCCAAAGCCCTATTGCATGCTCAAGGCTACTATTAAGGAAACACTCGGATTTGTTTTCCTAATACCATGAGTGGCACACAAGTCCATCAACCCCATTGCCTTCCAACCCATCTCCATGAGACTATAAGGTAGCTAGGTATGAGAAATAAACTACCCCAAAAAGAACCAAACCCATCATGTCTCAACAGGCCCACTACATCTAAACAGACTCAACTTAAAACTTCTACTATCCCAATTTCTCCACAAGAAGAGAGCATCATGTCAATTGAGTCACAAGACCAATCCATTGCACAAGTTTTCGACAAACACCCCACTAAGCAGTCTATGAGGCAAGCCTTAGTAGCTAAGCTTTCTAGTCCAACCAAGTCCCAATATCTCGTAAGCCTTAGACCCTCCTATAAGCAGAGATGTATCTTTAATTTTGGCCTCAAACCTAGCCATGAATACGAGTGATGACTTGATCACTTGCATCAAATGCTTGGATGCCACCTCCACCATGTTTGCTAAAAGCTATGAACAATTGGATTTAGGCCTCCTCGATGAGCCATTAGTGATGGAAGTATGTTCCTTGCCATGCACTTGGGAGGAATATGAATTCATGGTCGTTGAGATTCCAAGGCCAAGGACTTGATTGCCAATGAGATTTCTCGAGAACAAGCTCTTAAATAGCAATTGATTACCTCCTATCACAAGAGCAAAGTCTTTGCAACAATACAAGAACTAGAAAAGCCAAAATGGTGTGAGGTGCCCGCCCATCGGCTTTCTAGGCACTCTTTTAGCGGTCTATCGAGAAACGAATCTAAGCGTCGCTGCCCGGCACTCCCAAGGAATGTTCCAAGTTTTGTCGCCTAGGGTTTCCCAAATCGGCCTCGCAGCGGAACGTTCACGACCGAACCCACTAGGATCGACCTGAAATTTGGGTTCCTAGTTGTCAAGGTCTCCTGTTAGCATTCTAGCGTCGGGTATTGGACATCCTACTTTACGCAGAGATACCCAACCCGAAGCAGATCTATACCGCACTTGGTTCAAAGAGAATGGGAAACGAGAGGGATGCATTGCTCAACCTCTCTGCCCATAGGGCATAGTCCCATTCCGGTCCCCTAAAACGGCATGAATCGGGTTCTAACCTATCAATACCTAAAGGTTGAATGACGATAAAAACTTGTGAGAAGCCTCCCAGTTCTCTGGGACCACCCTGCCATAGGACGGACCCGTCGGGGATTCCGCCCACCCGCTTCCCTTAATAGCTTTAGTTTTCTAATTAGGTCCTACCACATTAATGTGTGACACTCAAAATCAGCTTCATTAATTAAGCCTTTTAGGGAACAAGGTTCGTTCGCGTAAATTATAGCACAGACACGAAAACAGAGCAAAGCAATCTATTGACAACAAGATCAAACAAGTTCCTTAACTTATCTTCAAGTTAGTCTTTGTCTCCCGCCCATACAAGAGAAATTATGTTTCGCTTCTGTCTAACAGAAGTATCCCTTCTGCCTTGCAGAAGTAACTGGTCCAATTCACATGGCACCAAAACTCAATCCTTTATCTAGAATAGGATCTCCCAACATGCCCAGATGTTGGGGGCCACGGAGGTCTTCAACTCCATTCTTGACCTAGCAAGGGGTGTCCAGAGCTCCAACTGACCCACAAGTTGTCTAGGAGCGAAACATCATTCCCGTGGTTGGCCTTTTCACCACTCGACCTTCGGCCCATGAATCGAGTAGTGCCCTCTCGGGTTACTACGCGGTGCGACCATGGAGGTGATCCACCCGTACAATATATCCTTCCTTAATTAAATCCTTTAAGAATCAAGCACAAACAAGGCATTCAGCCTAATATCATTTTCCAAGAAAACATTCCTTTATTTCCATGGCGTCTTGTCATCACAGACCCTTGCCATGCATTTACCATAAATCACAAGCACTTGGAATAATCATCCAAACAATAACTAACAACCAGTTGAATGTAAAAGCATTTAGGATATTGTTTGATCAATCAACAAAACCAATTGCATTCTTTCCAAACAATGCAAGAATAGACGATATAACATTTCCATCGTATATTTGCTCTCTCCCTTGGGATCTAAGAGCAATATCATGCAAACATGTTCTTAATACTTCCTTCCTTCGGCTAGGGCATATATTAAGGGTTCAAACACTATTCATGATGTAAGTTCTATAGGTCACTTACCTTAATTGATAACCCAACCCTGAATTTGGATTGGCAAAAGTCATCCTTATCCAACGGATCTCAAGACATCCTAGTTTTAACCCTTATGATCAATTTCTTGTACTAGCTCTTAGTCAAGTCATGAGGCAAATAGAAATTTATCCTCCTATATCAAACATGTTATAGGCATAACATATAAATACTTGATAAGATAAGTGTGAGATGATCTCAAGTAATTAGACTCCAATAGGCCTCGCATTGACCTAGAATCTAGTTTTTCTTAATATTTGGCCTGTTAGTCTAAGTACTTTTGAAGTATCTAAACTTTAAACTAGTACTTCTCTATTCATGATTCTTAATGTCATATTCTCTTAGCAATCATGCTAGTTATAACCCTTGACTATACTTTAATCTAGCGCTTGTATGCCCAATCTTTTAATGTCGTTCTTTTGACGACTATGCCATTCATAACGCTTGACTGATTCTTCCTTGTAATTGCTCTACTAGCAAATACGTCATATGTAACTGGATGCAATTATCTATCCTTGTTATATGCACTTCGCAAACTCCATCTTCCGAATAGGTGAGATTAAATTTATCCTTTCCCATTACCTATACTCGTGCAACAGTATGGGGCCTAACGTATCTCATACGAGAATCAAAGCAAGCATCAATCAATTTGAAAATACATTACTTACGACCGGAACCGCAGTTGGATTGATAGTGATGCCTTTGCCCGAAGCCTTGTTGTTGGTTGTGGGATTGTCATCCGCACGCGACATTCCTTGCTTGGAGGACATCGTCCGCAGGTAGACTCAAGAGATTAAGAAGGTGGAGTAGATTCAAGATGGGAGAGCATAAGAGAAGATGGTTAAGTCAAGGCTCGAGATAGAAGGAATTGAGCTAATTCTCTTCCTTGTAGCCTCTCGGGGTGACTCTTCTCTCTCTCTCTCTCTCTCTCTCTCTCTCTCTCTCTCTCTCTCTCTCTCTCTCTCTCTTTCTCTCTCTCTCTCTCTCTCTCAAGCTCTCTTTCAAGCTCTTCCTCACAATCTCTTGGAGGAGTATCCTCCTCTCTACCTCTCTCTCGCAGCCTCTCGGGGTCTCCTTATGCTTTTTATGCCTCTCCCATGCCTCATATTTATAGTGAATTAGAGAAGAGGGCTTGTGGTTGAGAAGTGGAGCTCTTTGTGGAGGGGGATCTTGGAAAGATCAGTGATCTAATGCTCAGATCATAAAACGGATGGTTCCATTGGCTCTGAAAGGGGGGTAAAACGCCAAGACACTTGGTTAGAAAGCTCTCAATTCACTCCTTCTTCTTTTCTCTGTTCGAAGTGCTGTCTACTGCCTGTAAACTATGATCGCGACACGCGCGATTTCGCCAGTCACTTTTCTTTATTTTTCTTTTTATAAAATCTTCAAACTAACTAAAATATCACTTGTCTTTTCTTTTAAATGACATCTAGTTCCATATCGTTTTTTAGGATAATATCTAAAATATCTAAAATATACTAGCTTTGCCCAAAATCTAATATTTTTAGACTATCCAAACTATGCATATTATCCTAGTGATTAATATAACTCATAAGTTTTGTTCACGTTGAAATTTACGTGAAGGGTGACTAAGGTCCTTGCCAATTTGAGAAAAATATCGAATTTACGACTCTTGATTTTTTTAAATAAAATATTTTAAATTAAATAAAAATTATCAATAATTAATGTTAGTTAGTTTTTACCTTGGTTAGTCTTTAGTTAGTAATCTTACTAACTTATTAATTGACTAACTAACTTACAAACCAACCAACTAACTTTTATTGTGCGGAGATATTAGAAATGGTTAGCTTACTTTGACTCTTCCTTTCTACAAAAATGGTACATGCAATCAAAACCTCTGAGTACAATCCAACCTATGTGGCTCCTACCTTGTTTAAAGTTTTGCTCATCACCTGCAATTAACCTTTAGAATATCATGTTATGGCCCATCCTTATTTGGATCAGCTCTTGACTGAGAGAGAACTGCACCTTGCTAGTAGCAGGATGAAATCTAGTGACTTCCTAACTAATGTCATGACCTTCATTACACACATAGGCATTAGGCCTCAAAACATGGACCATCATATCTACTTAGAGTATAACCCACAGTTCTATGGCACAACAAGCACGTGCTTCATGCCCTTAACCCTCCATCCTCCAATCTTAGGAAGGATCTTCGTCATTCTTCGAGGGAGGGGGGAGGGGGTAAGGTAGAAACGAACTTGAACTTCAAACCTTCAAACTAAACTTCAAAAGCAAAAATGATAATAAAGGAAACTTGTACTTGAAGAGAGCTTTTTCATGGAATTCGTACTTGGAATGTGTGGATTGCTTGAAGTATTAAAAATGTTCATTCTATATTGGAACATTGCACCATTTCATAGTGTTTGTTCTTATTCTTTTTTCTTTTTTTTGTTAAAAGTACTCTCAAATGAGCTAATTGTAAGATATTGTGGTGCCATAACAAGAACTTGAGATGGTAGGAAAACTTTCATTCTTAGAGGAGGAGCACAATAGGTACCAATTGGCCACCATTGAGACACAAGTCTACAACTAGCTAAAATATTGTAGTGTAAGCAATTTGGGAGAGATGGGGAACTAGGAAGGCGTGGTGAAGTAATTGGTCGATCAATGCAATCTCCACAAATATGTAGAGAAGGTTGACCACGGTAGATGCACAGAGTTCTTGAGAACTTTCGATGCAAGAAAGAATAGTGGTATGGTGAGCGTCAAGCAAGGAGGCTCACCCAAAATTATAGAAGTTGCGCTTAGCCCTGAAATAGTGGAGAAGGCTTTAGGGTTGGCAACCACACATGGAAAGAGATTGAAGAGGGATGTTTATGGCATGCTGAAGATGTTGAAGACCAAGGTGCACACTAGTGATGGGATCAGTCTAGCAGACATCCCTGACCCCACCATCTAGTTACAGGCAAAGATGGTGCACTCTTTGTTCTCTAGTCATTAATACAACACCTTCATGGCCCAGATCCTAGTGTCGATGCTTGAAATAAATTGGAATGCCTACGTCTGCAAAATGATTGAATCATCAACCACAAAGCATCATTATCGAGGAAAAGACCTATAGGAGGTGAGTTAGAAGCCACCACAATTGAATTGAATTGAAAGACCCATGCATCAAAAGCATCCACGATAGGGTTTAGAGGGGTGCTGAGTGACAGTCATCATCCAAGAAGCCGTGGGAGACACGGAAAGGGAAGAGGAAGTAGGGGAAACTCTAGAGATATCTCCTATTCAAGAGCAGCACCTCTCCTCGATGGCAAAAACCCATCAACGTCTCCAAAGGTGAGAAATGTGGAAGACAAAGAAGAAATCAAGCCATAGAAAGAGGAAACAGAGCAAGCTACAAGAAAGAAAGGAGCTCAACTCCAAGCACAACAACAAAACACAAGGGATCAAGTGAGAGGTCTGTTAGTGAGCAAGGTGGGGAGGGTTTGGTCCCATCAAGCCAAGGGGAGTAGGGGGAAATCATGCTAAAAATCTCATCCAAGAAGAAAGAAACCACAACAAGGGAGGACAAAGTCCTAGTAGCCGTGGAGAGGAAATCTAGGGAGCTAGAGGAGGAACAGAAGAAGAAGTAGGAAGAAGAGGAGGAATGCTAACAAAAGGCATAAGAAGAGTCCCAAAGGATGAAGGAAAAATGAAGGAAGAAGCAACAAGAGGAGGGGGAAAGACTAAGGAGAGAAGAGGATGAGTAGATGGCTCTTACCATCAAGCTGTTGGTCAAGCAACCCTCCTATGAAGAAGAGTTGACTAGGAGGAGCCTAAAAGACACACCTGGGACTAGCTCCACAGTAGGTGGAAAAAGTGGCTCGAGGACCTGTAGTGGAAGGCAAAGGGAAGGCCCCATTAGACCCGCTCCTACCCGTCATGGTTGCCACCACTACTACCACCCACGAAACCATGGATGCAACACTGAACCAAAGCAATGTGATGGCTTGGGTACAGTATTTGGTCAACATTGTGTAGTAGCTTGGTCTAGTACCCAATGGAGGAGTCCCAGTGGCCAAAGATGAAGAGGCCTACCATTATGGATGCAGAATCAAGAAAAGACCCAAAGAGGGCCATGGTAAAGTTCTCGACTATGTCCATACCCTCGGTCATGTCAAGGTTAGCACAATATGATGAATATGTCCAAGAACTCTTGGGCCAACTATGATTGGCCAAAGGCCAAGGCCAAAGACCAAGCCACTTTAACCAGGTTGCCAAGCCAACTCCTAAGAGTTGTTGCACTAGATAGGTGATTTTTTTGCCACTAGTTGTGATAACTCTATCTAGCCTTCCCTAATATTTACGACACTCTTCCATAGTAGTCCAACTAATTTAATGTAAATATCTAGACCTCAATAATCTTTCTTAGTCTTGTACTTCATCTTTCTTTTTTATCTTCACAGTTATGGCTCTATACTGGGCACTCGGATGTTTATCCCTAAGAGAATTGGTTTCACAGCATAGATCCAATAGATCTATTTGCACATCTCCATTTAAGTTCCTTTTAAGTTATTTCTTCCTTGCCTTTACATAATAAATTCATTTTATTATTTACTAATTAGCAAACATTCAAAATAATCAACCTAACATTCCAGAAATTTATAATTCTTATGTCCCTATTTAAAAGCATAACCCCTCTCCGTATTTTGTAATTCGTCATTGTTCCTTAATGTTTAAATAATTAATTCGATGTTATTTTCCCATGGTAACATCCTTTCTCTCATCTTCTTTAACTAGATATCAAACATGATAAAAATAAGTCCTTTCCACACTCTTGCACATCCACATACACAATTCATCTTAATCCTAGTGTTTCCCCTTAATTAACAAATTATCCTAGTGGCCCTCCACTCTGAATTCTTTTGATTGCTCAAGAACTGTGTATAGAAATAAAATATAGAGTTCCAGTTTAGATGCTGAGGCTTCCCCTCATGCCATCATATAAATCAATTGTAAATTTTATGTTGTTTATAATTTTTTAATGATTGTAATTATTCCTTGTTAAGTTATTTGTTTAATAAATCTTAGAAAATTTATCAATCTTAGAAGTAATTGAGAATACTCTCACATTCCACTTGTCCCATATGATATAACTTAACACTTTGCGAACACTTTTAATTTGCATAAAGTCAGAAACACTATATTTTATATGACTATTTTCTTAAAGAAACAACATTAAATCAATTTTCTCTTTCTTTAAATTCAAGAAATTTTCCTAAAACATCAATTACTATACTTTCAATTTTCTATGAGAACTAATTTTTGTTGAGCTAAAACATGATTTTTATCAGTAAATACTGTATTTTCACTTAAAATAATTATTTCTTATTTTTAAAACATGTTAAATATCTTCTAAAAATTCTTAAAAATTGTCAATACACTTTAAATAGTATATAATTTATGAGAAAAATAATATATCTTATAATTATTCAATCATAGAGTTCATAAAAATTTATCTATGCCATTTTAAAGCATTTTTAGTTGTTTCTGATTTTTAAAAAATAAAATCAGACATACATAAATACTAACAGCCATTTAGAGTGGAAAAAAATATTTTAAGACATTTTATAAAAAAATTAAACCAAGAAAATTATAACTTCATACCACTTATTTTAATTAAACGAATTGGACACTTACTTGGAAACACGCAAGTCAAAGTTTTGTCTTTGGAAGTACGCGTCCCGCAGTCCAACTAGGAAGTGGGGTCCATCTAGTCTTCTCAAACACAAGTTTTCTATTTCCCCTCTTCCAAGATTTGCAACTTGCCAATTGTTTTATTACATTAGGAATGACCTTTATGGAGTTTAAAGCTTAAGCTTTGATTAGGAGCTTAATGACTATGGCTTATTCTTTGGAATATGATGATGACTTATGAAGGAAAGGAGACTAATTGAATATATTTTCAATCTATCCATGAAACCATATGCGAGGCCATGCGATTGGAAGCCTGAAAATCGTTCTACTAGCGTGCCACTTCAGTCTACTTGGTGGACTAATTAAGGAAGCTGGTTGTATATGTTCCAATAAATATATTGTAGGTAATTAAAAAAAACTAAAGATGATTCTATCATCAAAGGAAAGTGGATGGGCAAAACCCTCACGACGGGTTCGTCCAACGGTAGGGTAATCCTGGTTAGCTGGGAGCTTTTCTAAATCCGTGATAGAAATAGGAAGATGATAAATTGACCAACTAGTCATCAGAAATAGGAAGATGATAAATTGACCAACTACTCATTGGATAGAACTAAATTGCATTGTTTTAGGGGGCCGAAATGGGATTTTTCCTTATGGGCAGGAGGGTTGACAGATTGCACTCCTCTCCTTCTCTCATTCTCTTTGAACCAAGTGCAATGGCAAGTTCGCTTCAAATTGAGTAATCCTGTAGAAGTGGAAACTTGAAATTACTGACTGTTAGGAGACCCATCTGATTTCAGGAACCTAAAAATTCAAGTCAGTCCCACTGGGTTTGGACGCAATACTTCCGTTGCAATGTAGACTCAGTGGGGTCTAAGTGACAAACCCCGTGATGTTCCAAGGAAGCCTTGGGCAACATCATTTGTAAAACCTACTGATGGACTACAAAAAAGTGCGCCTTGGAATGAGCCCTAGCAGACACCTTACAATTGGTATCAAAGCACACGTTAGTATAGAATACGACGTAAGCTTTAAAAAATATTTTTTTGGGATGGTAAATATAGCCTAGGACATGTCTTCTTCTCCTTGCCAATGTATGTTTTTGAATTCTGGCAAAGTAACGAATCTTGGAAACAATTATTGATCTTCTGAGTTGTTACTAAATTGATTGCTTATTACGTGTTCTCTATTTAGTAAATTTATGTCAATAAACTAATGAATCACTTTTCTTTGAGTCTTGATGATGAGACCAGTATTTCTAGTGTATCACTTAATGGGGTGATCAGAGCACTGTCATGGGGATATCTGGTACAGGGAGTACAAGTTATGAAAGGAAGTGTGGGCCAAGTGTAAGAGTGTACACAAGAACCAAGGAGTTACACATAAATGAAGATCAATTGAGTTCTAAGAAGAGGAAGTGCATTAGCATTGTGTATATATATTTATGCATGCATCCGGGGATGCCTGGGAACATTTACTTGTGTGTGATAAGCATTGCATTCATTTGGGGTCATCCTCTCCTTTACAAGCCAAGGTTTAAGGTCTTTTCTCCCTTAATGAAGTAAGAAGAGAAGTAGTTCTTTCACTAAGAAAAAACGAGAGAGGTAATTCTCTCACTAAGAAAGACAAGATACGTGACCCTCTAGAAGTGAGGAGAGAAGTGATTTTCTCTTTCTAAGGTCTAAGATGACACAAGCTTTTGTGTGGAAGTTAATCTTAAGGTTGAGGCCCAAGGCAATCTAATGAACTCTCCTTATCTATGGCTCAAGGTGGTTGCGTGGACCATAAGTTAAGAGTAGAGTTTAAAAAGCTTATTTTCTTAAAATAGACAATATATTGCAATAGAAAGCCTATCTCTAAAAATGATCCACGGGGGTTATCGAAAAAAACGAGATCTACAACTTTCGTGTTGGTTGTTTTTCCATTCGAGCAATAGAGAGATATTTCAAAATTGGTGATGCAGAGTAGGTTGTGGAACAGCCACATCTTGCATGAAGTTCAACCTTTCCAATCTTGGCACTCAAGTCTCTCTCCAAGAAGAGTAGCTCTTGAATCACTTTGCATGCATCCAAGAGGAGAAGAGAAGGAGCAAGTGCTGCAGAAGCTTTGCTAAAATCAAGTTCCAAAAGAATGTGCAAGTGCTGCGGAAGCTCTACTGAAAGTTCCAAGAGGAGAAGAGAAGGAGCAAGTGTTGTGGAAGCTCTGCTAATGAAATCAAGTTCCAAGAGAATAGAAGGAGCAAGTGCTGTAGAAGCTCTGCTGAAATCAAGTTCCAAGAGGAGAAGAGAAGGTGCAAGTGTTGTGCGGAAGCTCTGTTGAAATCAAGCTTCAAGAGGAAAGCCCTACACATATTATGTAGGAGAGAAGGAGAGACTCAAGAAGGATCAAAAGGTGCCAACTTCCAATTTTTCCAAGTGTTAGCTAGTTGTATACTGTGCAAGGAACCGTGATCTTATTCCCAAGATCTACAAGTTAAGAATTGGTTTATGTGTAGTAACGGAGGAGCTTGCTCCTTGTCAATAATATAGCTCCACAAGGGGGGGACCAGCCCATCTTCCACTCTATAGTGTGTTGTCAATCTCTCTATCTCTCTCTCTCTTTCTCTCTCTCTACATCTTTATTTTCTCTCATCTGTTCTCTCTCTCTCCCAGCATAATATTCACCATATATATTTTAAGTATATAAGAAATTCAAGCGTATATCTTGGATCTTATAGCAATAGTATCAAAGTAGGTCTCTTTGCTTTTCTCAAAGTAAAGGTGATCCTTGCAAGAAGAAGGTAAAGCTGGCAATTAATGAAGTGCCTACAAGTGAGCAATTACACGCTCAATTGACAGAGTATCGTAGCTTGTTGGAGATTCCCAAAGTATGTCAATTGATTGATAGCTTAAGGGCAAGGGAAGAAGCTACTTATGAAGGACCGCAAATCCTCCAAAAGATAGTGATACTGGAGGAAACACCATTGCACCAATTGATGGTGAAGGTGCAAAGCATTGCTAATAAGCTTCCTAGAAGGAAGAAGGACTCTCTGCGATTAGCAGGTTTAGTTGGAAATCGAACATCTGAAAGAGATCGTATTGATAAATACGTTGAAGCTTGTCCCATGCCTGTTGTATTGGAGGTACTACCTCTAATCGAGTATATCCGGGTATCTCGGGTGAAAAACATATCGGGTCAAGAAGAGTAAAAAGACCTCACCTCGAGTGAGGCGGATAAGGAGGGAGTCATCTCCCTCAACAACTAGATTAATCAAGTTCCTTCTCCTCCTCATCATCTTCTAGTTCCTACTCTTTTGGTTCTAAGTCTCATGCAATCCGCAGATTGACAAAGAGGGACCATAAGAGGACCAAGCTTAAGAAGAATAAGACTTTCAAGTCTGGGGATAAGGACATAAAGTTTGACTCTTACTCCGGTAAGAGAGATCCTATTAAGGTTTTACCTTTGTCAGGCAATTTGAAGTTTCTTTTTCTGAAGGTAATTTCTCAGAAAAGTCCAAGCTCAGGCATGTATGCATGTATTTGAAAGACACCACTAGCAATTAGTGGTTGACTCTCATTTTGGAGGGAAGGAAACCTATGACTTGAGAAAAGTTCAAGAAGAAGTTTTATGCTTAGTTCTTGCCTCTTGATTTTGAGAATAATGTTAAGGAGTAGGATTGGCTAGGCCAAAAAGAGTATGAGAAGGTCACTAGTTATGTGGACAAGTTTTGGTCTACTCTTCTCAAGGTTACTCCTTTCATGGAGATCAGGGATGAAGAGAAGAAAATAAAGTTTGAAGCTGGCCTACTCCCTCATTTACACAGAACCATGAAGGTGTATCCACATGAAACCTTATCTCGCATGATGGAGTCTGCCATCATAGCTGAAAGTTTGCATACACCTTGTACATCTTGAAAGTTGAATATGAGTTCTTATAGAGCTAGACAAGAGCAGCTCTATGATCAACCAAGAGACAAGACTAATCAAAGAACCTACTCCCTCATTTACACAAAACCATGAAGGTGTATCCACATGAAACCTTATCTCGCATGATGGAGTCTGCCATCATAGCTGAAAGCTTGCATACACCTTGTACATCTTGAAAGTTGAATATGAGTTCTTATAGAGCTAGACAAGAGCAGCTCTATGATCAACCAAGAGACAAGACTAATCGAAGAATACCTACTTTTACCCATGACCAATATTCAAAGCCAAAGGGTAATAAGAAGAAGCGCAAGTATCTCTCACCCTTTGAGATACAAAAGTACAAAGAGGAAGGAAGGTGCTTTCTTTGTGGTGAGTTAGGGCATATGAAGCCTGATTGTCATCACAAAAGGAAGGAAGAAAATGTGGTTAAAGATTATCCTCTGCCATTCTCAAATTCTATTCCGGATGTGCAAGCTAACATTCATTCAAATGAGAAGAAGAGACAAATCTTTAAGGGTTGGGGGACACTCAACAATCAACGAGTTTTGATACTCTTTGATCTAGGGTCCATAGATAATTTTGTGTCAACAGATACTGTTAAAAGGCTTCAAATTCTATCGGATCAATTGGAAACACCAATTGGATCAGGTTTGGCATTTGAAGGACTTACAACCAATTCTACTCCTATCCAGGGGAAGTTGAATCTTAGAATTGGGGATTACCGCGACCAAGAATCTTTTCTACTTGCACCCATTGGTAACTGTGATGTTATCTTAGGTATGGCTTGGCATTATAAGATTAGACCTCTTCCCGGTTTTTTTAAGAAGAACCTTACATTTCAATTCAAGGGTTGGAACATAGTATGCATTGCTAATGCTAGAGATTGGCATGTTCCAATGGTTAGTCATGTTAGCATTTCTAAATAAATGAAGAAAGCTATTTCTGCTTACATGATTTTTGTGAGAGAGTCAAAAGAAGCTAATGATTCAAGGGCACTTGATGCCTCTAATGAACACACAATACCAACTAATGCTTCTAAGTCTCAGACTTTAAAAGAACCCCTCTCTTTAATTGATCAAGCCAGACATGATTTTGTTAAACAATATGAAGACTATTTTAGCGATTCACTCCTAGGAGAGTTACCTCCTAAGCGCCCGGAAGATCACACAATTGATATTATCCTAGACAGTTCACCACCTAACCAACCAACTTACCGAGTAAGTGCAAGTCAGCAAGAGGAGATCCTAAAACAAGTAAATGAACTATTGGAAAAAGGGTTAGTTTAACCTAGCTCTTCTCCATACTGCCCTTCAGTCTTACTTGTTCAAAAGAAAGACAGTTCTTTCTGTATGTGCATAGACTATAGATCTTTGAACAAGATCATAATCAAGAATCGTTTTCCTATTCCAAGGATAGATGATATCTTGGATAAGTTGCAAGGGGCTAGTATCTTTAGTCATATTGATCTCAAGAGCGGCTATCACCAGCTACAAATAGCACATATCTTTTCATACAATGTTTGGACTATACAAGTTTTTAGTCATGCCATTTGGTTTGACTGATGCACTTGCCACATTCAATCAAATGATGGAGAGAATTTTCAGACCTCACTCAAAGTTCACAGGTGTCTTCTTTGATGACATTCTAATATTTTCATGGTCTGAAGAAGAGCATATAAAACATCTATCTATTTTTTTCAAGAGCTTCACAAGCATAGACTACAAGTCAATGCTAAGAAGAGTGAATTTTCCCTTTTGAAAATTCATTACTTGGGCCATATTATTTCTCACAATTTGGTGAGAATGGATTCTAAGATGATTCAAGCCATTGTTGAATGGCCTACACCTACTTTTGTATATGAAGTTAGAATTTTCTTGGGCTTATGTTCATACTACAGGAGGTTCATATGTTTTGCGTATGTTGCATCTCCTCTACATGACCTTATTAAGAAGCGAATGCCTTTTCACTGGGGATCAAGGAAACTACACGCCTTTGAAAGAATTAAGTTTCTTGTGACTCAAGAACCCATTCTCATAGTTTCGGATCTTCAAAAACCTTTTGAATTTCACTGCGATGCTTCTTGGGATCGCATTGGAGCTGTGCTTAACCAAGAGCATCGCAGTAGCATTTGAGAGCCGATGCCTCAAGGACCATGAGCTACATGCTCCAGTATATGAGAAATAGCTTATGGCAGTGGTACATGCTCTTCAAGTATGGAAACACTATTTAGTTGGTGTAGGTTTTGTTATTAAAATAGATCACCAAAGTCGAAGATACTTCCTCACTCAAAAGAAGCTCTCAGAGAAACAGATGCATTGGGCAAATTTCTTATCTATGTTTCACTTTCAAATACTTCACACATCTGGAACTAAGAATGTGGTAGCAAATGCTCTATCACGATGACCTTGAGTGAATTCAATCACAACTATTTACCATAATGAGTTCATGGATTTACCCAAAGTGTATGCAACTAATTTCGACTTCTCAACCATATGGGATCAAGCTTAACTCAGGTTAGTCGATTAGACCTTACTCAATTGGAGATGGTTATTTGTATCATCATCAAGTAATTTGTGTAGCATTACCATTGCGACACAAGGTAATGGATAAAGCACATGCATCTCCATATGTTAGACATAGGGGTATTCTACCCACTACTCAAGCATTGGAAAGATATTTCTTTTGGCCCACTCTTAGAGCTGACATTGAAAGATATATCCACGAGTGCAAGATATGCCAAAAAATAAACTATGACAAGCATAAACCACCTGGTCTACTAAAGCCATTACCTATTCCCAATGAGCCTTGGGAAAGTATAGCCATGGACTTTATCATGGAGCTTCCTCACACACAAGAAAGCAAGGATGCAATCTAGACTATCATTGAAAGGTTCAGTAAGCAAGCTTCCTTTATACATGTGCAAAAGACAATCAAAGCAGATCATATGGCTAAGTTATTCATTGCTCATATTTTCAAGCATCATGGCATGCCTACGTCCATTATAAGTGATCGAGATCCCCACATGACCAACCTCTTTTGGCAAGCTTTCTTTGAGAATATCAGGACTCGGTTAAAGTTTTCATTCTCTTATCATCCTCAAACGGATGGGCAAAGTGAAAGTGCTAATTCTACTATTTTGGACCCTTTGAAATCCTATGTCTTTGATAATCAAAGAGAATGGGAAAATTATTTTCCTTTAGTAGAGTTTGCATACAATAATACGGTGCACTCTAGTACTGGTAACGCACCCTTTGAGATCATCTATGGTAAGCCTCATTTATCACCCATTCTTCTTACAAAGGATAATATCTTTGCAGCAGATCAGTTTGTTAGAGATATTGATACAACTTTCACTCAAGTAAAATCTGCTATCTAAAGGACACAAGAGAAGCATAAACGTGAAGCTGATAAGCATCATCGTAAGTTAGATCTCAATTTGGGACAACATGTTCTTCTTAAGTTTGAGAAGGCTCGCTTGAAGAAGCAGAAAGGTCAAAAGGGTAAAGTGGTTAAGCTTTCTAATCGCTCTTATGGCCCTTTCAAGATCACAAATAAGATAAATGATGCGATTTTTTGTTTGGATCTACCAAGTCATTGAAACATTCATAATGCTTTCCATGTAAGTTTGCTACATCCCTATATTGGAGAACCTCCAATGGAACCAATCAAGGAAGATTTACCTGACTTAGAAAAAACAAAAGAGTTCCTTGTGCCTGAAAGAATTTTACACCATCAGGACAATACTCTAAGGACAGGTAAGGTATTACGAAAGTATTTGGTTAAGTTTAATAATTATCCCCCATTGAACACTCAGTTTATGATTGAGAGAGAACTACAATACTTTCCATATCTTCTTAAGAACTATGCATCCCTCTATAGTTGAGGTCAGCTATTTAGAAGCCAGAGAATGTCACTAAATTGATTGCCTATTACGCATTCTCTATTTAGTAAATTTATGTCAATCAACTAATGACTCACTTTTCTTTAAGTGTTAATGATGATCTAGCATGGTCATGAGATCATTTAGAGGCCAGTATTTCTATTGCATCACTTAATGGGGTGATCAGAGCACTGTCATGGGGATATCTGGTACAGGGAGTACAAGTTATGAAAGGAAGTGTTTGCCAAGTGTAAAAGTGTACACAAGAACCAAGGAGTTACACATAAATGAAGATGGATTGAGTTCTAAGAAGAGGAAGCGCATTAGCATTGTGTATATGTGTTTATGTGTGCATTCGAGGATGCCTGGGAATATTTACTTGTGTGTAATGAGCATTGCATTCATTTGGGGTCATCCTCTCCCTTACAAGTCAAGGTTTAAGGTCTTTTCTCTCTTAATGAATTAAGAAGAGAAATAATTCTTTCATTAAGAAAAAATGAGAGACGAAACTCTCTCACTAAGAAAGACAAGAGTCTTGACCCTCTGGAAGTGAGGAGAGAAGTGATTTTATCTTTCTAAGGTCTAAGATGACACAAGCTTTTCTGTGGAATTCAATCTTAAGGTTGAGGCCCAAGGCAATCTAATGAACTCTCCTTATCTATGGCTCAAGGTGGTTTCATGGACCATAAGTTAAGAGTAGAGTTTAAAACGCTTCTTTTCTTAAAATAGACCATATCTCACGATATAAAGCCGATCTCTAAAAAGGACCCATGTGGGTTATAAAAAACAGAGAGATCTACAACTTTTGTGTTGGTCATTTTTCCATTCGAGCAATGCACAAAGAGATATTTCAAAATTGGTGCTGTAGAGTAGGTCCTTGAGGAACAGCCACATATTGCATGAAGATCAACCTTTCCAATATTGGCACTCAAGTCTCTCTCCAAGAAGAGAAGCTCTTGAAGCCTATAAAAGAGGAGGTTCTCCTTGGGTGTGGGAGAGGTGAATGAAGCATCACTTTGCATGCATCCAAGAGGAGAAGAGAAGGAGCAAGTGTTGTGGAAGCTCTGCTGAAATCAAGTTCAAAGAGGAGAAGAGAAGGTGCAAGTGTTGCGAAAGCTCTACTAAAATCAAGATCCAAGACGAGAGCCCTACACATACTGTGTAGGAGAGAAGAAGAGACTCAAGAAGGATTAGAAGGTGACAACTTCCAATTTGTGCAAGTGTTAGCCGGTTGTATACCGTGCAAGGAATCGTGATCTTGTTCCCAAGATCTACAAGTTGAGAACTGGTGTATGTGTAACGGAGGAGCTTGCTCCTTTTCAATAATATAACTCCACAGGGGGGGGACTGGCCCATCTTCCAGTCCCTAGTTTGTTGTCAATCTCTCTCTCTCTCTCTCTCTCTCTCTCTCTATATATATATATATATATATATATATATATATATATATATATATATATATATATATATATTCTCTCAACTGTTCACTCTCTGCGCTAGCATAATATTCACCATATATATTTCAAGTATATGAGAAAGTCGAGCATGTATCTTGGATTTTATAACACGAGTAATGTTTATGTCAGCTATGCATTCATCTAGCTTTTCCTAGAGAATTCAGATGATGTGGATATTAGATTAGTTGTATAACCCCTCGCCTCTATATCATCAAAGATGGTGGACGATTAGCAGAGGATATTGCTATATCGATACAAGCCGTCTAACTAATCTTCAGAATAATCTAAAAAGGTTAAAATGGATGGAAGATCTTAAAGTTGTTGAGATCTATCTATTTTATGAGGCCTGTGTAAACTCAACCTTGTATACTAGAGGCAAGAAGATCAAACTAAGTTAGTATATCTATGCGAAAGTTAGGAAGATTCTTCCAACGTGACAGAGTAAAAGTCGAAGGTCACTCTAGCTGTTGCAACTAACAAAAGGATGAATTTCCTAAACTCCCTAAAAAATGTAGATTCCTAGATATCTACTCTCCCAATCCATGTTACTTCATAAAGGATGTATTAGAGTGACATGCTTAGATTGTAGCAAGGAATCATTTTCTAAAAAAATAAGATGAGCCTATGAGCTATCTGATTACCTTGTACATTCGTTGTAATAAAGATTGGTTGATACTTTATCAATTAGAGAAATAATGGAACCTTATTTTCCTTGAAACCTCTGAAATTGCAGTTTAACTTTAGTAATGGAAAAAGAGTTTTGATTGAAATTATTTCAATAAATTATGCAAGAAATAATTTCAATATCGAACTCTAATATTAACGCTATATAAATTTTATAAAATTTAACTTAGAAATTAATGAAAATTTTCCAAAATTTTGCATCCACAATAATTCTCAACGAAGTCCAAGAGAAAAGGAATCTTTTGAAGCAAGTCAAACCTCTAGAATTTGATGGGGAAAAGCAAGAATGTGGAAGTCAATGCAGAAACTTGGATCGAATCCATGGAAGATTATTTTACTGCTGCTAGAATTGTCCTAGCCAACCAAGCCATGATAGCTAAGCTAAAATTATTTAGCGAAGCTCGACTCTAGTGGAAGCAGTGGTGCTAAGATCAAGGTGTCCCTGAAAATACCATTACTTAGGATTTGCTAAAAGAAGCTATAAGAGGAAGATATTTACCTCTAGCTTATCACACCCAGAAGATGAAAAAGTTCTTTAATTTAAAGCAAATGGGACTAACCCTAGAGGCGTATTACTCCAAGTTTGTTTCACTTCTTAAATATGCACCCTCCATGGATACTGCTCAACAAGTGTCCAAGTTCTGTAATGGGCTAAATTATCCTCTGAACACTTGTTTAGAATCAATGTGCCCCAATAAACCTCCAAGATGCTTTGATTTGAGCTACTCCTATTGTGCGAGAAGTACAATCAAAGCCTAAAAATAATAATTTTTGGAGCTACAATAATCAGAACAAAGGAGGATTCAAAGGTCAATCAAAAAGAACCCAAGGCCAATTTCATCAAGGTTCGAAAAAAAAGCCAAAACCAATGCAATTGGAAATTTTTTTTCTACCCACAGAAACAAGGATGAACTTAGGTGCTTTCATTGTAATGAGCTAGGACATTTCAGGAGAGATTGTCCAAATCTTGGTGGAAACCATCGCTAATGCCAATTTTTGAGATCAAGGCAGAGGTGCCCAAGGCCATGGTCAAGAAGCTATGGCAAGAGGAAGAACGTCAAATATTACCCTAAAAGAAACTAATAGGGAGAAAGACCCTACTATGGAAGAAGATATTGAAAGAGCAACTATTCATGCTGCATTCCACAAGAAAGGTCCAAATAGTCAATATTCAGTAATACAGACACCAACTAGTCACCGAGGTAAATCATTTAAAGATTTGATTGATTGTGGAAGTACACACATTTATTTCACCCAAGTGTGCCAAGATGTTAGGAATAGATATAGTAAATGCATGAAAAGTGCTTGTGGAATTAGCCAATGGAAAGGAAGTACTTTCTACATAGCAAATTGCCAAGGTAGAGTTTAACTAGGGAGAAAACCTTTCAAGTATGAGGTTTATAGTAATGAACTTAGGAACTTATGAATGTTTACTAGAAATGGATTGGCCGATTCCCAATGATGCTCATATCCATTGTGAAAAAGGCCAAATCTCATTTCAGGACTTGAACTGTGAAATAGCAACTACACAAGGTGAATCAGGAAAACGTAAAGTTCAATTAGCAAAAGGTTCTTGAATTGTGAAAGGCTTAAAGAAAGGATTACATATTTACCTGATCAAGTTTAACAAGGTAAATCAAGATAGTCAGACAGAAGAAGAACCATCCTGGTTAAAAGAGTACGTCGACATATTTCCTAAAGAGCTAATTGAGTTACCTCCGAAAAGAGAAGTTGATCATGAGATCAAACTTGTTTCAAAAGCCGCTCCGGTGGCAAAGAGACCTTACAAAATGTCTATTCTTGAAGCCATCAAACTAAAAGAGCAATCCAAACAACTACTAGAACAAGGGTATATTCGGCCAAGTAGTTCACCATGGGAAGCCCCAGTATTATTCCAAAAGAAGAAAGATGGAACTCTCCGTCTTTGTATCAACTACCAAGGGCCAAACTAGGTAATAGTAAAGAATAAGTACCTGATCCCGAGGATAGATGAGCTTCTTGATCATCGACAAGGAGGAAGGATGTTTTCTAAGATCGATCTTCAGTCGAGATATTATTAGATCATCAAAATCAAGGATGAAGAGGATGAAGATATTCCTAAAACCTCCTTCAACATAAGATACGATCATTTTGAATTCATTGTGATGTCATTTGGGCTAACAAATGCTCTAGCTACATTCAAGAGGTTAATGTTGGATATTTTCAGGTCTCATCTTGATGATTTTGTTCTTGTATTCTTTGATGGCATCCTAACTTATTCTAAGAAGGAAGAAGATCATGAACCACATCTTTGCATTGTGCTGGAGACAATGAGAACACACAAGTTGTATGCCAAGAAGAAGTGTGCCTTCTTCAAAAGAAAGATTGAATACTTGGGATTTATAGTGTTTGATGCTGAAGGTATATCAATAGATCCTGCCAAGGTCAAAGACATTCAAGATTGGCCACCTCCAACCACTATTAAGGAAGTGAGAAGTTTCTAGGTCTAACAGGATGGTATAGGATATTCATCAGAAAGTATGCCCAAATTGCAGTACATCTTAACATACCTACTCAAGAAGCAAGTTGCCATTAATTGGACGCCAATTGAACATTCTAGCTTTGAGCAACTAAAGCATAGTTTGATAACTGCTCCTATTTTTAAGGCTACCTAACTTAAGCAAGGAATTTGAAGTTGTCATAGATGCTAGCTCTCTTGCATTGGGATGTGTACTAATGCAGGAAGGTCATCTTGTAGCTTCCTCTTCAAGAAAATTGAAAGCCCATGAAAAGAGATATGCTACTCATGACTTGGAGTTGTTAGCTATGATTCATGCTCTCAAATTATGGAGACATTACTTGCTTGGAAATAAGTTTTCCTTAGTCATGGATCATAAAAGTATTAAGTGGATTTTTACTCAACCTGATCTTAATATGAGAGACAACAATGGTGGATCGAAATTTTGCACAAGTATGACTTTGAAATTAAGTTTAGACCTGGTAAAGAAAATGTATTAGCAGATGCCCTTAGTCATAAAGCCTTCCTTAATGCTATTATCGCTGAAGAACCATCTAGGATAGAAACTCTGGCTACAATGGTATCAATGACAACTAATCCTATCATCGATTGGACTAAGGATAAAGCAAATAAGGACTCAGACTATCACAATTGTTTATAGAAGTTCAGAATAAGGAACACAAGATCCCAAACTCAATACTAAGTATCAAGAATTCTCTACAGATGAAGATGAAGGACTTGTTTATTTCAGAATAAGACTATGCATTCCTTCAAGACAAACTCTCGAGGAGGATACTTTGGGAAGGGCATGACTTTCCTTTTTCAGGACACCCGGGATATGCAAAAACTCTTAATCCTATCGGAAAAAGCTATTACTAGCAAAGACTCAAGGGTGATGTACTTAAGTATGTCACTGAATGTCTAAATTGCCAAAGGATAAAATCTAAACGTGTCAAGTTATTAGAAAAACTCTAGCCACTTGACATTTCCTAGATGAAATGGGATTTTATTAGCATGGACTTTGTAGTTGGGTTACCTTCTATACAAGGAGGATATAACTCAATAATGGTAATAATAGACATGCTAACAAAGGTTTCTCATCTTATTTCAATAAAAACCAATTACAAATCCTTAGATATTGAAAGAATTTTTATAAAAGAGATTTTTAGGTTACATGGGTTACCTAAAAGGATCATCGGTGATCGTGATTCTCTTTTCACATCACATTTATGGAAAAGTTTATTTGAAGCCATTGGAAGCCTCAGTATTGCATATCATCCACAATCTGATGGGCAGACAGAATGAGATAATCAAGTAATTGAGGATATTCTGTGTGCATATTGCATCAAGGAACCAAAAAGGTGGATTCAGTATCTATCCTTAGTGGAATTTTCTTTTAATGCTCCTATCATAGAAGTATTCAGATGACTCCATTTCAGGTGCTATATGGTCAAGATTGTCGGATGCCACTTAGCTTTTTCGATCCTACTCTAAGGGTAAAAGCTTCAAGAAAAATGTTAGAAGAAATGGATGATCAAATCAAGATTATTAAACAGGATATTCAAGTTGTCAAGGATCGACAAAAGGCATATGTTGATCTAAAACGACAAGAATGAATCTTCAAAGAGGGAGACATAGTCTTCATCCGTGTCCATCTAAAGAAGATTTCTTTATCTTTAGGAGAATTTAAGAAGCTAAGTCCAAGATATTGTGGACCCTATAAGGTTCTCAAGTGCTTTGGACCAAGCGCTTACAATATACAACTCCCTGAGAATATAAAAATCCACAGTGGATTTCATGTTAGCCTATTGAAAGCATGTGTAGAACCCTAACCATATCCTTGATGATCAACAAGTTGTAATACCTAACCAAGGAGTCCTTTAGCTACAACTTGACAGAGTAATTCATGTAAGGGAGAGAAATTTGAGTAGAACCCTTAGAGAATACATTGTTCAGTGGAAGGATTATCCTGAAGAATATGTGACATGGATAGATGAGAATGTTCTTCATCAACAATATCCACGGTTTCTCTCAAGATTAGGGCATCTTGATTTCTCTAAGGGAAGGAGGATGTAATACTTCCATGCAATTAAGAGTTAGTTGGTTAGTTCGAAAGTTAGTTGGTCAATTAATAAGTTAGTAATGTTACTAAATAAATTAAAAACTAACTAACGTTAATAACTAATAATTTTTATTTTATTTTTTAAAAACCGAGGATCGTAACCTGACATGTTTTTTAGATTGACATGAATTGTAGTCACCCATCATGGAAGTTACCACGTGAACAAGAGTTATGAGCCATATTAGGCACTAGTGTTAATGTGTATAGTATGGATGGTCCAAAAATACTAGATTTTTGGACAAAACTAGCATATTTATTGTAAATATCCTAAAAATCTATGAAAATTTCTAGAACAAGATATCATGTAAAAAAATCAAGTGGCTTTTTTAGCCAGTTTTGGAGATCTAATACAAAAAAAAGGATTGGCGAAATCATGCGCGCCACGATCATAGTCTACAAGCAGCAAATAGCACTTTGAACAGGGAGAAAAAGGAGTGATCTCGAAGATTTCTAATCAAGTGTCTTGGAGTTTTACTCCCCTTTTGGAGCCAACAAAACCATCAGATTTGTGATTTGAACATCAGACTGCATTTAAGAAGTTTCAAATTGTTGATTTTTCCAAGATCCCCTCCATAGAGAGCTCTTCTTCTCAGCCACACAACCCTTCTTCTCTAATTTAGCTATAAATATGAGGCATGAGGAGTAGTTTAGAGAAGCACAAGGAGACCTTGCGAGGCTTCGAGAGGGGGGTAGAGAGAGGGAGGTAGAATGATACCACTCCAAGAGGCTATGAGATGGAGCTAGAGAGAGAGAGAGAGGAGTTACCCTGAGAGGCTGCAAGGGAGAGAGTTAGCTCAATTCCCCCTATCTTGATCTTCAACTAAGCCATCTTCTCTTATGCTCTCCTATCTCAAATTCATTGCTCCTTCTTTATCTCTCAATCCACTTGCGAATGATGTCTCCAAAGCGACGAGGTGGAAAGACCATGAGAACCATTGCAACCGATCAAGGAACGGGTATTGCCAAAGATGCAGGAGTGATCGAGGTTGTCGAAGTTGCCAGTACCAATGGAACATCAGGTGTGGCGAACGCAAGCGCGAGCAAAGATGAAATTTTCAATGTCATTGTGCCAAAACAGGTTATTCTTTACTAGGTTATTATTTCGCCACATAGAATAATTACATAAAATATTAGCTTCTATATTTTACACTTACACAAATTGACAATTTCATCTAGAAAACATACTAGTATACGCATAAACAATTAATCGCTATGATTTGTAGTTAGATTAATTGAGACTCTAAATTGTAGAATCGTGATGGAAATAGTTGTAAGAGGTTATTACACATATGACTTTATGCGCACTCAAGATTAGTAAAATAACTTGATATAATTATTATAAAATGCAATAAGGTTAAGTGTTGAATAACACTTTAAAAGTGAAATTCTATTTAAAGGATCCATAAGTCATCTCATTAAGTTATTGGCACAATATATTTCTTTAAGGAATTTCACTTATGTTGGGTAAGATAGCCCAAATGGAAAATTCATGCCTTGCTTAACATATTGTAAGAGATATACTCAATACTTCTTTATGGGGAGGAGAACCCTCATTAGAATGTAAGGCTACCTTCTTACAATAAGGTCTACCTTGGCTATGGAAGCTGTGAGTTGCATGATGGTGTGATTATCATTGCATCATTTGATATACATTTGAAAGGACTATTTGTGTTTGCTAGAATCTAGATCTCTGATTAAAACATCGACCAACATGATAAAAGGAAAGGTTGTGCTAGGCTACCCCCAAGCTAGCTGCGAGACCCTACTCCAAGGGAGTCATGGTTATCACTCTGAGAGGCTTAGATCGGCTCCATTAGCGAAAGGTCTGTCCTTCGTAGGGATAGTCTTAGGCAATAGGAAATGTCGGTGCTAGGGGGGGCTCTGTTCGTAAATCCTAAATTGTTTCTAGAATCTGATGAGCCCCTTCGTGACCCAGGATGGGATCCTGGAACCCTAAATACTAGTTATAAGGGTGAAATCTTGGTAGACAGAATACCCTCGTGGAATTCTGTGCATCTTCTACAAGGTCAAAAACATGGAAATTGTAATAAGCTTTCAATATAATAAAGAAGTTTTTTCAATTCAAGGATTGTTTGAATTGTATGTGTGTTCATGAGATAAATTACATGAAGAAACCTGTGATTTAATAGACTAATTAAGGAAACTGGCTATATATGTTTCAATAAATGTGTTGTAGGTAATTTAAAAAAACTAAAGATGATTTTGTCATCAAAGGAAAGCGGGTGGACGTAACCTTGACGGGTTCAGGGTGGTCCTACTTAGCTAGGAGCCTTTCTAAATCGGCGATAGAAATAGGAAGGTATAAATTGACCAAGTAGTCATTAGGTAGAACTGACTTGCATTGTTTTAGGGGATCGAAATTGAATTTTGCCTTATGAGTAGGAGGTTTGACATACCGCACTCCCCTCCGTCTCCCATTCTCTTTGAACCAAGTGCAATTGGCAAGTCCCAGTAATCTTGTAGAAGTGGAAGCTCAAAATTACAGATACTAGCTGGCTATTAGGAGACTCGTTTGATTTTAGGAACCTGGAAATTCAGGTCGGTCCAAGTGGATTCAGTCGAAACACTTCTATTGCGATGTAGACTTAGTGGGGTTCTGTTGCGATGTAGACTTAGTGGGGTCTAAGTGCATGTGGAATACATACAATAGAGGCTTTGACCATTTGGCTAAATCTTATTCTATGGACATCACAAACAATTATTATCATTGCTCTCATCTAGGTTACATACAATACATGTTTTGACCATATGGCTAAATCTTTTCTCGTGAACATCACAAAAAATTTTAATCCTAAGTCTTGTATAAAATACTTGAATACAGGTTTTGACCATCCAGCTAAATCTTTTCCCATAAAATCACAACTAATTTTTATCCTTGTTCTATATATTTTTCTTGAGGTTTTGACCATCTCACTAAATATTTTTCTATGGAGACCACAATGAAATTTTATCCTTTTTGTCATGTGCAATACATACAACAAAGGTTTCAATCATTTGATATGTCTTTTTCTATAGGGATCACAAAGAATTTTTATACGACATTGCCGGGATAGGTGGTCTCCCGGGAAGATTTTCCTACAAGCTAGTGGGAGCTTCTTATGTGTAGCCAATGACACCAACGAAGCCTTTGTAACCCATTGCCAAGTATGCCAAGGCTAAGATACCAACGGCTATGCCTTGGTCGCTGCCTTGGTCATGTGCCTTGAAGTGACGCCCGCAGCCGACCACGTGGTGCACAATAGTGCGGCGCTCACCCATATATTTACACTACGAAAATGGAGCCCCTCCCTGACATCATCAATGATGTCGTCAAAAACACTAAAAGAAAGCATCCCCTCTTTATCATCGATGAGGTTGTGTACCTTGGAGTGATTCCCGCTCGACCGTGCGGTGCACAGTAGTGTGGTGCTCGCCCATATATTCGCGCTACGAAAATGGAGCCCCTCCCTAACATCATCGATGACATCGTCAAAAATGCCAAAAGAAAGCGTCCTCTCTTTATCATCGATGATATCATAAAAAATGCTAAAAAGAAAATGTTCTCTTTTTATCCCCCCCCCCCCCCGCGCGATTACTATATAAACAGGGATAGAGCATCACGTCAGGAACACACACAGACACACAATGATCCATGCAGAAGTCTCTCTACTACTATTGATGCGAAGAAGCTCTATTGCAATCAACCGAGCCTCTTCTTCTCTCTCTCTCTCTCTCTCTCTCTCTCTCTCTCTCTCTCTCTCTCTCTCTCTCTCTCTCTCTCTCTCTCTCTCTCCACCCCTACGCAGAAGTGCTACCCGACCCATCAAGCTTCTTCCATAGCTCCCAAGAGACATCGAGATGTTGAGTGAGGTCATGCTCAGAGAGCTCCCCAACATGAGGAAGTGGTCATCACTACTGTTGAGGAAACTCAACACGATGCTGAAGCACAAGTGGAAGTTAACCCCGAACCCATTGAAACCAAAGAACCAGCCATTCCACACAACAAATCAAGGTTGTGGCTATAACCCATAATGATGGATGGCCAAATGGAGATAATTAGGTTAGTACATAAGAAAAAGATCATGATTAGTTAGAACTTACTTAGACTTGTAAAAACATGTTAGTATTATCAAATGCTCTTTAGGAAGGAACACGAAATTTGATAAAGGGGATAGATTATATGCATCGCATTGACAACTATGTTAAATGTCTGATGGTTATGAATGCTTTTGGACTTGTGAATGATGAGTTATGGCTCTTATGATTTCGTGCTTGCACAAATGGATGAGTTGTGGATTGTGGTGGTTTAGGACATTGGGATCCCCAACCCAATGCTTCTTAGCACTCTGCGGAGTGTGAAAAAACCTCACATGCGGGTGGGATCCTACGCTCCTGAGGAAGGTAGGTGTTTTTTATTTTGATCACTCGAGCACCTGAGAGGGCAAAGGGCCGAGTGGTAAGTGCCCATGTTATGTAGAACAGCTCCGGAGGCTCAGGGAAGCTTAGAGGGGCTCTAAGCCAGTAAATTCCCTATTAACTACAGATGGAGTGCGATCACATTCAGCCCAATCCCGAGTGATTGGAAGATCCTAGGATGGTGTCTTTTTGCGGAAAGATGGTTTTGTACCACTCTATGGAGTGATGGTGAAATAAAGTATCTGATTTCTGAATTGTTTATTATGTGCTAAAGATCGAGTTTAACAAACCCAGTTTAACGAAGTAATAAAAGTAAGTTAATTTTATATGTCCAAATAGTGTGGTAGTATGCTTTGCTAATTAGAAAACTAAGCAACCCCCATTGAGGAAAGTGGGAGGCTTCGATCTTGACGATTTGACACCTATGGCTAGGTGGACCCGATAAGTTGCAACATTAGATAGAGCTGATTAAATCATAACCCTCCCAATATCGGTAGGATTAGTTACCAAGTTTAACATCGTTTTAGGGGGGGTAGAGCTGAGATTTTACATTATAGGTAGGGGGATCGAGTTACACTCTCCCCTGTCTCTCACTCTCTTTGAACCAAGTGTGGTGTTAACCTCACTCCTACCTTTGATTGATTACAAAGTGGTCTTTCTTAGGTGGGCATTAGATTGCTGTTAGGGGTGACTTGTTTGTGCTTCCCCTGTGAAGTAGAACTGAGATTCCCATGCTCAACTAAGTCCAAGGTTTCCCATGGGGAGGCGGGATGGTGATGTCCATGGATATGAATTTCAATCAACTACTAGAGGACTCCTCTGGGTTTGTTGGAGGAGGCACCTCACAATGTGGTTAAATCTTGTCCTATATACATTAAAAATGATTTTCATCCTTGTTCTCATGTCAAATAGATATATGTTGGAAAAAGGTAGTCCTTACTAAACCGGTTCCCATCCTAGAGGCTAACCTCTCTCCCCTTGAGATTGCTAACTTAATAGAGTCCTTAGCCAAGGCAAAATCCCTAAGCCTTAATAGTCTTTTCATTGAATATTTTCAGTAGTATAAGGAATTAATTCTATCCCCTTTGATGAAAGTCTAGAGAGAAGCCATACATTATAAAGCCTTGCCCTTCTCTATCAATGAAAGAGTGGTGAAATTAATATAGAAAAACAAAGAGAAAGAACTCATGGATAATTGGAATCTAATCACTTGCCTCACTTCAACATATAAAATATATGCCGATGTTATAAGACTTACGATCCACCTTAATAAATGGGTAAGGAATGAACAAAAAGGTTTCATCAATGGTAGATATATCCTAGATGCTATCATAAACCTCTAGGAGGGACTTGAACATGCCCAAATGAAAATTCATGACTTTCTATTCCTTAAAATTGATTTTGATAAAGCATATGATAGGCTGGAATGGGATGTTATCCTCCTTGCTTGACATGGGTCTAGGGATAAGATTTGTCAAATATGTGTCAATGCTCTTTAGGAATGCATCCATCAGAATAGCAATAAATGGTGACCTAATTGGTGTTTTACCTTTCAGAAGATCTATTAGATAAGGGGCCCCCTGGCACCTTGCTTTTTTCCATTGCTATGGATGGGTTGGCTTGGCTTGCATAGGATTAAGTGCAAAAAGGGAAAATTAGAGGGATCCGCCTTCCAAGTAATAAAGAAATGATCCTCAATCTCTTTGTAGATGACAATAATAGTACTCTCAATAATGATCCAAAGTCCATTACTACTTTTTGGGAGTGCCTGGAAACTGTTTTTTTTAGCCTTAGGGTTAGTATATAATCATACTAAAACAAGTATTAAAACATTAATTAAGGAATCCTTCAGTGGATCCTAGATAGTAGCTATCATGTGATCGCTAAGGGCAAATTTTTCAAGTTGTTGGGCATCCCAAAGGGCTCTAGAGTCACACTCAAACAAAGATGGCTATAGGTGCTAGAAAGAATCCAAAAGAAGCTAGATAAATGGACTAGGATGCAATTGAAACTAGCCTCCATGTGTCATCCTAAATCATATTATTATCTCCACTTATGTCTACTTGCTCACTTGTAGAGACCCCCAAAAGAGGCCCCATGACAACTTCAAGGGTTGTATAAGAAGTTTATGTGCAAAAGAGACCCTAACAAGCTCAAATTACCCAAAGTTGGATGGAAAACATGCACACTTCCTAAAAGGCAAGGATGTCTTGGAGTCATAGACATTTGTGCAATGGCTGATAGACTGGGAAGCAAGAGGGTGATCAGAATTGAAAACCTAGAAGACAAGTGGGCCATATTGTATGACTAAGAATATCAAAGCATTCCAAATTCAAACTTCACCCATGTTTAAAAACTTACATGTACACATTTTCCTGCTATCCCCCTACAAGTTTAAAGCCACGTGGACATCTATTCATATCAAAAGATTATGGAAATCATGACAAAAATCTAAAGACCATCCCTCCTTGAAAAATCAAAATAAAGGCCCTCCACTGGGTGGGTTGAGACTCAATCTAGCTAAGCATTTCCCTCCCACCAATTGCAAGACTTCAGCAAGGCAGCCAAACTCCATAAAAAAGGAATCTATGTTTGGCTTGACATTTGGGACTTCAGAGGGAGGGCATGGATTGGAGAGCTTGAGCTAAAAACTACCTTTAGATTGAACAGGGAAGACATCACCTTCATAAACAATAGGAAAGAAGTGTGGGATGAACTAAGCCTAATAAGACTTATACAATGCATGAACAAGGTGAGAGTGGCACACTTTGGCTAGGCCAAGAGGCGTAGATTACTTCCTCTTTTGGTCCTTCCTAGATATATTTCAAAGTTAATCATACTCAACAAAAGATGCAACCCAAATTAGAACTCTACGCAATGGGAATTCCATTTTCAACAAATTTGAAGCTCCTCCCTCCCCCAAGATCTCTCTCCTCCTTTGGCTCACCTTCCACAAAGTAGTCTGGACTCGAGAAAGAACTAAGAGAATTGGAATAGGGTTAGGAATCTACAAGAGATGTAACAAGGAGAAACAAACCCCCCTCCACCTCCTTCTCAATTGGATAGCACTAAAACATACATCTAATGACTCCATATGACGATCCTTCCCTTCCACCCCTACTATATATCACAAAAAGAACTCCCACTTGGCAATGCCAATGGGCTCCCTTCCATGCTTTGGATGTGTATTCGAGGCATTGTCCTATATAAAATCTAATTGGGAAGAAATGAAGTAGTGTTCAATAATAATAGTGTTAACCTACTACCTAAACTAGTGCTTGACTTTGATGTGTAGGTTCTCAAGCAAATTAGAGCCATGGCCAAGATAGAAGCAAAGTTATCATTGATGAGGGCAAAGGAATGCCTCTCAAAAGAAGATCGGGAGGAACTTCACCTTTGAAAGAAGGCTAAAATCTAGACATTGATCAAGGTGATGTCCCAAGGGCAACCCATTGAGCAAACTCCTAGCCCAAGAGAACCAACCAGTCCGACAAACAAGGGTCCCTATGAAAATTAAAGGGATGGGCAAAGAGGATTTAGTCACTTTCTGTAAATTTAAAATCCATTAAGAGTGTCTTCTTCGAATGGAGAGAAGGGAAGCAATTTGGAATGTAATTTGGGATACCCCCCCATCCATCCTCCCCCACACTTGTTTAACTCCCCAAATAATTCCTATGTAACAACAAAATGTTGTGATTCTTTTGCCCAAGAGATGTTAAATCTAAAGCTTTTGAGGGGTCATCCCTCCTATATGATGTAAATATTTTACACTTTCCATACAAATTAACACCTTCATCAAAATTAATATTAAAGTAATAAAAAATAAATTAAAAATCATTTCCAAAATTTTCATTTTCAAAAAAATATGCAAAATATATTGAAAACACACACAAAAACAAGAAAATAGGAATCTAGATTTAAACAATAGCTACAATGATGTTCTAATCAAAGATTTAGAAGAAAATGAGAATGATGATTACCAATTTCAAAACCCTGAAATTGCAACTAATTGAAAAAGGAACTTTACAAACAAATCCAACAAGATTTCTAAAAGAAGGTATTCCAAAGTTGGGGATAGTGATAGCAACCCATTCTCCAAGAACAAAGATGGATCAAGAACAAGAAAAAGAAAAAGTACTTCCAGTAATGAATAATCATAAGCTGATATCTCTTAGCTATAAAGGGCTCACAAATCCTAGTAGGGCCAAGAAGAGTTGGATCAAATATCTACAAATAACTCTTGAAATGCTCTACGTACAAGAGGTTAACACCTCTGGGGAAATTTTGGTTTAAAACTTCAAAGCAATTAGCCAAGAATTTGAATGGCTCTACACTCAACACAACCATAGGAGTGGAGGTGCAATAATAGGTATTAGAAGTAAAATAAAGAACCTAATTTGCAAAACTATTATTGACCTGAGGAATAGATGGGCAACAATAACTTTAAAGGAAAAAAAAATTGCAGTGGTTTTCGGTTATGCCCCTTGCATAGTCCAAGAAAGGATCTCTATATGAAACTCCTCGTTGCAAATATAATGCCCTATAATTCTAACATGTGACTTCAATATCATTGAAGATACTAAAGACATGTTTATAATGAAGGGTCAAGTTATCTTTGCTAATGAGAAAAGGGCTTGGCTAAATTGTGTCTCCTATCATGGGTTGATTGATGTGGGTAAGGAAATTTGGTTTACCTAGTCAAATAATCAAAAGGCTAGTGCCACACTAAGAAGGAAAGCCCTTCCCTATTTAAATCCCATTAGAGTTAGAGGGAGAATTCAAAACTATGGAATAATGCATCCTAACACACTAGAGCTCCTAGTCAGCCTAGGCTGTCTCAATTAAGGCAACTTAGGACATCCTAAAATAAGCTAAAAAGGAAAAGATATGGAAAAGGAAGGCTAATAGGATCCAAAATTATGCTAGGATAGCAAAGTTAGAATCAAAAATCAATTACGGACTAGTCTAACTTCCAAGAGGAACTAATTTTAGTTAAGCAGGGACTAAGAATCCTAGAGGACAAAGAAGCGAACTCCATTAGACAATTCACTGAAAACTAGTGAGCATACAATTTATAGCCTTGCTAGTGGAAAACGCTCGATCTAGATGGACTACCCAACTCTCTAGCCAGAAGACTCATCCCCCACCTCGATGGTTGGCTTAAGGAAGAATAGAAGGGCTTTATTAAAGGGAGGTATATTCTTGACTCTATAATTAGTCTTTGGAAAGATTTTGAATTCACTCAAAAAAGAAAACAAGACTTCATGTTTTCAAAATTTGACTTTGATAAAGCATATGACATGCTTAATTGGTGCTTTATCTTGCAATTCCTTCAGGATGTGGGCCTGGGCAAAAGATTCATCGTGTGTGTGAGTAGACTATTTGGTAATGTAAATGCTAAATTATAAACCAATTGTGGGCTTTTAACCCCTTTCCCTCTTTATAGGTCTATCAAATAGGGTTGTCCACTAGCCCCTTTACTATTTTCCATTTCAAGAGATGCTCTAGGGTGCTTAGTTAATGATGAAATAAAAGAAGGTAAGCTAACAAGAATGAAACTCCCCAATAAAAGGATATGGTTCTCAATCTATTTGCTCATGCTACTAATGGCACAAAGAACAATGAACAGTCACCTATTAGCTCATTTTGGAAAACTACACCAAAGTCTTCTACCTAACTTCAAGCTCAATAGTCACTGCAACCAAAATTAGAATAAAAACATCAATTAAACCTCCTTCCCAATGGTTACTCGATGAAGATTGCAAGGTTATTGAAGAAGTTTTTAGTCTATTGGGTATCCCAATGGGCTTTGGAGCTTCACTCAAACAAAGATTGGATTGGGTACTTAATAAGATTAAAAAGAAGCTAGAATACTTGAAGAGACTCTAATTCTCATTTGTAGAGAATCTTAATACTCAAGCATGTCTCATCCCCTCCACCATTTATTTTTTGTCATGCTAGAAGCCTTCCAAAGCTAGATTGAAAAATCTAGAATGCCTACCTAAGAACTTCATTTGGTCAGGGGATAGTGAAAGATTTAAGTTTCCCAAGGTAGCTTGGGAGGACTGCACCTAGCCAAAAGAGAAGGGAGGCTTAGGACTACCAAACCTATTGATACTTGGAAGCAAAATGGTTTCAAAGTGGATTGCAGAAACATTCCAACATGAAACAGAGGACTGAGCCACTATCATAGTCAATAGCTGCAACACTTTTCATCTAACTGAGTTCCCAAGGTGGAAAGGACATGATGTAGCAACAATAACCTTCAACAAAGCTAAGATATCAATTAAAGGGTGCTCAAAACTCCTCAAAATCATATGGACTACATGGATTCTATATAAATACCTCATAGGTCTCTCCGTGCTTATTAAAAATTTCACACTCCCTTGGTGTGCCTCAAACTCAATTTTGTTCAGCCTTTTTCATGGGATTATGGTAAATGATAAACTCCCTCAAGCCTACATGATATCCAAAAACAGATCAACCATTTGCTAGATGTTTGGGATTACTTAGTTGTTTGACACAAATGAACTCGGTTTGCCTTATCAACTAACTATGAAATTTTGATAGTCCAACAAAAACAAAACTATTGCATGCCATTTCTATGTAAAGCATACAAATTAATAGAAAATTAAACCATACAAATGTGTGTTGGTGAAATGATAAACCTCTCATTCCTATACAGGACCTCAAATCAACATTAAACAAGATCTTTGCAAAAATAAATTTAAAATAAGATATGAAACTTAAATCAAAATCACCATTAATGGTCATATAGATTCCAAATTATATGGAGCAACAGCATCTAGCCTAAGGCCTCCCGCTTGATGTGGCTGATCATTAAAGTAGTGTGGACTGATAGTAGAGCCCAAAAGATAGGGTTAAGGGATCACCTCTGTCCAAGATATAAAAAGGAAAGTGAAATCCCATTTGTCTTTTACATCCAATGCTAATGCTAATATTTTCAACTTGTTACAAGTACTGATTATTCCCTTCCATCCTTCTACCCTCACATGGAAGGAAGTCCTCCTTGGAGTGATATACAGTATCCCACCAATTATTTGGAACTAGATCAATATCATCTTCCTTTGGCATATCTAGATCAACAAGAATAAAATAATTTTTGAACAAGTGAATATAGACCTAATATATGGATTTAACTATGAATTCTTATGGTAGGTAACAATAATGGAAAAAAGATTAGAGGACCAAATCAAGTTTCAAAAGATGAAGAAATCTAAATATAAGAAAATTCATAGTCCATCAAGAAAGAAGACTCCAAATGGAAATCAAAGAGGCCATGTTTTAAGAAATGTATGAACCTTTGAAGGAGGAGGTGTTGAGTAAGGACCACCAACGATCCCTTCAATACACTCAAAATCAAACCATGATAGCCTATCAGATGTACAAAATATGGACTAAGATGTTATGTTTATCTTAGTCTTAGCACCAAATGTTATGTTCAAAAAAATATGGTTAAATAGTCTTAGGGTGAACCCCTTGCATAAAGGTCCAATTTTGTAAACTTTTAAGACCTTTCATAACTTGATGTTCTCTCCAAAGAAAAACATATAATATTTGTCTTTTTCTTTAAATCTATCGCATTTAAAAAATTGTGTCCAAAGTGTGATTAGTAAGAATGATAGAGGAGAGCAAGAACTAGTTAATTGGTCGTTTTGGCATCCCAACTATTTGTTGAGAGGAAAGAAATGACACATTTTGATAAGAATACATGTTCTTATCATGAATCATGTGGGGGGGGAACTTATTTGGGCTACTACACCAAACACACACACTACACACAAGAGGAAGCTCACTCAAGAACAAAAGAAGAGAGATGCAAGCCAAAAAAAATTCTTGCTGGTTTTTCCTTCCTTCTTCCTCACATGATGTAATGTACACAATGTATAGATAAGATACAATATAAAGGAAAGTGGCCTACTTAGCCAAACTGTGCATAACTAACTATACTAATCAATTGGCAGTTTAATTATGCTAGTTGTAGGTAGGTATAACTAGCCAAATACAATAAGTAATAAGTTGGTGGCCAAGCGACAATCATAATGACCACCGATCTGCTAAGTGTAGACATGCAAACCCATCTAAGCAAGAGTTCCATAATCAATGTTTGCAAATATTGAGCTTGCCATATCAACTCCTTGAAAATGTTAGCTATATGATCCTATATGCTAACATATACCAAGTCTATCACTTCAGCCAAGTGAGCTTCAAAATTTTCAAAGTTTCATCAAATGCCTTTGTGAAAATGTCAACTATTTGATCCTATTACCAAGTATATCTCTCCTATAAGTATCTTCTCTCTCACAAAATGGTAATGTGCCTCAATGTGTTTTATCCTAGCATGGAACACTAAGTTTCTAACTAATTGTATAGTGCTCATATTATCACAGTGAATGACAACTAGACCATCTCCTTGCACATTCAAGTCACCCAATAACTTTTGCAGTGATGCCACCTCACATGCTGCCATAGTACTACCTCTATACTTAGCCTTTGTACTCGATAAAGGAACTATTGGTTTCTTTTTGCTACTTGAAGTAACTACAATTTCACTATCAAGGGAAAATATGAATCCATTATAGATCTTCTATCAAACTTGCTATCATCCCTGTACATATTTGCATGCCTCATTAAAAAGTCCATAATGCAAGGTGGACCTTAGATGCATCGACTATATCCAAATGAGGCTTCTCAGTAAGTACCTACATGAAATAACTCACAAGTCCAGCAACATTGCTTAGGTCTAGCCTCCTTGTGATGATCATACACATCAAACTCCCTACTAACTTCCTAAACATAGTAGGATTTTCTATCTCATCCCCAACATGAGCGGACACCTTTATATTCTATTCCAATGGTACTGAAAGAGGCTTACATGCCATCAAACTATACTTGAATAACATATCCAAGCCATGTAGCCTATGGGACAACCATATGCTATCTACACGTCTAATTAGCTCAATACCAAGGAACTATCCCACCCAAATCCTTAATCTCAAACTCTTGTTTTAAAGCGCCCTTGATGTTTGTAACCCCATTGTCACGTACTCTCACCCGATAATAATCAAATCATCCACATAGATGATTATGATGACCAAATGTACATCTCACTTCCTCACATAAAGTGAGTGATCTACATCTAAAACATAAAAGCCATTATTGACAACATACTCTCCAATCTTTGCCCTTCCTCACATAAATTAAGTGATCTACATCTAAAACATAAAAGCCATTGTTAACAACATACTCTCCAATCTTGTCAGAGCATGCTCTAGGTGCTTGTTTTAACCCAAAGAGTACCTTTTTTAACCTACACACATATATGGGATGCTCTAAATCCTCATAACCTATTGGCTGCTCCATATTCACCTCTTCTTGCAAATCACAATACAAGAAGCTAATCTTCACATCCATTTGCTATAAACTCCACCCTTTGGCTATCTGTCAAGTGATCGCACATCTAGCAGTTGCCATCCTAGCAATTGAATTGAATGTCTCTTCATGATCTATGCCATAGGTCAATCTTTTGCAACTAGCCTAGACTTATACCTACAAATAGAACCATCTATATTATGCATTATTTTATGGACTCACTTACAACCAATATATTTCTTACCCTTGGGCAATGGTACTAGATCCCAAGCCATGTTGGCCTCTAATGTAGCCATCTCCTCATCCATCATTGCATTCCAATGAGCATGGCCAAAAACCTCTTCAAAACAAGTTGGCTTCTCAACGTTCTCAGCTACCTTTGTCATATAAGCATAATGGTGAGTTGGATAATCCTCAAAATCAAACCTTATAAGTATCTCACCCTACTAGATTTATATAGCACTCGACCACTCAATCAAGCCGTTACATTACCATGTGTTCTCTGTACACCCGGTGTACTAATTGAAGGAATAGCAAGCTCATCATCGAAACTCTCTAAGTCATTAGAGTCTCCATCAAGAATTGCATGACTTGTAGATGCATTATTACCATATAACACTTTATTCTTCCCTTTGTTATTATCTACAGCACTAGTAGATGCACTTGAAGATGTGGGTTTACTTCTTGGTCTTCCAAACTATTAGATGATATCTTTGGTCCACTAAGAGTTAGTAATTCCTATATTTCTCTCTACTACACATTATCATGTTCATCAATATCATCCAATGCATCTCCACTAGATGTATACCAACTACTCATCTCATTAAAAATTACATCTATGCTCCCCTAAAACTCACCACTAATAGGGTTAAAACAATGATGCCCTTTCTACTAAGTAGAGTATCCAATGAAATACATTTTTTAAACTTTGGGTCCTATTTCTTCCTTAACACATCAAGCACATGAATATTTGCAATACAACCAAACACATTTAAGTGTGATACATCAGGTTTCTTGCCTATAAAACATTTTTTAGGAGTTGTACAATGAACTATAGTTGTAGGAATGAGACCGGAGTTTTGAGCATGGGATGTGCCTAAAATTTTCCAAAAAATCCATAATTTAGGGGAAAAATATTCAACATCGAAGGGGACGGCTCCAGCTAGGACGATTTTAAGCACCAAGTGAAATACGACTCTTAAAACGCACCCGAGTAACACTTGTTGATTTTTCATAATTTTTTAGACTATTTTACAGGTTGTCAGGAGTTTCCAGTCAATGAGAGATGCCAAGCCGAATGCGCAGAAATTTACAGCACTCAAATCGGATGCCGGACGGCGGAGAAATGGCCAACACATGGTCAAGATTTGAAAGGGTGGCCAAACTTTGGGCCAAATGGGTTGTGCCTTTTGGGAGCCCCCTAAAATTTTATGCCACATGACATTTGCAACAAATCATGGAGAGAGAGAGAGGATGAAGAAAACGACGCATGCTTCACGCCGAAATTTGTGCCATATGATGGGGAGATGGAGATAGCAGCCTGCAAATAACCTACCCAATCGATGATACCCCCGATCTTCTCCTTCCTTGCTGATCATATCGCCGTCCAATGGTGGCCTGAATGAAGAGAGCCAATTTTAGTCTTTCTCTCTCCTCCTCTCTCCCCTAAGGGGTTGTTCTTGTGTGCAAGAGGAAAATGAAGAATGGTGAAGGAAAGCTTGTCCGGTTGGAACCGGCTTGCTTCCGGATCGATGTAGACATGAAGATTGCTGATTGTGAAGATGCTGGACATTGAATGTGGGCTGACCCGTAGTCCAACACTAAAACCAAGATCCCGAGACATGAAGCCTAAGCGGTAATTCAATTTTTAGGAAGAAAAAATGAGTTTTTATTCTATTTGATTGATGAAACATTGTTCCCATGGGCTGAATATTCATTATGATGTTGTTTTCTATGATTTTCAATATTTTATAATCTGAAAATCAGAAAATCATAAGTGAAATGGCTGAAATTAATGTTATAAAACCTGTAAAACACGCGTTTAAGGGGGTAAAAATGGGTTTTTTTGCAAAATAAATGGAAAATATGAGACATAATGCCAAAAAAACCTAAAATTTTGCTATCAAGGAACCTAAGGGCCACAGCCCACAATCAATCTTAATTTCTAATCATTTTTATTAAATAAAATAGAGGAAAAATACCAAAAAATGGTAAAAAATGGATTTTAGATGGGAGAAAATTAGGAAACGGTAAAAGGAAAATTCCAGAAAATTACATGTGTGTTTGTGCAGCATATAATGGAGGTAAAGCATGAGGTTAGCCTCGGTTTACCTCATTTCTATGTTTCTGTCCGTGTTTATCGCTTTCTTTGTAAGGAAATACACATAAAATGACTCTTTCACCTATCAACGAATGCAAAGCATTAAACGGTAGGGTGAGAGGGGAGTTTGAGCATTAAAATATAAATTAAAATCTGATTTATGTATTGCATCATGCCTATAGGACGTTGTTTTGAAATAAAGGGAAAGGCAGCATGAGCGTAAGGCTCGGTGTCTTTTCTCATTTCATTACATAAACGTTAGCATGGAAATCATGGAAAGATTGGTTTTGCACGATGCACAATGCTGATTTTCTTCTGTTTGTGCACTAAACCATTCACATTATGCACTATGCATGGTTCATGGTATCAACGAAAAAGCTCTTGGACTACATAGCCATTGTTTTCTTAGAAATTTGACCCGCGATTGAGGGTGTGAGGTTATCCTTTGCCATAGGATAGAGGGGTCAGTTTCCTAAGGGATTGTTAAGTGAGGACACATGATATATCTCCTGGAAATACGAGAAATATAAAAGAGAGGAGTGTGTGTTTGAATGTTTTATATGTTGAGCAGCGCATCAAGGGGCCAATCCCTGCGATGTAAGAGAGCTGCAGTGGGGCCGCGGTGTTTCTACCGAGAGGTTGCCTCCATGTGTGTGATCGTGGCATTGCCAATGTGTATGGGTTCTCCCTCTGAGGAGTTTATAAAAAAGGGAAACGTTGGACTATAAACTATAAATGCATAGATTAGGCTTTAGGGCAGTTTGTCCTTTAGCATTAGATTGATGCTCCTGGTCCGCAAGGCCGTGAGAGTGTTTGTGTGTCATGAGTATGAGGTCTGGCTAGTGCCATAGCCAGTGCCGGCCCATTTCAGGTCCCATCAATGGTGTGTCTGTCGGGAGCTACCAACAAGTGGTGGTTCTCGAATCTAGGGTTTTTAGGGACCAAAAAGTTGGTTTATGTCCTCTGACAAGGACCGTCAAGCCGAAATACAAAAAGCAGAACGTGCTAAGAGGGCTAGATGGCGGTTAGAGATTGTAAGTCGTTATTCTCCTCAAAGGATTATCCCGACACACATAAGAGGCAGTGGTCTTAGTAACCCAACTGCTGCACATAGTCCGTTAGGTGCAGGAGGAAGCGCAAGTTCTTCCTCTCTTCCACCAAGTCAACCCACTTCAAGTGGGGGTGTGATTCCATCAGTTCAAACCCCTATTGCTAATCCGATTGTCACCATGGCACAACCCATTGCAATTCCTACAGGGACGCTGGATTTACCAGCTCTAGGAGTTCCTTTGCCCATTTTTAATGGGTTAGCTGAAGAAGATGGAGAGTTTCACATTTGTGAATTCCAAAGACTAATGTTTAATTATCACATCCAAGATGAGGGACATCTTATGATGTTCTTTAACATGACATTAAAAGGAAGGGCTGTGATATGGTATCACAGCATAGAGTTTGGCACCATAACCACAATTGACCAATTTTATGCAGCTTTTCGAGTAGAATATGCCCCTGAAAGAGGTGGCCAATACTGGTTGCATGTCTTGAATGTAACGCGCCAAGACCCCCATGAGAATGTGAAAGCATATGCCAAGAAGCTGAAGGAAGTGTTTCGTAAGTTATAAACTTACATTCCTATTCCGTCGGCTGCCCAATTGCAATACTTCTTGCATGGATTGGATTTCAATATTCATGTATAATTGAGCAGTGTGGCTTTGGCTGATATAGATACCACCATCGCGCGGGCAGAAGGAGTAGAAGCACGATTACAAATGGCCTACTCCTCTCGAATAAACCTTAATGTGGGTTTAGCACCTGGAGGCAATCTACCATTGATGAATGGAAGTCAAGGGATGCCTGTGAATAACCCTAATGGGAGAGGAAGCATGGTTCAAAATGTACCTTTGCTGCCAGCTCCTCTTAGTGTGACTATGCCTATGGCTAGTCAGTTGGCTCCACCAAATGTTGGAGGCCAAGTTTCGAATTCTAATGTTGTTCCTGTGAGTCAACAACCAATGCCCAATCAAATTGTTAGGCCAATGGAACGACGGGTCGACGATCGAGGCTATGAGTCGAGTGCATCTAATGTCCTTGGTGAAGTTAAGGATATGATGAAGCACTACACTGACATGATTTCTAAACAATATCGGCAAATAGCTGTTGACGTCAATTTCTTGAAGAAGCAGTAGAATCTGATAGGGAGTCGACGCCCTGAAGAGGGTGGACCCTCAAGATTAAGCTCTAAGTGGTGTGGTGGAAAACATTTCCCTAGAAACTGCCCAAATGTTAAATCTGATATTTGTGGGATGTCGGGCCATTTAGCCACTACCTGTTGAAGTAAGATTAGTTCCCTCCAACAAGTGAGTAAACAGGCATGTCCAGGTAATCATAGAGCGCAAGGTAGTAACCTACAGCAGAATGATGGACCAAGACAAATACTACAAAGGGGGAAGACCACTATAGAAGAGTTACCACAAGGAAATGGAGTCAGCCTTATCGAGGCTGTATGCATCAATGACGCTGAAACCTCTAACCTACAAGCTGTGACAAGAGGCCAAAAGGCTAAAGAGGTTGATAAAGATAAGGAAAAACCGGTTGAGGGAAACCTTAAGCAAGGGGATAAGGGGACGCAAGTCCAAAATCCTAGCATGGAAGAGGGACCTCTAAGGCCTGTTGACAAGAAATTTGATCCTAAGAAGGATGAGGAAGTGCCAAGAAAGAAGGTAAGAGCTAAAAAAGAAGCACCAAAGCCGATCCCAAGACCAAAAGAAAGGATGGTTTGGCGAGAAAAGAGAGCTTTGGCTACCTATCATGATTTTGATTTAGCAAGTTCTCTTTGCAAAGTCAAACCAGATGTAAACCTCTTACAGCTGATTAAATTATCTTCAGGAGTACGCAAGGAATTCAAGAAGATCCTGCGTATTGGGTATATTATAGAACCTTTGGGCATAACACGAGTAGGGGAAGATTGGTTTGATCATGCTGAAAAGAATTTCCCTAGGGTTCCAGCATACGTGGATGGAATATTAGTGGAGCATGCTATTGTAGACACTGGGTCCTCCGTCAATATCATGAGTTCAGAGTTGATGGAGAGGCTGGGTCTAGGCATCCAAAAAGATAGCTCCACCCTTCTTAGAATGGCTGATGATAGTCTAAGACAACCAGAAGGTTGCGTTACTAGAGTCCATGTTACAGTTGCAAGTGTAGAATGCTTCTTGGACTTTAGGGTGATAAGATTTGCAGGGCGTCCTAGCTATCGAGTCTTGCTAGGTAGGCCTTAGATCTTACGAACAGACTGTCAAGTCGATATACCCGCTGGTCGAGTGGTTCTAGGTAGAGGTGCCAATCGAGTAATAGTCGATGCTTACCCTGAGTCTCCTCAGAGTGAGAGAGCTCCTTTATCCTCTACTGAATTGGAGATAGCAGATGATCCATCTGGTAGTGAGACATCATCCAGTGATGAATCTAAAGAGGGGTCCACTACAGAGGATATTTATCAAATAACTCTAAATGAGCCAATAGAGCTGCAAGATAGGATAAAAGACACGGATGTGATTGAGTTGGACCTTGGCACACCGAATGATTTGCGGCCAATTAAATTAGGTTCCATGCTCAGTTCAGCAAAAAGGGAGGACTATGTGTCCTTGATTCAAGAATTCCGCGACATCTTTTCTTGGAGTTATGATGAGCTGAGAGGCATTCCTCCCAGCCTGGCTATTCATACTATTCCTGTAAAAGAAGGCAGTCATCCTGTGTGTCAGAAAGTAAGGCGTATGCCTTTGACTTGAGGGACGGGCTATTTGAGGAGATACACAAGTTACGGAAAGCTAGTTTAATCTTCCCTGTACAGCACACGGAATGGTGTTCACCAATTGTTATTAGGAAGAAGAAAAACAACCAAATCCGACTATGTGTAGATTTTAGAGAGTTGAATAAGCAGACGGTTAAGGATTACTACTCGTTGCCATTCATTAAGTAGATTTTGGATCAATTAGCGGGTAGGGAAATATATTCGTTCATGGATTGTTTTGCGGGATACAATCAAATGGCAATTGCAGAAGAGAACAAGTTGAAAATGACTTTTATTACTATCTTTGGTACTTTTGTGTACCATGTGATGGCCTTTGGTTTGTGCAATGCACTTGGATCATGGCAACGAACAGCAGACAAGACCTTTGGTGACATCTCCCCAGATGAGTTGAAAGTATTTATTGATGACCTGGGGGCAGCCACTGTAAGGAAAAGGATGTTGATTGTTTTAAGAAAGTGCTTTGAGCGTTGCCGACAATTTTGTATCGCTCTTAACCCATGGAAGTGTGTCTTTGGAGTGCCTTATGGGCTATTGCTAGGTCATGTGGTCAATTCAGTTGGGATAGCAACTGACCCTGAAAAGATCAAGGTTATAGTCGCTATGAATCCACCACGCACTCCGAAAGAGGTTCATAGATTTCTGTCATCGATAGGGTGCTATCGGAGGTTTATAAATACCTTAGCAAAAAGGATGTTGCCATTAATGAACTTATTATCCTTTAGCTGTCTATTTGAATGGAGCGACCCTTGTAAGGTGGCTTTTGAAGATGTGAAACAGGAGCTAGTAAATGCACTAGTTTTAAAAGCACCTAAAAGAGGCGAGATATTTTACATATTTTCAGCAACCACCATGCATAGCATCAGCTATTGTTTAGCCCAATTTTGGGAGGAAAAGTGGTATCATCCGATAGCTTTTGCTAGTAAAAAATTGGGCATTTCAGAGATCAATTATACCTACATAGAGAAGTTGTGTCTTGCGATGGTCTTTGGGACTAAGAAATTCAGGCACTATATCCTCTATGAGAATGTAGTTTTCTATACGAAGGCAGAAGGGCTTAGATTGCTTATGAACAAGCTACAGCCACCTCATCATTTGGCAAAGTGGTTAATCACTTTGCAGGAATTCGATTATGAGATTAAGAGTAAACCACCGAGGTTGCAGGGTATTGTGGAATGCCTTGTGGATTTCGGCGATCCGAAAGAGACTTTGGCTGAAGGCAGTGATATTGAAGAAATGTTTAAAATTGATACAGCTTCTATTGCATCTTGGTATGCTGCTATCAAGCATTATCTATCAACAGGAGAGACTGGAGCTGGTTTATCAAAATCAGAAAAGAGAAAAATCAAACAACAGGCTTTAAAGTTTTCCTTGATCACAGGAACACTATATTGGCAGGGTGTTGATGATATCTATCGCCGATGTGTGATGCCTAACAAGGTTCCTTTCATCTTGGAAGAGTGTCATGACTCTACATGTGGAGGGCACTTTGCTGGACGGTTGATGGCACAGAAAGCTTTAAGAGCTGGATATTGGTGGCCGTCCATCTTCCAAGATTCCTTTGAGTATGTTAAGAGATGTGATACATGTCAACGACATGATAGTAGAGAGAATAGGAAACGCCCACTTATGCCTATCATAGCTATCCTTCCATTGGAGAAGTGGGGCATTCATTTTGTGGGTCCTATCACCTCGTCATCTACTACCTAGAAGAGGTACATTATAGTAGCAACTGATTATTTTACAAAATGGTCAGAAGTGCAGGCGATGAGGCAGGACAATGCAAAAGAGACTACAAGTTTCCTTTTAGAGCAGATTATCTGCCGTTTTGGTCCACCGAAGGAACTAGTGTTGGACCGTGAAACCCACTTTTGACTGAAGCTTGGCAAATCAAGCATAATAAAATGACCCCTTATAATCCGCAAGCAAACGGACAAGTTGAAAGTACTAATAAGCAGCTTGTGGGTTTCTTGTCTAAAATAGTCTCTGAGAAGAAACGAGACTGGGATAGGAAGTTGTATGTGGCAGTATGGGCTTATAATACAACATTCAAGCGAGCTACCAGTCATACTCCATTTAAATTAGTTTATGGGGAAGAGTGTGTGTTACCCCTCGAAATCAAGTTGCCAAACATATAGTTTGCAATTAACCACTCTTTGGGAGATGAGGAGTCACTCTTTGAACGTTTCACGACCATAGCCCTCCTAGATGAACTGAAATTGCAAAGCTTATTACACCAGGAGGTAGCTAAACGTCGGATGAAGCAATTGCACGACCTTAAAGTAAAGAAATATACCTTTAAAGAATGGCAATTAGTTATGTACTATGATGTGCGTAGGGAGCTATTTCCAGGAAAGCTGGAACCTAGATGGGATGGCCCCTACAAGATTGTTAGGATAGGGAAAAATAGGTCTATGGCTCTATTAGCTGATCTGCAGGGAGTAGAGTTTAAAAATAAGGTTAATCTTAATAAGATTAAACCTTATTATTTCTAAGTATGTTAATATGAAGAAATGCATTGCAGGTCCATGCTGGGGATGATTTGAGACCTGCACGAGAGCTTAAAGCTGGTTGATGGGGCAGTTAATTCCTTATTTGGAGTACCCATATCTGGAGCAGAGATACCATCAAGGGAACCTTATTTGGTGGAGCAAAGGATACAAAGTGATTGAGCAAGAAGATGGAACCTTTGTGTGGGAGATCAAAGTCTTCTGCCACCATCACTGTTTACGACTATTGACAAGTATTCCTATTGAGTTCAATGAAGAAGGTGGGATGGAACCATCAGTTCATCCTCTAAACATGCTAAACTTTGATTATCATAGTTATGAATAGAGGAGTTCATGATGGCAGGTTGTGTAAAGCCATTGTGGATGTACACATTATATTTTGATGGAGCGTCTAGGGGCCCTAATAAAAAAGGGAGTGTTGGAGTAGTAATCCGAGATCCCCGGCGTAGAGTTACGATGAAGTTAGCTGCTTATCTCGGGGTAGGATTCACTAACAATATGGCAGAGTATAAAGCCTTGATTATGGGTCTGCATATTGCCAAGCAAGGTGGTATTCGTTGGCTGTTAGTAAAAGGGGATTCCTAGTTGATCTTGAATCAGCTAGATGGGACATACACAGTGCGGAATCCCATCCTTTGTATGTATCATCGAACTGCGATGACCCTACTTGAGGAGTTTGAAAGAGTGTCTTTTCAGCTGATTCCACGTTACTGGAATTAGTTTGCGGATTCGCTGGCAAATCTTGCTTATGAAGAAGACCTTTTCTTCAACTATGGTCCTAGTTTGGATATTGTTATCAATAATGAGATAGAACCCGATCGCTTGTGGGAAATGTTATCAGAGCATGCTATATATGGCAGACGATGGTTGATATGGGTGATGCAAAGAGTGGACGAGACCAATCTATCGTTATTATCCTGGACCCATAGGCTGATTAGACAACATGTTATGCATACGCCTCTTGCTATATATGCATGAGGGATGGGTCATAACCTTATGCATTTAGTTTAGGGCTACGAGCCCTGGTTTTTCCTCCTTGGAAAGGAGCATATTATTGCATATCTGTACTATTTCAGGGAGGGATGTGTAGGTGCTATTTTGTTTTATTTCATTAGGCCAAGAGGGCCGATCAATTTTTTTATAGTGAAGTGATATATTTCATTAGGCCAAGAGGGCCGATTGTGTGTTTAGTGCGGGTGCGGTTAATGGTTTCTTGTTTTAGTCTTGTGCTAGACAGGTTCAATGTACCGTGTTTTTATGCTATATGTGTCTGTGTACTTGAAGGGGATTTTCTTTTCTTGTTGGGAATCGGCGTCCAAGGCATGAAGTCCCAGGGTTTAGGTTAAGTATGTTTGAGGGAGGTCTGAGTAGTCATTGCCTCCTGTAAAGACATTTCCAGGCATCAAAAGACCTGTTTTAGACGGAAGTTCTAGTGACCATGTTCTGCTAGCCTGCTAGGCAATCGTTCTAGGAGTTCTTGTTAGTTGTGAGGTAGTTAGAGAAGCCTGCCAGAAGAAAAATGATGATGATAATGAAAAAAGAAACCTTGAATATCTCAAAGAAAGGCATATACAAAGGTGTGTAAAAAGGGGTTCTAACCCCTATAAAAATAGAAAAGCAAAGAAAGAAAAAATCTTATAAGCAGTTGATCATCGCCTTTCGAAGGCCTGGTAGGTTCCTGGGGACGAGTCAAACCCAGGGCCAATGCCTTGTTTTCCTAGGGGTGGCGTCTTGCTGGAAAAGAAGAAAGTAAGGAAGGTTGGAGTGAAAATAAAAGTGAGCGTCAAAAAAGGATTAAGTGTCGCCTTGCGAGGGCTTGGTAGGTTCTTGGGTACCAAGACAGGACCTGAGGCCGATGCCCTGTTCTCCTTGGGTCACTACGCTCAACTCCCTCCTTTTTACATGCCCAAGTATGGAAAAATAAAAGACCTCAAAGAAGAATTGTGCTAAAAGAAAATATTTCTTGATCAGGCTATAGGAGTCCTCGCCTAGTAGGAGCTCCTGGTTGTGCTGTCCTTAGTTTGGTAGGTAGTTCAGACCACCACTTAGGGCGGCCTCTTTGATAGTTCCTTTTAGTTTGGCCGTGTTGGAGCAGTTGGTTAGTGACTAGCTTCGGACCTTCTATCGGATTATGCTAGGCCTACTCCTTGTGGATGTCATGCCTTGGTTTTGTCAGGGGGTAGGGTGAGCATTGTGTTGTGTTTTAAGTATGTATCTATTTTGTATCAGCATGATGCTTCCTTTGGTTGTTTTGTGCAAATATGTTGTGGGATTCGACGGGCTGAGTCGCCCTATCCCATGGTTGCCAATGAGAGCAGATTTTTGAGCCTGGGATGTGCCTAAATTTTGCCAAAAAAATCCATAATTTAGGGGAAAAATATTCAACATCGAAGGCGGCGGCTCCAGCTAGGACGATTTTAAGCACCAAGTGAAATATGACTCTTAAAAGGCGACCGAGAGACACTTGTTGATTTTTGATAATTTTTTAGACTACTGTGAGGGTTGTCAGGAGTTGCCAATCAATGCGGGATGTCAAGCCGGACACGTAGAAATTTACAGCACTCAAATCAGATGCCGGACGGAGAAATGGCCAACACATGGTCAAGATTTGAAAGGGTGGCCAAACTTTGGGCCAAATGGGTTGTGCCTTTTGGGAGCCCCCTAAAATTTTATGCCACATGACATTTGCAACAAATCGTGGAGAGAGAGAGGATGAAGAAAATGACACCTGGTTCACGTCGAAATTTGCGCCATATGATGGGGAGATGGAGATAGCAACCTGCAAATAACCTACCCAATCGATGATACCCCCGATCTTCTCCTTCCTTGCTGATCATATCGCCATCCTTCACCCGTCCAATGGTGGCCTAAATGAAGAGAGCCAATTCTAGTCTTTCTCTCTCCTCCCTCTCTCTCCCCTAAGGGGTTGTTCTTGTGTGTAAGAGAAAAATGAAGAATGGTGAAGGAAAGCTTGTCCGATTGGAACCGGATTGCTTCCGGATCGATGTAGACATGAAGATTGCTGATTGTGAAGATGCTGGACATTGAATGTGGCCTAACCCGCAGTCCCGCACGAAAACCGAGATCCCGAGACATGAAGCCTAAGCGGTAATTCAATTTTTATGAAGAAAAAATGAGGTTTTATACTATTTGATTGATGAAACATTGTTCCCATGGGCTGAATATTCATTATGATGTTGTTTTCTATGAGTTTCAATAGTTTATAATTTGAAAATCAGAAAATCATAAGTGATATGGCTGAAATTAATGTTATAAAACCCGTAAAACACGCGTTTAAGGGGGTAAAAATGGGATTTTTTGCAAAATAAATGGGAAATATGAGACATAATGCCAACAAAACCTAAAATTTTGCTTTCAAGGATTCTAAGGGCCATAGCACACAATCAATCTTAATTTCTAGTCATTTTTTATTGAAGAAAATAGAGGAAAAATACCAAAAAATGGTGAAAAATGGGTTTTAGATGGGAGAAAATTAGGAAACGGTAAAAGAAAAATTCCAAAAAATTGCATGTGTGTCTGTGCAGCGTATAATGGAGGTAAAGCACGAGGTTAGCCTCGATTTACCCTCGTTTCTATGTTTTCATCCATGTTTATCGCTTTCTTTGTAAGGAAATACACATAAAATGACTCTTTCACCTATCAACGAATGCAAAGCATTAAACGGTAGGGTGAGAGGGGAGTTTAAGCGTTAAAATATAAATTAAAATCTGATTTATGTGTTGCATCATGCCTATAGGACGTTGTTTTGAAATAAAGGGAAAGCAGCATGAGTGTAAGGCTTAGTGTCTTTTCTCATTTCATTACATAAACGTTAGCATGGAAATCATGGAAAGATTGGTTTCACACGATGCACAATGCTGATTTTCTTCTGTTTGTGCACTAAACCATTCACATTATGCACTATGCATGGTTCATGGTATCAACAGAAAAGCTCCTAGACTGCATAGCCATTGTTTTCTTAGGAATTTGACCCACGATTGAGAGTGTGAGGTTATCCCTTGCCGTAGGATAGAGGGGTTGGTTTCCTAAGGGACTGTTAAGTGAGGACACATGGTATATCTCCTGGAAATACGAGAAATATAAAAGAGAGGAGTGTGTGTTTGAATGTTTTATATGTTGAGCAATGCATCAAGGGGCCAATCCCTGCGATGTAGGAGAGCTACAGTGGGGCCGCGGTGTTTCTACCCAGAGGTTGCCTCCATGTGTGTGATCGTGGCATTGCCAATGTGTATGGGTTCTCCCTCTGAGAAGTTTATTAAAAAGGGAAACATTGGACTTTAAACTATAAAAGCATAGATTAGGCTTTAGGGCAGTTTTTCCTTTAGCATTAGATTGACGCTCCTGGTCCGCAAGGCCGTGAGGGTGTTTGTGTGTCATGAGCATGAGGTCTGGCTAGTGCCATAGCCAGTGCCGGCCCATTTCAGGTCCCATCAAGGAAACCTCCTCATAATATAGATGGCAGTATGAATAGCCTCAGACAAAAAATTCTTGGGCATATTCTTTTCAGCCATATCAATGCCCGTGCAACTTCTATAATATGTTTGGATTTCCTTTTGGAAATGCCATTTTGTTGTGGGATATACATGCATGCAAACTGTCACTTTATCCCATAAGACCTCAAAAGATTGTTGAACCCATTTATAGAGGTATTCTTCCCCTTCATCTAACCTCAAGCACTTAACTTTTAAGCCTATTCATGTTTCAAAAATAGCCTTGAAAGTTTTGAAGTGCTTAATACTTCAATATTTTCCTTCATAAAATATACCCAAAAGAGCAATCATTAATGAAAATAGCAAAATCTCTACCGCCACCAAGGAATAAATTCAAGGTAGGCCCCTAAACATTTGTATGCACCACATCAAGTATATTTTTACTTTCATCTTTATCATGCAAAAATGGTTACCTTGCCTACTTTCCAAATTGATATGCTTTGTAAACTTTATCTAATTCTGCAACTCTGAATGTAGGTAACCAACCCTTTAGATAGGATTAATTTCATCCTTTGTAGATTTGCATATGCAATACATATTGAGATATCGAGCTCCACTCCTGATATGCCAGGGTGACCATTGTGCATTTATGTCACCGACTTGTCAGTTGATGCGGTTGGTACACCGCCCATGAATAATAGCTAGATGATAGCTATCCTTATCTACTCTAGTTCGTGGCTCAGTTAGTATGCCACCTTAGTTAGCTGAGTTTGGTTTGAGACCCATATATAGGGTTCTTCTATTTCTATGTACTGAAGTTCTTTTTGGCTTACACAACTAAGAAGAGGAAAACTGTTTTCAGCCTCCACCTTTGTGTGTATTCCCCCATTGTGCAAGCAAGAAAGCTACAAGTGAGACTCCTTCCTTTTCTCCCACAAACTTGACATGGTATCAGAGCCTTGTTTGTGGTAAGGAGCTCAAGAAAGCAAACCAAGTTCGCGATGTTCTGGTAAGAGGACCAGTGTTGCTTTCATTTTTCTGTTTTGGGAGCAAGTCTCTATAGGTAGCACAGCCGGAAAGTGCAAGAGTGCATTGTCTCAGATTGAGACGCCCTTCACAGTGTAGCAAGAGGGCAGTATATGCTGCGGGAAAGGGCTTTAGCCTTCGGTTGCTCTGTTTTTTTTATTTGAGGCCATTTCGGGGCCTGTTTTGGAGGCGAAAGTTTTCTCCACGCACTCAGGAAAATGCCTTGTTTTATGCTATGCGACCACTATTCTACAGGTCAGTGAAAAGTTACTGTAGAAATTGCACAGTATGCCTATGCGCAGAGACATTGGGAGTTATAGAATCATCCTTGTTGCCTGTTGATGCAAAATCATCACTAGGAAGTGACTGTGTGGTCAAATACCACTTTCTCAGTTTTGCAGATTTGCCCTTGTGAGGCTGAAGCTATGTTCTTTGCAGTGACAGAATTTTTTGCAGTGTTCTGTAATGGCGTCTGATTCTCTTTCACAGATTGTCACTGAAAAGCTTGACAAGAACAACTTCCAAGCATGGAAGTTCAGAATGACGAATTTCCTTATGGGAAAAGGATATTGGGAATTCGTTGCAGGAAATGAAGAAGAACCAATTCTTCCTGATGTTTCCAATCAACAGCAAATGCAAGCATTTAAAGCATGGCATGAGAGAGCTAGGAAAGTTATGTACTAGCTGTCTATCAGCATTTCAAACTCTATGATTGTGCATATTCAAGATGCAAGTATGCCAAAGGAGGCATGGGATACTTTGTCAAAAATGTATAGCACAAATACGCAAGCTAGGAAAATGCAGCTCAAGCAAGAGTTGCATAATGTGCAAAGAGAAAGTATGAACATCAATGACTACCACATGAAGGTGAAGAAGATTGCAGATGCACTTGCTTCCATTGGGTCGCCAGTGGAAGATGATGATTTAGTTTATGTGACCTTGAATGGTCTAGGAAAGGATTATGCACAGTTCCGAACATCTATTTCCATCCGTGAAAGATTTTCTGATTTTGAGGAGTTGATTGCTCTTCTAATTTCTGAGGAGCAGAGAAATGGTGGTGCATCTTCTTCAGGAGGAACTTCAAAAGAAGCTATCTTCTACTCAAATGCTGGAAGAGGTAGAGGCAGAGGTAGAGGAGGCCAATTTGGAGGGTAGCTGGAGAGTTTGCAGTCTCCAATAGAAATAAAAATATGCAGCAAACTCAAGAAAACCAGTCCTATGGAGGAGAATGTGGTAACTCTAGAGGCAGGGAGAGCCAAAGAGGTCGTGGTGGATGGCAAAGAGGCCAAAACGCAAACAGCAATGTTGAATGCTACTACTGTGGTAAAATGGGTCATATGGCTAAAGACTGCTATAAAAAGCAGAATGACATCATGAATGGAAAATTGCAACAAGGAAATGATGCATCTTCTAGTAGACAGGGTGATGACAGAAATGAGCATTTGTTTATGGTGCAGCACATGACCAATTCTGTTACAAGTGCAGAAGAAAGCAACGATGTGTGGTATGTTGACTCAGGTGCATCAAACCACATGACAGGTCATGCAGAATGGATGCAGGATGCAAGGAAAATGGAAAAACCAAGATTTGTGGAGACTAGTGATGATACTGTATATCCTATTGTACAGATTGGAAAAATTCCTTTGTCTATGTAGGATGGGAAAAAGAAATACCTGTTGGATGTATTTCATGTCCCGAATATCACCAAGAACCTAGTTTCTGTTGGTCAAATGGTTGAGCAGGGCTTGCAGGTCAGATTTAATTCTCATGGATGCTTTGTTGAGGATATGAAAAATAAAGGTCACTTGATAGCAAAAGGAAAGAAGAAGGGCGGAATGTTTACGTTGGGTGCAGACATGTCTGAATTGAGTGCAGCAATGTTTGCATATGGGGCCGATGTAGTTGCAGATATTGATATCTGGCATAAACGCATTGGTCATGTTAATGTACAGCGACTTAAATCAATGCAAGCCCAAAATATTGTTGCAGGATTGCCTAAATTCAAGGTTGCAGAAATGCATTAGGTATGTGAAGCCTGTCAATTTGGAAAACATGCAAGGAAACCATTTCCTAGACATGTTCAAGAGAGTAAGAAGCCATTGGAATTAATCCACTCTGATGTGTGGACTACTAAAGCTGCATCTCTTGGAGGATGTCATTATTTTGTCACTTTTATTGATGACTATAGCAGAAAAGTTTGGGTGTATTTTATGAAAAAGAAAAGTGAAGTTTTTGGGCATTTCAAAACTCTTAAAGCTATGGTTGAAAAAGAAACAGGCCTACAAATAAAATGCCTAAGGTCAGATGGAGAGGGAGTACCTCTCAAATGAGTTTGCAAGGTTCTTGCAGGAGCATGACATAAAGCAGCAATATTCATGTAGTCATATCCCACAAAAAAATGGAATTGCAAAAAGAAAAAACAGGCATATTGGAGAGGTATCTCGTGCCATGCTCAATGAAAAAGACCTACCAGATTTTTACTGGGTTGAGGCAGTTGCTACAGCAATCTACATAATGAACAGGGATCCCACTGCAGCAATACATGGCATGACTCCAGAGGAGAGGTATACTGGTAGGAAACCAAATATTTCTCATTTGAAAATTTTTGGTTGCATTGCCTATGTTCGTGTGCCAGATGAGTTGAGATCCAAGTTGGATCCAAAAGCTGAGAAGTGCATCTTTATTGGTTACTGTCTGCAGCAAAAAGGGCATAGATGCTATAACCCTTCTACTCGTAAGTTTACAGTGAGCAGAGATGTTGTTTTTTATGAGATGAGTAGCTAGTATAAACCAGTAAATGTGATTGATAATGTAGATGCACAAAATGGTAATGATGCACAGAATTCACAGCAGCAGTCACAAGATATTAGTGGACCTGGAGCATCCTCTAGAAGTGGTTCACATTCTTCGCCATGGACAGGCAGATTGAGATCAGGAGAATCTTCTCAAAGCAATGTAGATAGTGGTATGCAGGTATCACGAAAAGGAAAAGAGAAGGTAGATCAGCCCATGTTTGATGTGAATGTAGGTCACTCTTATGTGGATGGTGAATCCAGTGGCTCAGAACAGAGCATTGATGATGAGTTGGGTATTCCTTCTATTGTTACACCTGGAGTAAGGAAGACCAGGGATGTTTTGAGAGCACCTAGGAGTGACCCTACTTTGTGCAGGTTTATCAGAGCTAGGTATCCTGTGGATAGGCTGAAATATGATGGATTTACAGCCATTCACTATGCCTATATGGTCAAAGTGATACAGGAACCAGAACCCACTTCTTTTGAGCAAGCCATGGGAAAAGAAAAATGGGAGAAAGCCATGGATGCCTTGGAAGCAAATGCTACATGGGAATTGGTACATTTGCCTAAAGATAAGAATGCAATTGGTTGTAAGTAGGTTTATAAGGTGAAGCACAATGCAGATGGTTCTGTGAACAGATACAAGTCAAGATTAGTAGTCAAGGGGTATGCACAAACATATGGCATTGATTATGAAGAAACATTCAGTCTGGTTGCAATGATGGCAACCGTAAGAGCAGTCATTGCTATGGCTGCATCAAAGGAATGGTCTTTACATCAGATGGATGTAAATAATGCCTTCTTGCATGGTGATTTGTAAGAAGAGGTATATATGGAGCAACCACCAGGCTATATGCATGTTGTTCATCCTGAGTTTGTTTGTAGGTTGAAGAAAGCCTTGTATGGATTGAAGCAAGCACCTAGAGCATGGTCTGACAAGATAGGCCAGTATCTTGTCACTATTGGCTTTCAAATTTCCAAGGCAGATTTCTCACTTTATGTGAGAAAAACAAAGAAAGGTATTATGCTACTTGTCATTTATGTTGATTTGATTATGACAGGTGACAGTGATGAAGATATCCTTCATGTGAAAATGCTATTAAAGCAGAAGTTTGAGATGAAGGATTTGGGAGAGCTGCGTTATTTCTTGGGCATTGAGGTGATTAGATCACCAAGTAGGATACGGCTCTTGCAGAGATAGTATGGATTGGACATGCTGTCCAAATATGGGATGACAGGTTGTAAGCCTATTTCAGTTCCTTTGGAGCAGAATGTGAAGCTGAGCGCAGATGTAGGTGAGCTTCTGGAAGACCCTACTATGTACAGACGCATAGTAGGAAGTTTGATTTATATGACTATTACCATGCCAAATTTGAGCTATGCTGTTGGATTGGTAAGTCAGTTTATGCAGGATCCAAGGAAACCGCATTTGGATGCGGCTAGACGCATACTCAGGTATGTGAAGTCCACATTGCAGTATGGACTACTTTATGAGACTGGGGTTCAGATACAGTTGTATGGATACACTGATGCTGATTGGGCTGGTAGTATTTCTGATAGACGATCTACCAGTGGATATGTGTTCTCTTTTGGGAGTGCTGCAGTCACTTGGAGTAGCAAGAAACAGCCTACAGTTGCCTTGTTGAGCACAGAGGCCGAGTACAGGGGCGCATCAATGGCTGCATGTGAGGTAGCTTGGTTGCATAAGCTACTTTATGATATGCATCAGCCTATAGATGGGCCAGTTGTGATTTATTGTGACAACATGAGTAGTATACACTTGGCAAATAGCCCAGTCTATTATGCTAGAACAAAGCACATTGAGGTGCATTATCACTATGTGTGGGAGAGGGTTTTACTAGGTCTTATTGATCTAGTTTATGTCAGCACAGAGGATCAAGTAGCTGACATATTCACGAAGGCATTGGGTGCAGAGAAGCTGCGCAAGTTCAGAGACTTGTTTGGTGTGCAGGAATTGGGATTGAGCTCGAGGGGGAGTGTTGAGATATCGAGCTCCACTCGTAATATGCCAAGGTGACCGTTGTGCATTTATGTCATCGATTTGTCAGTTGTTGCAGATGCGGTTGGTACACCACCCATGAATAATAGCTAGACAACAGCTATCCTTATCTAATCTAGTTTGTGGCTCAGTTAGTTGTTGAGATATCGAGCTCCACTCGTGATACGCCAGGGTGACCGTTGTATATTTATGTCACCGACTTGTCAGTTGCAGACGCGGTTGGTACACCGCCCATGAATAATAGCTACATGATAGCTATCCTTATCTACTCTAGTTCGTGGCTCAGTTAGTATGCCACCTTAGTTAGTTGAGTTTGGTTTGAGACCCATATATAGGGTTCTTCTATTTCTTTGTACTTGAGTTCTTTTGGCTTACACAACTAAGAAGAGGAAAACTGTTTTCAGCCTCCACCCTTGTGTGTCTTCCCCCATTGTGCAAGCAAGGAAGCTTCAAGCGAGACTCCTTCCTTCTCTCCCACAATCTTGACATGGTATCAGAGCCTTGTTCGTGGTAAGGAGCTCAAGAAAGCAAGCCAAGCTCGCGGTGGTCTGGTAAGAGGAGCAGTGTTGCTTTCATTTCCTGTTTTGGGAGCAGATCTCTGCAGGTAGCACAGCCGGAAATTGCAGGAGTGCATTGTCTCAGGTTGAGACGCCCTTCGCGGTGAAGCAAGAGGGCAGTATATGCTGCGGGAGAGGGCTTTAGCCCTTGGCGACCTTGTTTTTTTGATTTGAGGCCATTTCGGGGCCTGTTTTGCAGACGGAAGTTTTCTGCACGCACTCAAGAAAAGGCTCAGTTTTATGCTGTGCGACCACTGTTCTACAGGTCGGTGAAAAGTTACTGTAGAAATTGCATCGTATGCTTGTGCGCAGAGACATTGGGAGTTTCAGAATCATCCTTGGTTCCTGTTTATGCAAAATCGTCACTAGGAAGTGACTGTGTGGTAAAATACCACCTTCGCCAGTTTTGCAGATTTGCCCTTGTGAGGGTGAAGCTGTGTTTTTTGCAGTGACAGAATTTCTTGCAGTATTCTGTAATGGCGTCTGATTCTCTTTCACAGATTGTCACTGAAAAGCTTGACAAGAACAACTTCCAGGCATGGAAGTTTAGAATGACGAATTTCCTTATGGGAAAAGGATATTGGGAATTTGTTGCAGGAAATGAAGAAGAACCAGTTCTTCCTGATGTTCCTAATCAACAACAAATGCAGGCATTTAAAACGTGGCATGAGAGAGCCAGGAAAGTTATGTATTGGCTGTCTATCAGTATTTCAGACTCTATGATTGTGCACATTCAGGATGCAAGTACGCCAAAGGAGGCATGGGATACTTTGTCAAAAATGTATAGCACAAATACGCAAGCCAGGAAAATGCAGCTCAAGCAAGAGTTGCATAATGTGCAAAGAGAAAGTATGAGCATCAACGACTACCACATGAAGGTGAAGAAGATTGCAGATGCACTTGCTTCCATTGGGTCGCCAGTGGAAGATGATGATTTAGTTTCCGTGACCTTGAATGGTCTAGGAAAGGATTATGCACAGTTTCGGACATCCATTTCAGTTCGTGAAAGATTTCCTGATTTTGAGGAGTTGATTGCTCTTCTAATTTCTGAGGAACAGAGAAATGGTGGTGCATCTTCTTCAGGAGGAACTTCAAAAGAAGCTGTCTTCTACTCAAATGCTGGAAGAGGTAGAGGCAGAGGTAGAGGAGGCCGATTTGGAGGCCGTGGCAGAAATCAGAATATGCAGCAAACTCAAGAAAACCAGTCCTATGGAGGAGAATGTGGTAACTCTAGAGGCAGGGGGAGCCAAAGAGGTCGTGGTGGATGGCAAAGAGGCCAAAATGCAAACAGTAATGTTGAATGCTACTACTGTGGTAAAATGGGTCATATGGCTAAAGACTGCTATAAAAAGCAGAATGACATCATGAATGGAAAACTGCAACAAGGGAATTATGCATCTTCTAGTAGACAGGGTGATGACAGAAATGAGCATTTGTTCATGGTGCAGCACATGAACAATTCTATGACAAGTGCAGAAGAAAGCAATGATGTATGGTATGTTGACTCAGGTGCATCAAACCACATGACAGGTCATGCAGAATGGATGGAGGATGCAAGGAAAATGGAAAAACCAAGATTTGTGGAGACTGGTGATGATACTGCACATCCTATTGTGCAGATTGGAAAAATTCCCTTGTCTATGCAGGGTGGGAAAAAGAAATACATGTCCGATGTATTTCATGTCCCGAATATCACCAAGAATCTGGTTTCAGTTGGTCAAATGGTTGAACAGGGCTTGCAGGTCAGATTTAATCCTCATGGATGCTTTGTTGAGGATATGAAAAATAAAGGTCGCTTGATAGCAAAAGGAAAGAAGAAGGGCAGAATGTTTACATTGGATGCAGACATGTCTGAATTGAGTGCAGCAATGTTTGCACATGGGACCGGTGTAGTTGCAGATATTGATATCTGGCATAAACGCATTGGTCATGTTAATGTACAGCGACTTAAATCAATGCAGGCCCAAAATATTGTTGCAGGATTGCCCAAATTCAAGGTTGCAGAAATGCATAAGGTATGTGAAGCCTGTCAGTTTGGAAAACAGTCAAGGAAACCATTTCCTAGACATGTTCAAGAGAGTGAGAAGCCATTGGAATTAATTCACTCTGATGTGTGGACAACTAAAGCTGCATCTCTTGGAGGCTGTCATTATTTTGTCAGTTTTATTGATGACTATAGCAGAAAAGTTTGGGTGTATTTTATGAAAAAGAAAAGTGAAGTTTTTGGGCATTTCAAAACTCTTAAAGCTATGGTTGAAAAAGAAACAGGCTTGCAGATAAAATGCCTAAGGTCAGATGGAGGGGGAGAGTACCTCTCAAATGAGTTTGCAAAGTTCTTGCAGGAGCATGGCATAAAGCAGCAATATTCATGCAGTTATACCCCACAACAAAATGGAATTGCAGAAAGGAAAAACAAGCATATTGGAGAGGTATCTCGTGCCATGCTCAATGAAAAAGACTTGCCAGATTTTTATTGGGCTGAAGCAGTTGCTACAGCAGTCTACATAATGAACAGGACTCCCACTGCAGCAATACATGGAATGACTCCAGAGGAGAGGTATACTGGTAGGAAACCAGATATTTCTCATTTGAAAATTTTTTGTTGCATTGCCTATGTACATGTGCCAGATGAGCTGAGATCCAAGTTGGATCCAAAAGCTGAGAAGTGCATCTTTATTGGTTACTCTCTGCAGCAAAAAGGGTATAGATGCTACAACCCTTCTACTCGTAAGTTTACAGTGAGCAGAGATGTTGTTTTTGATGAGATGAGTAGCTGGTATAAACCAGTAAATGTGATTGATGATGAAGATGCACAAAATGGTAATGCTACACAGAATTCACAGCAGCAGTCACAAAATATTAGTGGACCTGGAGCGTCCTCTAGCAGTGGTTCACATTCTTCGCCATGGACAGGCAGATTGAGATCAGGAGAATCTTCTCAAAGCAATGCAGATAGTGGTATGCAGGTATCACGAAAAGGAAAAGAGAAGGTTGATCAGCCCATGTTTGATGTGAATGCAGGTCACTCTTATGTGGATGGTGAATCCAGTGGCTCAGAACAGAGCATTGATGATGAGTTGGGTATTCCTTCTATTGTTACACCTGGAGTAAGGAAGACCAGGGATGTTTTGAGAGCACCTGGGAGTGAACCTACTTTGCGCAGGTCTACAAGAGCTAGGTATCCTGTGGATAGGCTGAAATATGATGGATTTACAGCCATTCACTATGCATATATGGTCAAAGTGATACAGGAACCAGAACCCACATCTTTTGAGCAAGCCATGGGAAAAGAAAAATGGGAGAAAGCCATGGATGAAGAAATGGATGCCTTGGAAGCAAATGCTACATGGGAGTTAGTACCTTTGCCTAAAGGTAAGAATGCAATTGGCTGTAAGTGGGTTTATAAGGTGAAGCACAATGCTGATGGTTCTGTGAACAGATACAAGGCAAGATTAGTAGTCAAGGGGTATGCACAAACATATGGCATTGACTATGAAGAAACATTTAGTCCGGTTGCAAGGATGGCAACCGTAAGAGCAGTCATTGCTATGGCTGCATCAAAGGGATGGTCTTTACATCAGATGGATGTAAAGAATGCCTTCTTGCATGGTGATTTGCAAGAAGAGGTCTATATGGAGCAGCCACCAGGTTATGTGCATGCTGTTCATCCTGAGTTTGTTTGCAGGTTGAAGAAAGCCTTGTATGGCTTGAAGCAAGCACCTAGAGCATGGTCTGACAAGATAGGACAGTATCTTGTCACTATTGGCTTTCAGATTTCCAAGGCAGATTTCTCACTTTATGTGAGAAAAACAGAGAAAGGTATTATGCTGCTTGTCATTTATGTTGATGATTTGATTATGACAGGTGACAGTGATGAAGATATCCTTCATGTGAAAATGCTATTGAAGCAGAAGTTTGAGATGAAGGACTTGGGAGAGCTGCGTTATTTCTTGGGCATTGAGGTGATTAGATCACCAAGTGGGATACAGCTCTTGCAGAGGCAGTATGGATTGGACATGCTGTCCAAATATGGGATGACAGGCTGTAAGCCTATTTCAGTTCCTTTGGAGCAAAATGTGAAGCTGAGCACAGATGCAGGTGAACTTCTAGAAGACCCTACTATGTACAGACGCATAGTAGGAAGTTTGATTTATATGACTATTACCAGGCCAGATTTGAGCTATGCTGTTGGATTGGTAAGTCAGTTTATGCAGGCTCCAAGGAAACCACATTTGGATGCAGCTAGACGCATACTTAGGTATGTGAAGTCCACATTGCAGTATGGACTATTTTATGAGACTGGGGTTCAGATACAGTTGCATGGATACACTGATGCTGATTGGGCTGGTAGTATTTCTGATAGACGATCTACCAGTGGATATGTATTCTCTTTTGGGAGTGCTGCAGTCACTTGGAGCAGCAAGAAACAGCCTACAGTTGCCTTGTCGAGCACAGAGGCTGAGTACAGGGGTGCAGCAATGGCTGCATGTGAGGTAGCTTGGTTGCATAAGCTACTTTATGATATGCATCAGTCTACAGATGGGCCAGTTGTCATTTATTGTGACAACATGAGTAGTATACACTTGGCAAATAACCCAGTCTATCATGCTAGAACAAAGCACATTGAGGTGCATTATCACTATGTGCGAGAGAGGGTTTTACTAGGTCTTATTGATCTAGTTTATGTCAGCACAGAGGATCAGGTAGCTGACATATTCACGAAGGCATTGGGCGCAGAGAAGCTGCGCAAGTTCAGAGACCTGCTTGGTGTGCAGGAATTGGGATTGAGCTCGAGGGGGAGTGTTGAGATATCGAGCTCCACTCGTGATACGCCAGGGTGACCGTTGTATATTTATGTCACCGACTTGTCAGTTGCAGACGCGGTTGGTACACCGCCCATGAATAATAGCTACATGATAGCTATCCTTATCTACTCTAGTTCGTGGCTCAGTTAGTATGCCACCTTAGTTAGTTGAGTTTGGTTTGAGACCCATATATAGGGTTCTTCTATTTCTTTGTACTTGAGTTCTTTTGGCTTACACAACTAAGAAGAGGAAAACTGTTTTCAGCCTCCACCCTTGTGTGTCTTCCCCCATTGTGCAAGCAAGGAAGCTTCAAGCGAGACTCCTTCCTTCTCTCCCACAATCTTGACATTAGTATGCCACCTTAGTTAGTTGAGTTTGGTTTGAGACCCATATATAGGGTTCTTCTATTTCTATGTACTGAAGTTCTTTTTGGCTTACACAACTAAGAAGAGGAAAACTGTTTTCAACCTCCACCTTTGTGTGTATTCCCCCATTGTGCAAGCAAGAAAGCTACAAGTGAGACTTCTTCCTTCTCTCCCACAATCTTGACAATACATTTATGCCATATTTCAATGTCTGCAACTACACTTTTGTCTTTAGCGTACATAGTAACATTTATATCGAGAATCCTAGCATCTAAGGTAAACATGCTACCAACTCTACTTCGTTTTACAATCAACCTACACTTATTTTTTAAGTCTTCAACAAAATAGTCCTTCACATTAAATCTAACATAGCCCTTGCTCCAACATTTGACTAAAATTATTTATGATGCATGGCATATGTGAAACATTTGACAAATACTTTGTCTAACCACCATGCAAGGATAAAGAAACTTTTTCAATATGTGAAATTGGATTATACCAATCATCATATGTCTCTACATAACCTGGACTTTGTAAATCTTGCATCTCTCTAAACCATTCAACTATTAGATATGTTCAATACCCTACACTCATAAGGTGCCACCAATGATCCATGACGCTCAAAGCTGTAAGGGCCCCATTATGAGGAGAATCCATGTGTGAGCACGTGGGTCTTGGCTTGTATGTCAAATGAGATCTAAGTGACAAGATGGCAAAAAAGTGACCTTTGTGAATCTAGCCTTTGGATTAGATAGAGTAGTTTTCCTAGTAGCAACTCTAGGTACAATGCATCAAGCTACAATGTGTGGGAGTTATTAGGGGCCCCTATTTTGGGGTCCGGGGGCCATGGGAGCTCTTTCACCCAATCAGAGTTCTTCTAGATACCTTTAAGCTCTGTGCCTATCATATGTCTAGATTGCCATCTAAGCTTCACAGTGAAAGCACACAAGTGGACAATGTCATGTTTGTATCAGTTTGTTTGAAATTAAAGGAGTCTCTATTCATCTCATATTTACTATGTGTTCTCTACTTCTTGCTCAAATTCTGTCCACTATGCCATGTAATTTCTACATGGTATCAAAGTCCAGGGGACTCTAAGAAGTAGAGAGTACATGAGAGATAAGGGCTTCAACAACAAAGAGGAGAAATTCCATCTACTGCATTAGGTAGCAATGTTAGCACATTAGGTGTTGTTTATTGTTGTACCAACAATTCAAACATTGAGGATTCATCCTCCAACCTTTAGCAAAGGTAAGTTAGATTGTACAAACTAAACTTTGTGGAAGTCTAAAATTACAACTATCCTTGATTCTTATAAGCTTCTAGACATGGTGTTGGGGACTAATCTAGAATCACAACCCCCCTTGACATATCAAATTCAAGTATTACAATTCCTCCAAATGAAAATCTTCTATGAGCTCCGAAATGAAGGAACATAGATACATTGCGTGCCTTAGTTACAAGTTGTTGTGATAGTGTTTTGGCCTTGATTTAGCATACAACTGAGGCATTAAAGGCTTGGAATGTACTAGGGAGTCAATACAAAACATGTAACCAAATAAGGATTTGAAACCTGCAGAATCAACTAGTAGTAGAGAAGTTTGCTAAAGGAGAGACAACTAGAGCATTCATCACTTAGATCAAGAATCTACGTGACCAAATGACTAGTGCTAGGATATAAAATACTAGTGAGGAGCTAGCTCAAAGGTGCCTTCAAATTTGTCCCCCAAAGTTTAATGGATTGGTAACTACCATAAACACTCAAGTGAGACCCCAAGCTTTGACATTTGAGGAATTTTGTACACTACTAATGGAGGAGGAGTTAAGGAGCTAGCTTGGAGGTGTCTTCAAAATTTTCCACCAAAATTTAATGGATTGGTAAACTACCCTAAACACTTAGGTGAGACTCCAAGCTTTAATGTTTGAGGAATTGCGTGCACTATTAATGGAGGAGGAATTGAGATTGAAAGCCCAAGAAGGTAGCAATAGTGGAGATGTTACATTCTCTTCCAATGCAAAAGACAAAGGTGGTTCCTCTACCAATGGTGATAGAAAAAACAAGGGTAGTAAGAAAAAGTTTCAAGAAGAGTGCTTCTACTGCAAGAAGAAAGGCTCAGTTGCTTCTATAACTAATCTTAGCCATGAGGTGAGGCTCACTAAGATAGGTGAAAAAATCATCAATAATCCTAAACAAAAAGAAGAAACAACATGTATGAGCTAAGTGCTCTTACAACCACTACTAGTGTGGGCATAAGAAAACTTTGGCATGAAAGATTTGGTGACATTGGTCTTGTAGTGTTGAAGAAGATGCATAAGTAAACTTTGGCATGAAAGATTTGGTCACATTGGCTTTGTAATGTTGAAGGAGATGCATAAGCAAGATATGGTTTCTCACCTACCTGCAATATTTGAAATGAAGGAACCATGTGAAGCTTGTATGATGGGTAAGTAACAGAGAAAGGGATTTCCATTAGAAAGTAAGAACAAAGTGAAGGCTCCTCTAAAGTTGGTCTATCCTGATTTGTGCAGTAAAATACCTACAAAGCCTTGGGAGGATCATCTTATTTTATATTGATCATCAACAACTACAATAGGAATATGTGAATGTACTTCCTTCATTGATAAGGATTAAGCTTTTGGTAAGTGTAAAGAATGGCTAAAACTTATTGAGAATGAAACTGAGCAAAGTGTGAAGAAGTTTAGAACAGATAGTGGTGGTGAGTTCAACTCAAAGGAGTTTGAAGACTTTTACAAGAGCAAAGGGATTAAGTATCAATAGACAAAATCTCATACACCTCAATAGAATGGCATTATTGAATGTCAAAATTGCCCCATTGCGGGAATGGCAAAGTGCAAGCTTAAGACAAGGGATTTCCTAACCAGTTTTGAGCTCAAGTTGTTAATATTATAGTTTACATTCTCAATCAGAGTTAGACAAATGCTCTTAAGGGCAAAACTCCTCTCATTGAGGCCTATTCTAGTAAGAAACCATCTATCTCACATTTTAAAACTTTTGGATGTGAATGTTATGTACATGTTTCAAAGGATAAAAGAAATAAGTTAAATCCAAAAAGCACAAAATGTATCTTCGTGGGTTATATTGATGAGCAAAAGGCTTACAATTTGTATGGCTAAGAGGCAGAGAAGATCATAGTGAGCCATGATGTGGTGTTCAAGGAGTAGCCACATACAGTGGAGGAGGAGAATATAAGTTATTTCACTTTATCATCTATTGAAGAAGTAGTCCATTATGAATCTATCCCAAGAGCTCTCCCTACCCTTAAGGAGGAGGAAGCATCATCTTTAGATGATGAAGAAAAGGTTCACCAACTTACAATCACGCCACTAGAAAAGCCATTGTTGCAATGGGTGAAGCTGCTCTACAATCGCAGTAATCCTATGCCTACCATAATTGAGAAAAAGGTAGATGGACCAAGGAGGTCTCCGAGAATAGAGGAGCAAAAAAAGGCTTCTTCTCACATAGTCAGTATGGTCTTGATGGATGAGATTATGAGACAAGTAAAGGAGCCAGCAAATTTGGAAGAAGCACTTGCCAATCTAGCATGGAGAGTAGATATGCAAGTTGAATATGATAGTATAATGAAGAATGATACTTGGGAGCTAGTGGATCAGCCAAAAAAGAAAAAGATTATTGGCACCAAGTGGGTTTGGAAGGTAAAGTACAAGTCTGATGGCATCTTACAAAAGTACAAAGCTAGATTAGTTACACAAGGATTTTCACAGGTTAAAGGATTTGATTTTCAAGAATGATTGGCTCCAACTACAAGAATGACCATTATTCACACAAAACTTGCAATAGTCGCTCATAAGAAGTGGCCAATTTACCAAATCAATGTTAAATTAGCATTCTTGAATGATAACCTAAAGGAGGAGGTGTATGTGATTCAAGCACCAGGGTTTGAAGCCCCCCATTTTAAGAATAAAGTTTGTAAGCTGAAAAAGGCATTGTATGGGTTGAAAGAAGCCCCTAGAGCATGGCACCAAAGGATAGATGAATTATTTTCAAGCTTGAATTTTAAAATATGTGCCTCAGATGCTAACTTGTATTGAAGATATGATCCATCAAAATGGAAAGGCTTTGAGCTCTAAGTTTGAAATGATAGACTTGGGCTTGTTACACTATTCTGTGGGGATTGAAGTCTAGCAAAATATTCATCTCTCAAAAGAAGCATGCATGGGAGATCTTAAGAGCATTTGGCATGACCAAGTGTAAGGAGATAGCTGCACCTATGGAGGTCAATGTGAAGTTGTCCATTGAGGATACATCAACACTAGTAGACATTGGGAGGTATAGTAGGTTGGTTAGTAATCTCATCTACTTGTGTAACACTAGGCTAGATATCAATTTTACTGTTGGGTCGAGCAGGTTCTCAAAAAAACTCGAGAAAGTAATTGGAAAGCTTGGATGCAGGTGCTCGTATACTTGAAGGGAACTATTGACTATGGTATCACATATAGTTTCAGAAGTACTCTTGTGGAAAAATATGACTCAGATTGGGCAAGTGATAGAGTGATTCTAGGAAATCAGTTTCTAGATATTGTTTCTCTTTAAATTCAACAATATTCTCTTGGATTAGTAAGAAGCAACCAACTATATGTGAAGTAGTATGGTTAAGGAGGATCCTATGGCATATGGGAGTACAAGATGAAGATCCAACAGTGCTAAGATTTGACAATCAAAGTTGCATCACCATTGCCAAAAATCTAGTTTTTCATGCACGAACCAAACACATTGAGATCCAATATCATTATGTGCATGACTTGATAGAGAATGGGATAGTCAAAGTAGTTTATTTTTCAATAGATGAGAATGGAGCAAATATCTTCACCAAATCTCTTACAAAGGATCTACTTCAAACTCATTCTCAGAGACTCGGCATTGGGCTGAGAATGTAGTTCACATGTGATCTTTGTTTGTCATACAAAATTTTGAAATGTAGGATTAGACTTATATAAGGGAGTATATCTTTCATATGAAAGAATTCTTTCAGTGATTATCATAATGTATTGTTGAATAATATAACCTTGTAAATGCAACCCAGTAATTGACCTCCTTGAGCATGGATGCATTGATCCCCATGAGTCTCTTTGTCTCCATTGGCTTGAGAAGTTCAATTATATTTTGTTTTTGCTTCTTAGATCTGAGCATGGAGTCTAATAGTTTTAGCTCTTAGGCCGCGATTTTGTCTTTCTTGGGCTTTGACTCATTCAACATTTATTTCTCAACCATCATACCTTCTACCACAAGTGTTTTCTACTACTACCAAATAGTTTGATCTAACATATTGGCATTGTGGTGAAAATTGGCATTGAAAAGTGGTTTTCCCACTATGGCACCATATGATACATGAAAGTTTTTTGTTGTGAAAAGTTGTGCATGATGAGGTCATTATCATAGTTGGAGACTAAGGAGACTTGACAAAGATAGGTTGTGACATCATTTGCAAAAGTGGTGGAGAGGTTATTTCTTCTTGGAAGGAAAGAGTCTCGTGTCCTTTCCTAGACCCTTGTGCATAGAACTTTGTGCCTAATTGTGATGGGGGAGAAGGGAACCAACCTATATGTAGCAATAAGGAAGGAAAGAGTTGCAACACAAAAGTTTCTTGTTGGGAACTTTTAGTTCCATCTAGTTCACTACAAAAGGTCTCTCCTTGCAAACTCCACTTCTTTTTTAAAGTTTCCCTTCCTTGCTAGCTCCAACCAATAACAATGCTTGCCAATAACCTTCTGTTCAAGCCTACCAATAGCCAATTCAACATTTTACAAGACCCTTCTCATCAAACTTGCAAATAGCCAAGTATAGACTTTCCCAATAGCCTTCTTGTCACTAATAGCCTTCTCATAAACTACTAATATGCAACTACAATGTCTCCTAATAGCCTTCTCATGGAACCTACCAATAGCCAAATGTAAAACATGCCAATCTATTGCCTTCTTGTTGAGCCCTCCACTACTCATCATTCTATTACTTTCTTCCATCAATGTGTTGATTTGGGTACACCTCCAACTACAACCCCCACCACCCAACATTTCGCTTCTTAAGATACCTTAATTATCTTTTTTATCTAAATTTAATCTTGTTATTATGTTTAGATTATGTATTTAGAGGTTCCAAAATGATTGTTCTCAAGGAGAATACATCATTTACTTCATTATGCATTCTTTAATGCATGACACCATGGTCATATCCCCAAATCAATGCATTCCATCTCCTTAAAAAGGTCTATTTTTCCTTCCCACTAGAATGTAGTGACTTGTGCTTTTCTAGAAATTAATGTTTCAACCTCCATTTTTTTTAGTCCAAATGAAGAGCTTTTCATAATACTAGTCCTCTAGCACTTCCTAGTAGTGGTGGATCTAGAAGAGGTGGGAAATATATGGCATAGTATTCATAGTCCTCTAATGTTCTTTTTTTTGGGGAGGACCTTCCGAATATTTTCATTTGACACTTGACAAAGGGATTTATTGTGTAAGATAAAGCAAATGCCATGTGATTGGTTCCTTTACTTATTGGCCCACTTGTATTATAGGAGTGTTGCCAAAGGCCTAACATATTGAGGGAAATAAACTAGGGTAATTCTAGTAACATGACAATATTATTTTTAGGAAACAAATCACTAGTTCTAATCAAAAAAATAATTATCTTGATTAACTTATGGGTGTTCTCATTTTAGCTCCCTTTTACTTATAGTTTAAGTAATGTAAAATATCAACAAGGAAGATTAGTTATATATTGCATAAGATGGAAAAGAAATAACATGATAGGCTGGCACTTCTTGTTAGAAGTTATTGTGCAAATGTACTTCTATGAACATGTGTTGATTTGGTTATGAAAATATTTTAGCCACTTGCAAATAGCCATTTGACAATGTCGATGAAGTTATCTTATAGATATGAGGTTCATGTCATAGTGTTATAATCTATTAGGATGTGCAAACATTATGTAAGTCTTATAACCTTGATTGTTTCAATCATGTTTCATGCCTCATGAATGCATCAATGCTTCACATGGTATAAAGCATACACTTTCTTCTCTCACTCCTAAGTTTGGTGTGAGCCTACTCTAAGCTCATTGCTAAAGTACATTTCTTCATTAGTGTAACAATAGTTTGTAGCAAAGCTCCAAATCCTACCTTTAAGCATTTAGGTGTAATCCTTCACCTCTTGAATAGTTGAGAGAGACCCCTAAACTTAACCCTATTCATTGGTCATGTGGCTTGGAAAGCTCATTTATCCATTCTTTAAGTTTCACCTAGTTTTCTCAAAGTAGAGAAAAGTTTAAAAAACCTAATCATCCACATCCTCACTTTACTTACTCCCTTGCTCCCTCATTTGCACTCCTCTCTAGCTCTCAAATTATAGTAATTGATAGCTTAGAGTAAGAGTTCTTAGGTTTTATCAATATAAACCATGCCTAGACCTTCAATTTTTTAATCACATCATTAACTTCTTCCTCTATTAAGACCTTACAAAATGCAATGGGAAGTCCATTTCATGCTCACCATCTCTCAAAGAAGTACTCGAATGCAAATTAAAAGAATCAGCACACCGACATGTAAAATCATATTTCAATTAGGCGATCTCACAATCAATGCACTTGTCGATGGATTTGTTATGGTTGCATAGCCTACTTGTAGAACTATCCAAGTAAATCAAAAGTAAGTGACAAAGAGGTCTAGAATCTCAACATAGATAGTAATAAAGTCTATAATAATGCAAGAATATTTAAGCACAAAGGCAATTCAAAAACTAATATAAGCTTATTCTCATCAATTGATATATCATTTTAGACACACCATGTCCAAGATTTGTACCGAGCTTAATCCAATATTGTCATGGAGATATTGTAATGTTGATGCTTCATCAACACTATTGGAGATATTCTAAGTGCCAACCCTATGAAGAAGAAATTCTAAATCACTTGAAATTCTCTTTAATCATTACATGTTATTTCCATAGGAACTACCATAACTAGAGAATCCTTAGAGGGTTTGTGTGATTCTCTAAGTAGAATGTGCTCAAAGGCATTCCCTTTTAGCAACAACAAAGGATTTCTAGCTTTTTCAATATCTATTCAATCACTTGAGCACAATAAAAATTCCTAATATACACAATAAGTGTCCTCAATCTGAAAAATCAGTCCCATTTTGATTAGGGGAATCAACAAATTCCTATGCACTTAAGGCTTCATTGTACCCCTTAAATAAACCAGTCACTAGTCAAGTACACATGTACTATGCCATCACTAATACTCAACTACTATTGTTTTGTGTCTATTTCTATACCTAACACCAACAATAACACAAACAATCATCTCTATTTCATTAGCCACTATTACCATACACATCACCATTTTCTTATGTTATTCATCCTTGACCATGTTTTATCTCAACATAGTGGACACAAGTTTTAAACTTTTCTAGATTTATTCCTAAACTGAGATAGAATATTCCCTTCACAGAACCAAATAGGTACATAATTTTGCAAGTATGACGTATCTAGTAGACATTGAGAATTGTTGAGGATTGATCTGACTATGTTTTTTTCTATTTTTTGTGAGATTTTTGGGTATTTTTTATATAATTTGAATGATAATTGATAGTTTCGGACGTGTTTGAGAGAGTTTTGGATAAGGTTGGATAGGGTTGAGAAGCGCATGATGTTTTTTAGTGGAGATATGATGTGCTAAAAGGTTTTGTTGTTGTGAGTGCTTGATATGTTCGAATTGGTTCTGTTGAGCTTCTGTTTTGTTTTGTTTTCTTTCCATATGAGAAGATGGAATGATGATTGATGGAGTTTGAGAGTTTTTCAAAGCTTGTTAGATGATTCTTGATGGTTTTGAATGGTTTTAGCTTAGCTAAATGCTTTCTAATGACTTTCTATTAACCCTCTATTGACCATCTATAGAGCCTATGTTTTTGCTATGTATGCCTATATAAGTGTTCTGTTGGATGGGTGTGTAGCTTGGGGAAGTTTTCTAATCTTTGGAAGAGATGAATACAAGTTCAAATTAGCTCAAAGAAGTGAAAGAAGTAGGTGCTTAAAGACTCAAGTGAAGGCTAAAGTGACTTTGACACCGTTGAGTTATGAAAGGACACTGTCGTGGCTCTCGTGACCTTTCATGTCAGGCATACCTTTTAGGAGGGGTATCCACGACCAAAGAGTGGTTATGGATGATTATCCTTGATTATTCAAATGTACTATTGAGAGAGAGCATGTGAGAGAGAGATAGAGAGTGAGAGATAGTCAATTTTTAATGTAAAATAATGTATCTATGAGTGAGAGATTATGAGAGAGACTATGAAACAATTAAAGATGAATGCTATTGATTATTTCCATTCAAAGTGGAGTATTTCTTTGTGTGCTCTTGTTCTTTTGATAAATAATATGAATCCATGGGAGAATTATTATATGATACTGCGTGAAGATTTGAGAAGATTGGTGTTATTTTTTCTATTGTGGTTGATTAAAATATGAAAAACATGCTTGTCGATAACACAAGATAGATTTTCTTATAGTATATTTTCCATTTTTCTTGGTGTTCCTCTTGGGGTTCCATGTTTTTGGTACACAGTAGCTAATGAAACTACCATTAACAAACACCAATAGAGGTTGAAAATGGAAGAAGTGGCATTGTTGAAGAGGAAGAAAAGCAATGGAAGATTGGAGAATCCCTATAACTCTTGAAGAATTGGAGATCTTCATTGCCAAAGCCACTTTCTACAAGAAGTGCATCCCTCAATGGTGGAAGCATGTCACTATCTTGATGCGAGCTTTATGTGATAGACTAATCCCACTATCCTCTGAAGCTCTATGTGATGCAGGCTCTATGTGATAGACTAATCCCACTATCCTCTGAAGCTACATGAAGTCGTATCACAATAGCTACGACTCAGGGGATTCTCGACTGGCTCTTGGAGCTCAGGTGACTCCTAACCCTATGAGCACATTGAGGTTTCTAGTGCTGCTACACTAAACCTACAGAAGTATTGTCTATGAGCCACTTCGTGAGAAGCTTTCTCAGTGTCAAGTCCACCTCTAGTGCTCTCTCTCTTTCCACGTTAGGTCCTGTACGATTCCTATTGGCTAGAGCCAACGCGCTAGACTTCCCGCATCTCAATGTCTTGCTGCAAGTTTCTAGTTCATTGCTCATGGTTGTAAGCTGCTATCTTTTATAGTGCTTGCCGTGCTAATCTCCTCTCTTCTCGACAAGACTGAAAAGAGAAGCAGAAAAAGAGAAAATGACCACCCATTGAAGATTTGAAGAATTTCTAGACAACATCAAATGGAATATTGTGAAGAAGCTTTAAGAGTCGTGGTCAGTTAAAGTTCACAAAAACAAGAAGGAAAAGAGTTGGTGGAATCTATTCATGGATTCTCAATAGCAAGATATGTGGGATGCTCGGTGCACTAATAACCTTCTATTTTTCCAATTAGCAACCCATTGAAAGCTAGTAGACGGAGTGTCTTTCACAACCTATGCTATTGAAACTCTCCAAAGTTGGTATTATCAAGAAAAAGGCACTATGGCAATCTTCATAAGAATTAGTTATGATATCTTTAGAACTAAATATATTCCCCTCTATAGTGGAATGAAAGATGAATTCAAAGATGTTGTTAAAAAGAAGGAAGTAGAAGAAATGTTGGCAAGAGATTCCTCTAGAGATTAAAGCCCTTTTGATTCTATTATGTTGGGTACAAACAAACTGGGTGGAGCTAACTTCCTAATGAATGATGTGATCAAGAGGCAAGCACTAGAACGAGTTCAGAGGCACGTGAGAAGAGAGAAGGCAAAAATAGCAAAAGCCTCCTTTGACAGCCTTATGGCACTCTTTACAAAAGTCTCCATGGCAATTCAAGGTCCCCTTCTTAGTCAGATCCATACTGGAAATATTGATGACAAGCCAACAAATGTAGTCCCATTGCCCATCTTTAAGAGAGAGTACAATAAAGACCATGATCTTCATGTAATTGAGTTCGTGGTAGCATGTGTAGCCAACAATACCAGAACCCTCGAGCATTAGTTGGCAATATTCCCTACCACTTTCAAAGAAACGGCATTTCAATTGTATGAGAGATAAGCAACATGAACTTTTGGTACATGGGACAAGACTTGAAGTTGGTCTTCCTCACTAAACTCAGGCGTGAAGGTTTTGAATAGTGGATACAATAGGAGTTCATGAACTTAAGTCTAGAGTCCTCTAGTGAATAGGTAGAAGCATTTGTCTCTAGAATGGAATCCATATGAAGATGGACCAACAATCACTTGGATGAAGGCATCCAAAAGGAAATTTTTCTTAGATACCTACAACCAAAAATTCGTAAGTTTGTAGAATTGAGAAGACTTGTTAACCTACAAGCTATAGTGGAAGGTGCAAGACTATATGATGAAGTTGAAGCAAGGCTGTTAATGATCTTAGGAAGAGGATTCTTACCTCCTCCCATGCTAGGAATGATATATCCACCAAATGCAGTCCTAGGGATTATTCCCTACCCCTACCCTCATATGCAAATAGTGACACAGTACAATGCACCAAATCCATAGTGGCCACAATGGCAGTATCGCAAATGATGGTTCAACCACAACAACAACAGTGGCCTCAAACAATTCCCCCAATTGCAACTCAACAATAATAGTGGGACCCTATCAACTGGAACCAACAACCACCAATCTCAATAGGAGCTTTGAATCAGAATCAAAACAGAGGACCCTCTGGATCAACCCAACAAGTCTATGTAGTGATTATAGAGGCTTCTCAAAACCCTACTGTGAGTACTCCAAGAGGAGAAATTTTGAAGGACTACTTGTCCAAATCAATTGCAAACATCAAGAAGGAGTTGATGGATGTGATCACAGAATAGTTGCAAACACTGAAGGTGAATACCACTAATATATCCAGTCCTGCAACAGTTGTGATCTAATACATAGTGCAATAAGTGTCATCAATTGGGACATCTAGCCATTGAATGTACTTGAAAACCAACTATCCCTGGAGGCTTCTATTTGTACTATTTAAGGAAGAACCATATAGAGTATATTTGCTCTATGAAGGGCATGCATGAAAGAAGGAATAATGATGAAGAAGCAAGATTCAACTTGTTGGAATCCAAGATGACCACCCAAAATATCGGACCAAAGCCTAGAGATTTTGATCCTAATTTTGGCCCAAGGATGTTTCCCTCTCAGAGTTATAGAGGATGACAATCTAGGGATGGCCAAATATTAGAAGTGAAATATTACAAATGCAAAGAAAAGGGACATATCTCACCAAAATATCCAATCCCTAGAGGGTCCATGGACTACAAACCCTTCTGCACTCGATGCAAAGGAGAAGATCACACTACAAAAGATTGTCCTAGTCTCGCTCCTATGAAAGCTACTACTAATACCCAACAAAAGACCCAAGAACCTGCCTCCAATTTGGTAGAGTTGGAAGTTACTACAATAATACGTGCTAAGAAAAGAGAACCCACAGTTCTAAAAGAGAGCATTTCCTCTACTAAAATGGTGAAGTTCAATCTTTCCAAGGAGAAACAGAATAGAATGGTGCAATACAAAGCCATCTAGTAGTATAGAAGGATACATAGATAGTTATAGAGACAAGACCAAAGGTCCAAGAGATAGAGGATGCAAAAGTATCCCTAGTCATAGAAGAAGTGCAGATGATGCCAACCACTGTTAGAGGACAAATGAAAGATAAAAGTGGGATTGCCCTATTTCCTAGCCGATTGGAGAAGCCCATGGATCCTATTAAAGAATATGACTTGGTCAAAGACCTAGACACTTTGAAACCAAACCTAACATTCTGACAGTTGCTGATGTTGTCTCCTAGTTATCGCAAGAAATGCAAAAGCATACTGACAAGAAGAAGAGGCCTAAGGACTGCTCCTACAAATATCCCTAAGTCCAATAAGACCCCAAAGCCTATGAAAGAAGTGGATGTGGCTAACGCCTTCTTGGATCCTAGTACCCCAGAGATTGGTGTGTGGATTGAAGGATGCTTTATTGTAGACGTATTGATTAATGAAGATTCATCATTGAACATAATGACAAATGTGACAATTGTGGAAGCCTTTGCTTGACTGCCAAGACCCATGGACTGCTTATTGCTTCAAGTGTTTCAAGCCAAATGTTATGGCTACCTCTCGCCGTACGTGCTCTCAATCATACGAGTGTAGTGAGCTTACCTTGATGCCCGATTGAGTAGCCTCCTCCTTCAAGCACTCCAATAGCTCCATGATTCGAGATACGAGCTCAAGCAAGCTCAGTCCTCTACCTTCAAGCTCCATCCTCCATGGCTGTGCGTGCAAGAGAAGAGAAGAGAAGAGAAGAGAAGAAAAGAGGAGCAGATGAAGAGCTTCTCCAACACAATCCCTCACCCTCACTCACTCACTCCCTTACACTCTCACACTCCCTCTCCGAAACACAAGCACAAGCACGAGAAGAGAAGAAGAGAAGAAGAGAATAAGAGAGTCACTTTAGCCACACACCAAGAATGAACTTTTCCATTCACTTTTAGACTTTTATACATGCCCTCATCTGTTCGGGCATCCATCCCCTTTTTTTACATGACTGGCCGTCTTAGCCAAAGTTTTTTTTCCTCATGTCTTCCTTCTTTTCACGGTTATTTTGCTCTTGCACTTCTATGTTTACAAATTGCACATGAGGGAGCCTATCACTCTTTTATAAAATGAATTACATTGCGCCCTATGCTTCCCTTGCTAGAACATTCTGTGTACCTTGTTAGAATCTTTAGTGCACCTTGCTAGAATATTTGGTACTCTCCTATGTTTTTTCTGAGCTTGCCTTGTCTTCCACTTTTCTCGCCTGGAAAAAATGAGCTTCTCTATTCACTTTTTGATGACTTGAACTTTCTTGGTCTTCCTCTTCTTCTTTTTGGGTTGTATGGTCCATAACATGTTTGTAACATTACCCCCCTCCTAGTCGCGTGCCAGTCCCAGGGCACTTGCAACGGATAAGAGCTTCGATTGGCTGAAGGTTGAGCTTATGGTTTTGTGATGGGTAATGAAAACTGAAGTGGAGGGAGACCGTGAGATAGATCAAATCAGAGGTTAGGAGGTCCATGCTTTCTTCTCCTCCATTATCCTTCTCCATTTCTCAAAAGTCAACTACCACGAGTGGTATCCTCAAAAGATAGATACCCCCAACTTAAGGACACATTACATATGCTTCTATTTTAGATACATACATCCATAGGATATGACTTAGGATATGTCATATTTATCAACACTCCCCCTCAAGCTCATAATGAGCTTGCACACATAAGACTCCAAGTGCACTCCTGAAGTACTCAAACTTATCTTTACCTAATGCTTTGGTAAAGATATTAGCAACTTGGTCATTTGTTTTCACATGGACCAAGTCAATCTCTCCATCAATGACTTTTTCTCTAATGAAATGATAGTGTACTTCTATGTGTTTTGTCCTTGCATGGTAGAGTGGGTTCTTTGCCAACATAATGCTGCTAACATTGTCACAATACATAATGACTCCACCATCAATCTCTATCCCCATGTCATATAAGATCAATCTCAGCCATGTCTACTCACATGCTGCCAATGCAATGTCTCTATACTCTGCTTCAATGCTTGATAAGGCAACTGTAGGTTGCTTCTTACTGCTCCAACTTACCATGGCTGATCCAAATGAGATTGCATAGCCACTAGTAGATCTTCTATCCATAGAGCTACCTGCCCAGTCTGCATCTAAGTATCCAAACAATGTAGACTTGATTCCTTTTTCATAAAACAAGCCAAATTCAGCTGTCTTCTTCACATACCTAAGAACTCTTCTCACTACATCCAAATGTGATTTGCATGGTTTCTGCATAAATTGACTTATCAATCCAACAGCATAACTCAAGTCTGGTCTTGTAATGGTCAAGTAGACAAGATTGCCAACCATCTTTCTGAACATAGTGACATCCTCATCATAAGATCCATCATCCATCAACTTAACATTTTGATATAATGGTGTATCAACCAATTTGCATCCTGTCATGCCATATTTTTCCAACATCTCCAATGCATATTGCCTTTGTATCGGCCACATACCATGAGGCATGCAATAACCTCAATACCCAAGAAGTATCTCAACAAACCAAGGTCCTTTATATCAAACTCTTTATGTAACCCATGCTTGACTTTAGTAATCTCCTCAAGTGTACCTGTAATAATGAGATCATCAACATAGATGACTACAACAACAACCATACCATCTTCTATATGCCTCACATAAAGTGAATAATCAACTTTGCTCTGCTGAAATCCCATATTGCATAAGAATTTGCTGATTCTATCACACCATGCTCTTGGTGCTTGCTTCAGTCCATATAAAGCCTTCTTCAACCTGCATACATAATGTGGGTATTTTGGATCCACATACCCTCTAGTTGCTCCATGTACACTTGTTCTTCTAAGTTACCATTCAAAAATGCATTTTTCACATCCAATGAATAAAGCTTCCAACCATAGATAGAAGCCAATCTCACTATCGTCATTTTAGCTACTGGATTGAATGTTTCTTCATAGTCCAAACCATAAGTTTGTGCATATCCTTTTGCAACCATCCTTGCTTTATACCTCTCAAGAGAACCATCCAACTTACATTTGACCTTATAAACCCATTTACATCCAATGGATTTCTTGTCATGAGGTAATTTCACCAAATCCCAAGTCTTGTTTCCTTAGTGCATCCATCTCTTCATCCATTGCTTGTCTCCACTCTTTGCTCTCCACCGCTTCTTCAAAGCAAGTAGGCCTCCACATGTTGTACATAAGAAACCATGTATGCATAATGCATCTTCATGAACCCATTATAAGTCAATCTATCAACTGGATACCTTACCCTTTCTGACCTTCTCAATTGAGGTGCACTACCATGTGTCTCATCTGATCTAGCATGTGGTGGAACATACTTTCCTGCACTTCTAGTGCTAGGTGTTTAAGCATGCGGAATGCCATACTCATCTATAGATTCATCTTCTAAACTTTCAGCCATAGGTCTCTTTCCTTTTGCAACTTCTACACTCATTTGATTTCTCAATCTACCACTCCATGGACTATAGATGCCACTGCTTTCCACATTCTCTTGAGGTCCTGAAGCATCTTCAACATGCTGATTTTCAACCTTGTTGTTTGCTGAAATTTTTCTTCCATAGCCATCATCATCATTACTTTCATATGAATCAACCTCCACTGCAATTTTGGGCTTGTACCATGACTCATATTCACTGAATCTGACATCCCTGCTTATGTATACTTCCTTACTCACTGGATCATAGCATTTGTGTCCCTTCTTCTCATCAGGATATCCAAGGAAAATGCATTTTGTATCCTTAGGTTCCATCTTCTTTCTCAAATCATCCGGAACATGAACATATCAAACACATCCAAAGACTCTAAGGTATGCAACAGTGGGTGTCCTGCCATACATTCTCTCATATGGTGACATATTATGAGTCAAGGTTGTAGGTGTTCTATTCATAATGTGAACTGCAGTATGCACTGCTTCTGCCCAATATGACAATGGCATGTTCATTTGGTTCATCATTGCCCTTGCAACCTCTGCAATAATCTGATTCTTTCTTTCAGCCACACCATTTTGCTGAGGTGTGTACCTACATGTCAATTGCCTTTTGATACCATGATCTCTCAAGAAGTCACAAAACTCATATGACATGTACTCTCCACAATTATCTGACCTCAAACATTTTATGTAGCATCCAAACTACTTTTCAGCCATAGATTTAAATTCCAAGAACTTTTCAAATGCTTCACTTTTATGCTACATAAAGTACACCCAAGTCATTTTGCTAAAGTCATCAATGAAAGTGATATAGAATCTACAACTTCTCCTCATGGAAACATTCTGACATGGGTCCCAAATATCTGAGTGTATTATTTCCAAAGGATAGCTGCTTATTCTCCCCCTTTTTGGAAATGGCAATCTGGACTGCTTGCCAAATTGACAAGCCTCACATACATGATCAAAATTCACATATCCAAAATGCGGTAGACCACGGACTATCTATTTTGATTGCATTTGCTTCAATCTTTGCAAATTAACATGACCAATCCTTCTATGCTATAATTCCACATCCTTATCTTGCCCATGTCCTCTCTCAACATACATAGAGTTTTGAATCATTGGAGTCCCTACATCCAAAGCAAATAATCTCCCTTTCTTTCTACCATGAGCAATCACCCTGCCAGTTCTCCCATTATGGAACTCTTCAGTGAAACATCCAAACTTATTGAATCTCACCTACAATCCTTAATCTATCATTTGACCAACCGATGCTAAGTTCTTATTATTGTCAGCACATAAAGTACATCACCAAGCTTGTTCTCAATCCCATCTTTAGTAACAAGTGGCACACTACCAATATGAGTAATTTTATGTAAAGTATCATCACCAGTGGCAACATATTCCTCATTCTGCATTTGCTCCTTGCTATCAAACCACTTAGCATGATGAGTCATGTAGTTTGTAGCTCCTAAATCCAAAAACTAGTCATTCTCACGAAGAGGGTGAGTCATGCTCCCAAGCACATGCTCCATAGCAAATAGGTGACCTCTAGGTGATCCACCTCTAGGTCCATAACCTGTACTACCATAAGTGCCTGCATAGTGCCCATATTGGGTCCTTCCATGACTCCTAGACATGGCATTCTATTTCTGATAACAATCCCTCTCAAAGTGACCAAACTGCCCACAATAATGACAAGTGCCATCTCTTTGTGAAGAATGACTAGACCTTCTCTACCTCTAGGGAAAGATCTCCTCCTTCCTAGATGCATGAAGTCACCACGACCAAAGTTACCTCTTCCATGAGCAAAACCATAACTACTACAACCAAGTGAAGAGCCTCTAGCTCTAGATGAGCTGCCACGACCTCTCTAGTGATAGAAAACATTGTCTCCACCTACATTTTTGCCATTGCTAGATGCATTCAATCCCAACTTGATTTCTTATGTAAGTAGCAATCCAATAAGCTCCTCAAAGTTAGGCATAGAACCTCCTCTAACTGTAATAGAGGTATCCAAAGATTTGAAAGCTAGTCCAAGTCCATTTAGTGTCACTAACACTATATCATCATCATCAACAGGTGCATTAATGGATGCAAGGTCTTCTGCAATTTGCTTGATTTTTGCCACATAGTCACTGATACTACAATTGCCTCTCCATGCACCATGTGATCTCTGCTTGAGTTATATCTTACGAGCCTCTGTACATGTTCCATACATTTTTTCTATGATTTTCCATGCCTCCTTACAAGTACTTGCCTTTTTTATATGAGGAATCAATGTTTCTGACATACATATGGAGATCCAATACAAAACTTTCATGTTCTTCCCTGTCCAATCCTTGTACGCTTTCTTTTGCCCTTCGGTTGGATGTTCAGGAACTTCTGGACATTTATCATCACTTGTTATGAGGTCCTATAGACCTCTACCCATCAAAAAATTCTCCATCCTGTAAGACCAAACACTATAATTTTCTTTGGTCAATTTGTCTCCCACAATCTGAGTGATATGTGACGTGTCAAACATTATGGCTACTACAAATTCCGAAAAAAAACAGCAATACAAACTGTCCACAAATGATATTCAGTAGTATGCCCCAATCCGAAACATCAATGGTCCAATCTGAGACCAAAAAGCATTAAACATAGTCCAAAAATGCATGTAAAAATAGCTTCCAACCATATGATTGTCATACATGTGTCCAAAATCTGTCATATACATCCCTTTGGCCATTTCACCTAGTTCGTCATCCGTTGTAGGCTATTCCTCTCTCAGTTCTTCTTGACTTCCAAGATAAAGCATCAAATTGAAAGTCCTATATCGAGCTTGGTCATAGTCTGTCAGCTTAGCTCTGTTGTGTGCTTCAACTTGTATGGACAAACCTACCTCAATGCTGCAGCAACTCTTGTGATCGATTCCAATCAAAAGAATGAAGTTGTTAAGCTTTTGACCTCCTTGACAACTTCATCATAATCCTCCTTAAACTTCACTTTGTCTTCTTCTTTGACATTTCCTTTCTGAGGCTCGGTCAAAATTAACACACGGCAAGTTGGACATTTGGTAACTGCAGCAACAGCAAGGTACTCTTTAGAGGGCAGATAGAGATACAGAACTTCAGCTTCTTCGCAGAGCACAGGAACATGAGTAATCATGTCAATTGGAGATATATCACCGGCAATGACACAGAGTCCTTTCTTGCCTCGTCTCACCAATTTCACTACCTCCTTGACGCCTCGTTTCAGCTACTTCAACTCGGAAATGCGGCATACGACCTTCAGAATGTGGCTTGGGAGACGGCTAGGACTCTTCTCTTCTCCTTCTTGGTACTGTTGGAGGAGAATATTTACTTACAGTGTTCAATATTGTTGTCCTGTATCTGCTCCCATCGAGTCCCACTACTTCATTGGAGGCCTTGCTTGGTCCATCGATGATTGTAGCCTTACCTTCTTCCCATCGTAAGCAAAAGCCCTCACAAAAGACTCTGTGGAGTTCAGGCTGCCATGGCAGGCAAGAATCTGGTGACGATGGCAGCTTCATAGCAAGCATAAACGCATTGCATTAGTGATAGCCAGGATTAGGATAATTGCATTGGGCAAGACAGGACTTCTAAATTTTGCCTCCTTCATTGTCAAGTCTGAAAGCTGCCACAGCCGTTTAGCCATTCTGTCTCAAAAGCTTAACTATCTTGGTGCAGAGATCCCTCTCGCTTCACGTCCAAGAGTGAGAGATGCTGCAGTTTGACTCAAACTTATAATTGTGGAGATGGAGCAAAGGTGTACTCCTAGCAACTGGTGAAGAAGCAGGCCATGTCACTGCTATGATGGATCTCTCTCTCTCTCTCTCTCTCTCCCCTGTCATTCGGCAAAAAATTCGACCAATCATGATGATGAGTCCTCTTCAATCCTCAAATTCTGCTCTCATACCATAATGAAAACTGAAGTGGAGGGCGACCGTGAGATAGATCATATCAGAGGTCAGGAGCTCCATGTTTTCTTCTCCTCCATTATCCTTCTCCATTTCTCAAAAGTCAACTACCACAAGTGGTATCCTCAAAGGATAGATACCCCCAACTTAAGGACACTTTACATATGCTTCTATTTTAGATACATACATCCATAGGATATGACTTAGGATATGTCGTATTTATCAACAGGGGCTTTTGTGGGACTTTGATATGGGAGAGAAGCATGTCAAAATGGTTGAGGTGGTGGAGTCCAAGGGTATTTTGAGTGGTTGACAAGGGCCTCCGATGTTAGTGGTTAGTCGCAACTGCATTTACTTGAAAAGGAAAAGGAAAGTGCACTACCTAGGGGGTGTGTCTACCTTGCCATGTGGTGCATTGTGTTAGTGCTACTGGAGCTATGAGTTGGGTCAAAGTCTAGAGTGTTGTCCCACACTTGAGGACCCAATGTGTATATGGGAAAAGTGTGGTGTGTGTGGCTTAGGGAGATAGGTCGAGTGTGACCTCCTTAGGTGTGTCCTACCCTTGAGGTGCCCTAAGCGTGAAGTGGGGAACAAAATGGGTGAGGGGGTTAGACACGTAGCCGACCAACCAACGCCACCGGATGTGCCTAACTTCAAGACCCCTAGGTGTTGTGATTGTGGCACTCATTAAGTGAGATCTTATTTTCCCTTCCTGCCCTTGTCTTTGTACTTTTTCTTCTCCTTTATTTTCTTTGTCTTTCTTTGCACCTCTTTTTCTCTCTTTCTTTTTTTTGGCTTGAACAAATAATGTAAATGAGGGACATGCTAAGAAGAACCCCGTTGTAGAGCCAAAGCCAAATTGCATGGCGGCTTGAGGGCTTTGCCAAGGAATGCCTTGCTTTGCAGATACCCCTTTAAGCTAGTTTTGACATTAAGTGGAGTAGATGACAAGAATGGGTGGTTACACCCAGTGAATCTATTGTCACTCATGTCCTCTAGGAGGTTCATGCAAAATGTTTGCAGGAGGATGGCTCTCATCATAAGACACACCATTGCACAGCTATCAATCCTAGTGTTGAGGTCAAAAAAGAAGGGTGGTAGCCACTCTTCCTCTATATTAGGCTTTTGTTTTAATAGTACTCATAGTAGACGAAGGTAATTACAAGTGATGATGAAGGCAGGGTCAAGGCATGAGGATAATTGTAATAGCCCCTCCTTAAAATTTTCAAATTTAACACAATTTTTTTATCTCTCTCTCTCTCTCCCCGCCGACGGCACGTCGGGGAGAGAGAGAGAGAGAGAGAGAGTTACACCCAGTGAATCTATTGTCACTCATGTCCTCTAGGAGGTTCATGCAAAATGTTTGCAGGAGGATGGCTCTCATCATAAGACACACCATTGCACAGCTATCAATCCTAGTGTTGAGGTCAAAAAAGAAGGGTGGTAGCCACTCTTCCTCTATATTAGGCTTTTGTTTTAATAGTACTCATAGTAGACGAAGGTAATTACAAGTGATGATGAAGGCAGGGTCAAGGCATGAGGATAATTGTAATAGCCCCCCCTTAAAATTTTCAAATTTAACATAATTTTTTTATCTCTCTCTCTCTCTCTCCCCGCCGACGGCACGTCGGGGAGAGAGAGAGAGAGAGGGAGTGAAGAGAGTGAAAGGGGGGGTATGCATCCCCCCAGGTGGAGGGTGGCGGCCGTTAACGGCCGTCTCCCTCCCCTTATGAAGCTCTCCTCCCCCTCTTTAAAAGGGGAGCCCTCCCCTCCCTCGTCGCCTACATCATGCCCCCCCTTTGTCTTCGATAGTCCCCCCCCCCCCCCCCCCCGGTGATTAGAAACCCCCCCATCATCATCGCACAGAGAGAGAGGGAGGGAGGGAGAGATAGAGAGAGAGGGAGGGAGAGAGAAAGAGAGAGAGGGAGAGAGAAAGAGAGAGAGAGAGAGAGAGAGAGAGAGAGAGAAGCTTCTAGAAGCTTCTTCTTCCCCCTCCTTAAAGAGAGGTCACACACCCCTCTTGATATTTTCGAAAATATGCCCCTCCCCCTTCATTATCTTTTCTCCACTCAAGGAGAGGCAACGAGAATTTTGCATAGGAGAGTGTGGGAATCCTATCTCTCGTACACGCGTCTTCGAGTATGGCCCTGAAGCGTAGTTCCACAAGGATGGCCAGAAACCCTGCAAGTGTGGATGGAGGTTCGAATCAGTATGACACCGCAACCGAGAACGGTTTATCAGACGTGAATACTGAAAGGTGAGAAGGATCAAAGCTTGCACACGAGCTATGGCGGGAGAGCAAGAGCAAGAAAGACAGAGACAAGAAATGGGAAATCCAACAGTCACAATGTGTGACCGGGCCTTCCTTTATTTACTAGTCACTAAAAAATGAATGTAAAGAATAAAGTGACGTGACGGGTGCCCGCCACCTGCAGTGTGCAGTGGCGGGTACTGTCAGTGTAGTAATACACGGGGCGGCACGACAGAGGTGCCTTTACCCCAACAACCTCCCACTTAAAGGTGAATCTGCCCCACTGAGAGAGAAAGAAAAGAAAAAGACAGTACAACTGTACATAGGTACAAGGGATGAGAAAAGGCAACATCTCATCCAACGCCCATCAATCTCCTGAGGAAGGCAAAGCGCTCAGTAGTGAGGCTTTTCATGAGCAGATCTGTAGGATTCTCATCAGTGGAGATCTTGACAAGGTCAACAGACTTGTCCTCCACGACACCACATATGAAGTGATACCTCACCTCAATGTGTTTTGTCTTCGCATGGAAGACCGGATTCTTAGCCAACTGAATGGCACTCATAGAATCTGAATGCAGTGTAGGTATAGCATCAATCCCAAGGTCAACAACTAGACGGCCTAGCCATATGGCCTCCTTGCAAGCCTCAGTGGGCTGCAACATACTCGGCCTCAATGGTAGACAAAGCTGTACACTTCTGAACCCTGGACATCCAAGAGACAGCACCTCCAACATAGGTGAATACATAGCCAGAAGTGGACTTCCTACTATCTGCATGTCCTGCATAATCGGAGTCAGTGTACCCCACGACCCCTGTATCCTGGCTGCCATAGCAAATACACATATCTGTTGTGCCCTTCAAGTACCTCATGATACCCTTCACGGCATCCCAATGTTTCCTACCAGGTGTAGCCATATAGCATGCCACAACATCAACTGCAAAGGCAATATCTGGACGAGTGGCTATCACGGCATACATCAAACTGCCCACGGCTGAAGCATAAGGAATCTTGGCCATCTCGGCCCTCTGCTCATCTGTCTGCGGACAATCGGCCTGTGATACCTTCACATAAGAAGGCAATGGACAGCCAATAGGCTTTACGTCCTGCATGCGGAAGCGCTCAAGGACTTTATGAATATACTCCCTCTGTGACAAGTAGAGGAGTCCCTGATGCCTGTCGCGTCTAATACGCATACCAAGTATGTGAGAGGCCTGTCCTAAATCCTTCATCTCAAAGCTCTTCTTTAGCTGAGATTTAAGAGCATCTAGCTCATCATGAGCTTTCCCTGCTATCAGCATATCATCCACATAGAGTACCAAAATAAGCAATGAACCATCACGGGCTTTCTTCGTGTAAAGACACGGATCCATAGCACTCCTGCTGTAGCCCTGTGACTGCATAAAGGCATCAAACTTATGATACCATTCCCTAGGTCCCTACTTCAAGCCATAAAGACTTTTCTTCAACTTGCACGCTAGGTGCTCCCTGCCAGGTTCTGCAAAGCCCTTAGGCTGCTGCATAGATCTCATTATGCAAGTCTCCATGTAAGAAAGCCGTCTTGACATCCATCTGATGTAGATCGAAGTCAAGCTGAGCAACCAAAGCCAAGACCAAGCACAAGGTGGTCATCTTAACCACAGGAGAAAAGACCTCATCAAAGTCTACACCATGCTCCTACTTAAAACCCTTTGCTACCAATCTAGCCTTGTATGCCGGCTTGGGGTGTCCAGGGGTACTTTTCAGCTTGTACACCCACTTGCATGGCAAAGCCTTCTTGCCCTTAGGCAAGGCAACCAAATCCTAAGTCTCATTCTTATGTAAGGAGTCAATCTCAGACTGCATAGCCCTCTCCCAAGAGTGACTGTCACCCCTGCGCATAGCCTCATCATAAGTGAAAGGCTCTCCTGCATCTGTAACCAAAATATAATGCATAGAGGGCTGAAATCTATCAGGTGGACGTCTGTCTCTAGCAGACCGTCTCACTGCAGGCTCTGCTGCCTGCCCAGCTGCCTGTCCAACACCGTGACCATGAGCATCTGCTGCAGTTGTAGGCTGTCCAACTGGCTGTGAGGAGCTCTAGGCTCCTCCTGAAAGATCACTCTGCGGATCTCAACCACTTCCTCAGGCTGCCTGTGCATCTTGTCTTCATGGAAGACTACATCATGGCTGCGTACTATTTTCCGTGCCTGCGGATCCCATAGGCGATAGCCCATCTCTCCTGAATCACCATAACCAAGAAAGATGCATTTAATGCTCTTTGGATCCAACTTACTTCTCTTGTCCTTGGGCACATGGCAGAATGCCTCACATCCAAAGACACAAAGATGCGCATAAGAGGGTGGCTTACCAGCCCAAACTTCCTCTACAACCTGGAAATCCAATCCACTAGAAGGCGATCGGTTTATGACATGCACTGCCATACTAACTGCCTCAGCCTAAAAGCTCTGTGGTAGGCCTGCATGGCTAAGCATAGAGCGGACACACTCCTGAATAGTCATGTTCATGCGCTCAGCCAAACCATTCTGGGCGGGGGTGTAAGGGGTGGTCAACTGACGCTTAATACCCCTGTCATCACAAAACTGCTCAAAAGCACGTGAGACATATTCTCCCCCATTGTCGGTCCTAAGGCATTTCAGTCTATACCCAGTCTGGTTCTCAACAAGAGCAAGCCAACGCTGAAAGACTGCCAAGACATCGGACTTTTGCTTTATGGGATAAGCCCACACTTTCCTAGAAAAATCATCAATGAAGGTAACAAAGTACTTCGCGCCACCCATAGACATACACGGCATGGGCCCACAAACATCTGAATGCACCAAAGCCAAGGGCTCACTCATGCATGGCCTACCCGATTTCTTATGCGTAGACCTATTCTGCTTACCATAAAGACAATGATCACATGAGTCAAAACGTGCATAGTCCAAAGGCGGAAGATACTGCAAACCAGATAACATTTTCATTCCCTTCAAAGACATATGCCCCAAACGGGCATGCCAAAGTGATACATGTGGGATAGAGCCCACTGCCAAAACATGGTCCACAGAAAACCCAGATACAACAAGAGGATAAAGGCTGCCAGCCTTGGCGCCTCTAGCAAGCACAAGTCTGCCTTTGGTAATCTTCCAGGCAGAATCCCCAAAACAGACATGAAACCCTGCATCATCCAACTGTCCTGCAGACATAAGACTGAGCGTAAGCGCAGGTACATGACGTACATCCCTGAGCAAAAAGGAACTGCCAGTGGAAAACTGCAACTGAATATCTCTACAGCCCACAATATCAAGAGACCTGTCATCTCCAAGTCTGACTGATCCAGATATAGTACGTTAAGAGTGAAACCACTCATGGTAAGGCGTCACATGGAAGAACGCACCTGAATCCAATAACCAGCACTGTGCATACATACTAGGTGTCTCAGTCAAGTGTGAGGCATCAGAAGAACTAGCTGCAAGTATAAACTCATCACTACCATCGGAATCCTCGGTCTGCGTGACATTAATTTCTTCAATCTTGACATTGGACTTCGCAGGTACTATGCTGCGATCAGAGGACTTCTCCTGCACTTTCTCTTTCCCCTTATCCTTGCACTTCTCATTGCGCAACTCATGACATTGTGGTCTAATATGGCCCTTTTTTCCACAATGATGACAAGTGATATTAGTGTTGCGCCCACGCGACTTACTACGCGACTTTCCACGAGATTTAGACCGACCCTTTTGAGAGTCACGGCCATGGCCATTCCCATGATCATTCCTGTCATTCCTGCCTCTAACTGTCAAAGCATGTGAAACACGAGAGGCATCCAAGTTTTTGCGATTAACCTCTTCCTGCAGAAGAGCACTCTCAACATCATTCAGTTTCAGAGTAGCACTAGAGGCAATAGGGCAGTGCGGAATACATCCCATGACTCATTCAGAGTCCCAAGCAAGAAAAGAGGAGTTACTTCCTCTCCAAAGGTGATATCCTGCGAAGTCAGGTTCTTCAGTATAGCATGGAACTGGCTCAAGTGAGCAAACATAGTCGCATTATCCTTCATGCACAGATCCATAAGCTGCTTCAACTAGTACATTTGACTCGCCGAACTTTTCTTATCATAAGGATTCTTGATCTTATTCCATAGATCCCACGCACTCTGTGCTTCCTCAAATACATTATAATGTACATGTTCAGTGAGAGACAATACAACCGTGGACTTGCATACCTCATCAAGTTCAAGCCAGTCGTCATTGTCCATAGTTTCAGGCTACTCCCCACTCAACCGAAGTGGCTTAATCTGAGATTTCTGCACCAAGACCTGCCAAATTTGACTCTTCCAATAAGAGTAGTTGGTACCATCCAACTTTGTGATGTTAAATATGGCATTATCAGTCGAAGAGGACGCCATAATGCAGGCTGGAAATGCACAGACAATGTAAAACTGCTGGCTGTTTTACTGCAGAAAATGCCCAAAATCCACTGAAATGAGCTCCAAATGGCGAGAAAAGTGTGCCAAAAGATGCTGCCCACTTAGTACTAGGTGCGGTACACCAAATCAGGATATTTCAGCATAAAACATACTGCTCAGTCCACCAATAAATGCTTGCTGTAATAAATTTCAAAATTGCAATAATGAGAGCAAACTGTCCCAAAACTGGATCTAATGTCAACTAAACAATGCTAGGTCCAAAGTCGGCATAAAGAGGACAAAGCAAAGCCAAATGACAGTGAAAATACATGAGCATAACACCAAGAGATGTCAAATAGCATCTGCCAGTAAGAGGCATACCCTAGACAATCTAGGCAAAATATAGAACCAACTACCAAAACCTGTCACAAATAGGTGTCTACTCAAAAGAAAGTGGATCCAAAATTGAGACTCAGCTCATAAGCATCCTGTGAACCAAGACATATACTCAATGCAACATCCAAATGTCAGAGTATAATCCCAAAGTCTCAATACATCCATAACTGCTCAATGACATAGACTGCTCCAATAGCATGTAATCCCTGCTCAAGGTCAAGTAAGCATGCAAGATGCTCCCACTGGCACAAAAGGCATACAATCGAGTTAAGGGCTCAAGCAACCCAAGACAAAGTACCAGTGACAAGTGACCAAGTCAATGCGTCATACGCTTCCCAAGAGCATGACATACATGAAGCAACTAATGTAGCAACCACTAAGCAAGACATAATCCCAATGGCAAGATCTCTGTCAAGTCAATACATCCAGTAGCAAGCCAAAGTCAATATCCCTGTGAGTCGAAAGTGCTCAAAACATCCAAATCGGAGCTCCAAAATATCTGTCAAGCATGGACGAACTAAGAGGCATCAACCACGGACCAAAGCATGTAATGCATAGAGCTTATCCGTCAAGTACAGACGATAGGCATAAGCTGCCCAAATGCCAGTCAAATCGACCAAACTGCCAATGACAAACCAATAACAACAGAGCAAATGCGATGCTCAAAAGCATTCCGAAATCACAATCATGAGTTCGAAGTCGATCCCCAAAGTGTAATACATCATGACATAACCCATAGCATACATCCGGTATCGATAGAGAAGCAATACATGTGACAAATGAGCTTCAGCCCGCTCATGTACAGCATCTCTAAATAGTCCAAAACTTTCAATTTCCAACCCAAAAACAATGCCAAATCATGGGAAAATCGAATGCATACATTCCCAAGACATTAGGCATCATGTAGACTGCATATGGGCATCAAACAAGGTAACCGGAGTAGAGTATAAGCATCAAATGCCAATGCCAAGTGTGGCTGCCCTATTTCCAGCACTGTATAATAGTAAATAACAGTCCCAAATCAGCCAATATTTTAGGCCAAAATCATGGCATAATCATGTGCATACATTCCCAAGGCACTAGGCATCATGTAGACCGCATATGGGCATCAAATAGCACAACCGGAATGGAGTATAAGCAACAAATGCTAATGCCAATGGTGCTGCCCTGTTTTCATCCTGTTATGACAGTTTATGACAGTCCCAAATCTGAAGAAATCAGCCCCGAATGATCAAGACCAATGCCCAAAGCTTAAATGACATCAAACATGAAGTCTATAGCCCTCTTGATCAAGGTAGAGAGCAAGAAGCAATGGCCAAGTATGGAGCTAAAGTAGACAAGTGCTAACAGCCTGGAAAAAAATGGTGTAATCTGCCCTATTGGTACTGAACTTGCTGCTGCTCCACATGGGCTGAAAAGGGGGTAATGGGGGGCTCAAGAAGGGCCTATCAAAGGCCTATCACAAGCCTCTTTGAGCCTTGATAGGTGTAAGGCACAATATGAGGAGAATAAGCTTCAAGGGTTTGAAGCCATGGCTGCCCTTGCTATTTGCAACCCGTAGACTGAAATAAAACCTTGAAAGAATGATCAAATACCTCAGTATCAATGCCTTGAAGGTGCCTCAATAGGCCGGGAAGGTGCTCGGGAAGCCTGGGAGTGACGGGAGCTCGGGGAGATCGGATATGGCTGCCAGGATGGAGATCCAATGCGTGAAGGGAGTCGATGCGAAGGTAGAGAAGCACTGAGTCGAGCTCGAGCAAGAGGAAGCCAAGCTCTGATACCAGTTGAAAGGTGAGAAGGATCGAAGCTTGCACACGAGCTATGGCGGGAGAGTAAGAGCAAGAAAGAGAGAGACAAGAAATGGAAACTCCAACAGTCACAATGTGTGACCGGGCCTTCCTTTATTTACTAGTCACTAAAAAATGAATGTAAAGAATAAAGTGACGTGACGGCCACCTGCCACTTGCAGTGTGCAGTGGTGGGTACTATCAGTGTAGTAATACACGGGGCGGCACGACGGAGGCGCCTTTACCCCAACAAATACTGTTGGAATCAAGACATCACTCCAAACCTAGGTTGCTCTATCGTTAAATCATAGGCTATGATTATCATGGTGAAAATCATATTCACATGCATCACATTAATTGCATGATTGATAATTGTTGTGATGTTTGTAACAAACAAGATAAATTTCGTTGTAAGATGACATCATAATAACTGAAATTGATTAGGTAATTGCATCGTAAATTACCCAAAAAAATCTTGCATGAAATCTTTCATAAAGTGCATTGCTCCTTGTACAAATTCTTGCTTAAAATGCATTTTAGAGGACATTGAAAGAAACAAAAGTGCCTCTCCGTATCGCAAGAAGGATTCTAAGGTACATGTAATAATCTGCAGAAAAGATTAAAGTGCAGCTAGACTCATACAATGATCACATAAAGTTAGATCACTCAAGAAGGTTATAGATCATGTAAATAATTACTTGGAGGATAATGTTAAGATTGCATGCATAAAAAGTACCTTTGCATGTGTGGCATAAAATAACGCATGGATTATATCACAATTGTAAGCATTGAAATGAAGGCATGGCATTATGTTTTGTGCATTAAAGTCGTTGGGAAAATTCAACGTTGTTTGTAATATACCAAATGGGATTGAGATCCATGGGACCCATGTCAAGGTCCTTGGTGACTTCAAGAGGGATAGGTAAAAGCTTAAGCGCCTGTGAGTATTATTAAGAGGGCTTAAGAAGATTATACTTAAGACGGAGTAGGAACTCTTCTAAATAGAACCATCTTGACCAACCATGGTCAAGGGGATAGACAATCTTGATCGATTAAGATCAAAGATAAAGGTACATAGGTACTACAAGGGATCTAGGAGACAACCAGCAAGTTGACCAACGGAGGACGATGGGGTTGTCCATGATCTATCTTACAAGGAGACCGGTAAGGTACAAACCCTAACCCGAAGAAAGAGGGGAAATAAGCAACCTAGCTTGCCAAGCCCCTGGAATCTCACCAAGTCACAAACGACCCAAGACCAAATGCTGGGAGCATTTGGGATGAAGGAATCACACCTTAGCAGTTGGTCGTACGAAAGACCACTGAAATGATCATGATTGTACACTTAGGTCCATTGTTTGAACTTCTTTTCTCAAGGAACTAACTCAAGGCAAAACACTTAATGCTTCAAGTTAAAAGCTTGGAGAGAGAGGCACGTTTAGTTACCTCCGACTACCTACCTGGCCCTATCCAAGGGGGTTGTTAGCCGCGCCGGGTATATAGACTGAACCCACCGCGAGAGATCTCTCTGTGGGTGTTGCTTGGAGCAGGAGGATGCTTGGGTCCCAGGGGAGGCTCTGGCTATAAATTCATTGCCTTCGGATCCCGCACAAGAGGCCGACGTGACTCGAGATGGGATCTCGAGGCCCGTGTACTAGTCTATGGGTGGCACTTGGAGCAACAATCTTGTTGATTGCTAGGATAGCCTTTGGGAATGGTACTTGATGTATTCTGGGACTATGATAAATAAAGATCAGATACTTGAAAAAGGAACTTACTTGACATTGTTTTTGTATCAGTGCCTAAGTTACGTGAAGGAACCTGTGTTTAAATTGATTGATTAAGAAAGCTACTTTTGCATGTCAAACATAATGTGGTAGGTAATTAGATAACTAAGCAAACCGAGGAAAGTGTGGTGGACGTGACTTGGGTCCGTCCTACAGAAGGGTGGTCCCGGTTAGCTAGGAACTTTTCTCAAAAAGACGTGAAAACGATACTGTGAAGACCCTAGAGTCAGTAGAGATAGAACCCCGATTAATGTTGTTTTAGGGGAGTGGAATGGGACCATGCCTTATGGGCAAAGAGGTCGAGCTTCGCATCCCTCTCGTTTCCCATTCTCCATGAACCAAGTGCATTGTAAATCCACTTCGACTCTGTTGTTCCTACTCAAAGTGGGTCATCTGGAGCTTGATGCTAGCTACTTCTTAGAGACTTTGCTGATAGGAAAGAAACCCTGACTTTAGGTCAGTCCTAAGTGGGAACGGCCGGATACTTCTGCTCGGGGTAGACTCGGGAAAACCTAGATCGCAAACCCTATGACATTCCTTGCGAGTGCCAGGTGGCGCTTTCTAGTCTCTCTTCATTGCTAAGACATGTCCCACAAGCGGACGAGCGGACATGCTACAGTTGGTATCAGAGCGAACCAACAAGATCTAAGGATTACTTAATGGTGGAAAATAAAGGAAATAAGGGGATAAATAGGGGAAGGTGAGTAGAATAGAGCAGTTTTTTCTGTTGAAAACATTTATTTACTCACTTATGGATGCAAGGTTGCAGAGTCACGAAGTATGGAGCAAGTTCTTGGTGTTCTAGGTCATGTTCATGACTGCAATGCATACTTTGAATTATCGTTAGAGGCTTGGCATGATGAATATTCTAGACCTCATCTATAATCCTTCACCCATGTATGCGGAATGGAGATGGACGGGAGACTCGGGAATATACTACATAGCAGCCCACCGACTCGCGTACCTTCAGACCGACTTGAAGAGAATCAAGTGGTTGGAGGATTTAAAGATCGTGAAGCTGTTCATCTTTGTCGAAGCTCGCTTAAACGTAACTTTTCATGTTAGCGGTCAGCAATTCAAGCAAAATAAGTATGTCTATGAAGAAGTGACGTGGTAATCTCTATTGACAGAATCAAAGTGTTAGGGCGCTATGAGAAGAATGGGTATCAAAGGAAGGGATACCCCAAGCTTCCTATGACTTACCGTTTTCTAAAAATCCATGACCCCACTCCATATTATTATTCCACCCATGTAGCCTATTATAACACAATCCTATTTTCCCCAAACTGATGTATCAATCAGCCTATCCTACTTATCCAAAATAAATGTACTCAAAGGGTTATGCCTTCGTGAATAAATAAGACTTTTTACCATTGTCTATCTTGATCATAAATGTTAACTAAGGTGTTAAGTGATTAAATCACTTAGCTAAAAAGCTGTGCTAGTCATATTAACATAATATGGGAACGTATGATAAGATGTTAACATAAAGAATATTATTGTTCAGATGCAACCCCAAGCGTAGGTTCCAAATCTTACTCCTGCACTAAGTCCAGCTGTGGCTCAAGATAAGAAATTCCTTCTCAAACAAATTAAGTCACCCGAGTTTGATGGCAAGGGTAGGACTGTTCAAGCCGACGCTGAGACCTGGATTGAGTCCATGGAGGACTATTTTGAGGCAACAGAAACTGCACCTGCTAACCAAGCCATGCTCACCAAACTTAAGCTAACAGGTGAAGCAAGACTTTTGTGGAAATAGTGGTGTAGAGACCAAGCGATCTCGGAGGGGATAGTCACTTGGGACAAGCTTTGTCAAGAATCGCGTGGTGGAGGGGGTTGCTCAAGATGCTGCGCAGAACACACACAGAATGCACAAGGAAAAGCTCACTCAAGAGACAAGAAGAGAGATGGAGGCCAAAACGTTTTCTTGCTAATTTCTTCTTCTTCTTCACACTCTTTTCTATATACACAAAGTATAGATAAGATACAACATAAAAGGAAAGTGGCCTACTAAGTCAAACAATGTATAACCGACTACACTAGTCGACTGGCGCTATAACTATGCCAGCTGTAAATAGGTGTAACAACCTGAATATAATAAGTGATGAGTCAGTGGCCATGTGAGAGTCATAATGACCACCGACGTGCTAAGTGTAGACGTGTGGACCCATCTAACCAGGCGGTCCATCATCAATGTCCGCATGTGTTGAGCTTGTCATCTCAACACTCCCCCTCAAGCTCAACTGCATCTCTGCAACTCCAAGTAAGCTTCGAAACTTTTGAAGCTTCTCTGTACCCAAGGCCTTCGTGAAGATGTCAGCTATCTGATCCTGTGTGCTGACATACACCAAGTTAATCTCACCTGCTAGTACCTTCTCTCTCACAAAGTGGTAGTGTACCTCAATATGTTTTGTCTTGGCATGGAACACAGGGTTCCTAGCCAACTGTATACTGCTCATGTTGTCACAATAAATGACAACTGGACCTTCCACCTGGACATCCAAATCAGCCAATAGCTTTTGCAGCCATACTACCTCACATGCTGCAACAGCAGTACCTCTATACTCAGCCTCTGTACTCGACAAAGAAACTGTAGATTGCTTTTTGCTACTCCATGCAACTGCTGCACTACCAAGAGAGAACATGTATCCGCTGGTAGATCTTCTATCAAACATACTACCAGCCCAATCTGCATCTGTGTATCCAAACACCTGTACATCTGTACCTGCCTCATAGAAAAGTCCATAATGTAATGTGGACTTCACATATCTCAATATGCGTCTGACTGCATCCAAATGTGGCTTTCTAGGTACTTGCATAAACTGACTCACAAGACCAACAGCATAGCTCAAGTCTGGTCTTGTAATAGTCATGTAAATCAAACTTCCCACTATCCTCCTGAACATAGTAGGGTCTTCTATCTCATCTCCAACATCAGCACTTAGCTTTACATTATGCTCCAATGGGACTGAAAGTGGTTTGCATGCTGTCATACCATACTTGGACAACATATCCAAGCCATACTGTCTTTGGGATAGCCATATACCATCATCACATCTGACCACCTCAATGCCAAGGAAGTACCTTAGCTCACCTAGATCCTTCATCTCAAACTTCATCTTCAACCAGCCCTTAACTTCAGCAATCCCACTATCACTATCACCTGTAATAATCAAGTCATCCACATAGATGACTATGATGACCAAACCTGCATCTCCCTTTCTCACATAAAGTGAGTGATCAGCATCAGAAACATAAAAGCCAATATTGACAAGATACTCTCTGATCTTGTCAGACCATGCTCTTGGTGCTTGCTTGAGCCCATAGAGTGCCTTCTTCAACCTGCACACATACGTGGGATGCTCTAAATCTTCATAACCTGCTGGCTGATCCATATACACTTCTTCTTGCAAATCACCATGCAAGAAGGCATTCTTTACATCCATTTGCTGCAACCTCCAACCTTTGGCTGCTGCCAAAGCAATCACACATCTGACAGTTGCCATCCTAGCAACTGGACTGAAGGTTTCATCATAATCTATGCCATATGTTTGGGCATAGCCTTTTGCAACCAGCCTAGCTTTGTACCTGCTAATAGAACCATCTGCATTGTGCTTAATCTTATAAACCCACTTACATCCAATAGCTTTCTTTCCCTTTGGCAATGATACTAGATCCCAAGTCTTATTGGCCTCTAATGCAGCCATCTCCTCATCCATTGCTGCATCCCAATGAGCATGACCAACAGCCTCCTCAAAACATGTGGGCTCAACATCCTCAACTAGTTTCACCATATAAGCATAATGGTGAGCTGCATAACCCTCAAAACCAAATCTTTTAACAGGGTATCTCACCCTGTTAGACCTGCGTACCACTGGATCACTCAATGGAGTCTTTGCATTAACACGTGCTCTCTGCACACCTGGAGTCCTCACTGAAGGAATGCCAAGCTCATCATCCAAGCTCTCTGAGCCACTGGAGTCTCCATCAAGAACTGCATCAATGCCTTCTGACACTTTATTCTTTCCTTTGTCTTTACCTGTAGTGCTACTAGATGCACTCGAAGATGTAGAGGTACTCCTTAGTCTCCCAGACCAAGGACTACCAGATGATCTCACTGGTCCACTAAGAGTCCGTGATTCTTGCCTTTCAGCCTACACATGAGTGTCATGATCATCATCAACATCCAATGCATCACCACTAGATGCATACCAACTGCTCATTTCATCAAAGATGACATCCCTGCTCACTCTGAACTTACATGTGACAGGGTTGTAACAGCGATACCCTTTTTGCTCTAAAGAGTATCTAATAAAGACACACTTTTCAGCCTTTGGATCCAGTTTCTTCCGCAACTCATCTGGCACATGAACATACACAATGCAGCCAAATACTTTCAAGTGTGAAACATCAGGCTTCTTACATGTAAAACATTCTTCGGGGGTCATACCATGAACTGCAGCTGTGGGAGTTCTGTTCATAATATAAACAGCAGTATGAACAGCCTCAGACCAAAAATGCTTAGGCATATTCTTTTCAGCCATCAAGGCGCGTGCAACTTCTGCAATATGCCTGTTTTTCCTTTCTGCAACCCCATTTTGCTGTGGGGTATACCTGCATGTGAACTGTCTCTTTATCCCATGAGACCTCAGAAAATCACTGAACTCATTTGAGAGGTACTCTCCCCCTCCATCTGACCTCAGGCACTTTACTTTCAAGCATGTTTCTCTTTCAACTACAGCCTTGAAAGTTCTAAAGTGCTCAAAAGCTTCACTCTTTTCCTTCATAAAATATACCCACAGCTTTCTAGAACAATCATCAATGAATGTGACAAAGTATGAACTGCCTCCAAGAGATACATTTTGTGTAGGCCCCCAAATGTCTGTATGCACAACATCAAGGATATTTCTGCTTACATCTCTGTCATGTGAAAAGGGTTGTCTTGCCTGCTTACCAAACTGACATGCTTCACATACCTTCTGAAATTCTGCAACTTTAAAAGTAGGCAAACCTGTAACCAACCCTTTGGACTGCATTAATTTCAGCCTTTGTACATTTGCATGTCCAATGCGTTTGTGCCAAATTTCAATGTCTGCAACAACACCTTTTCCTTTGGCATACATAGCAGCATTCATAGTAGGAATTCCAACATCTAGAGTGAACATACGTCCAACTCTACTTCCCTTTGCTACCAACCTGCACTTGTCATTGAAGTCTTCTACAAAGCAGCCCTTTGCATTAAATCTGACTTGCAGCCCTTGCTCTACCATTTGACCGACTGACACCAAGTTCTTTGTAATAGATGGCACATGCAATACATCTGAAAGACTCTTTGTCTTACCATCATGCAAGGACAAGGGAACTTTTCCAATGTGTGAAATTGGGTGGCATGAGTCATCACCCGTCTGCACATAACCTGCATTCTGCAAATCCTGCATCTCCCCAAACCATTCTGCATGGCTGGTCATATGATTGGATGCACCTGAATCAACATACCAAACATCTTCATGTGTTCCCTTTCCTGTAACAGCATTCAGCATATGCTGCATAACGAACAAACGTTCATTTTTATCTTCATTCTGTCGTGAAGACGATGCATAGTTTCCTTGCTGCAACTTACCACTGCGAATATCATCTCTCTTAGCATAACATTGGGCTGCAATATGACCTGTTTTACCAAAGTAGTGGCACACAATACCAGAGTTGTTAGAACCTCTGTTCTGCCATCCACCTCTTTCTCTAAAGCTCCCCCTGCCTCTAAAGTTAACACGACCTCCTGAAACCTGCATATCGCCAAATTGCTGATTCAATCTGTTTTGCTGGTTATCACTACCACGTCTTGTACCACGGCCTCTTGAAGAGAACCTGCCACGTCCCCTTCCTGAACTGGAGTAGAAAGCTTGGACCTGTTCACCACTTCTTTCAGGTGTCTCACTCTGCATGTTGATCTCTTCAGTGATCATAAGGGAGACCAACTCATCGAAATCTGGAAATGGCTTTCTGACATATACAGAAGTTACAAAAGACTTCCAAGCCTTTTCATTGTTAAGTCCACCCAAGGTAGACGACACCAAATCATCATCATCGGGCATTGCATCAATCGCTGCCAATGCATCTGCAATGCTTCTTACCTTCAGTGCATACTCATTGATAGACATCTTCCCTTTCTTCAATGTATTCAACTCTTGCTTGAGTTGAATCTTTCGTGCCTTTGTATTTACAGAAAACATACTTTCAAGTATGGTCCAAGCTGCATATGAATTCTCTGCATTTCTAATGTGTCCCAGCATATTATTGTCAATTACTGCAGACAACCAATACATGACCTTCTTATCCTTTGCATTCCATTCCTTCCGTGCCTTTGTCTCTTCTGCAGTTGGAGGATCACTCATCTCCGGTTCCTTTTCTTCACCTGAAACAAACTCGTAGAGGCCTTTTCCAATAAGGAAGTTCGTGACACGGAACTTCCATGAAGGGTAGTTGTTCTTGTCGAGCTTCTCAATGATAGGGCTTCCACTGTTCTCTGCCATTATCACAAAATTAATACCAACAGCAAGTAAATCTTCTGCAACCCTGGACCTGTAGTGCACAGCAATACACCAGACAGCCTTTTTAACTGTCTGCTCAACAATACATGCAATCTGCAACTTTTTTTGCAGATAAACCTTGTGTTTACTCACTGGTAAACACCTTTGAACTTACAGATCTGAAATCTGTAACCTGCGCACCCACGTTCGGTCAATACAGTCGAAGTCACAGTGTACCCCGAAACTGCTGTCCGCAACCTTGCGGCTCTAAAACGGGCCCTGAAACGGCCTCAAATGCCCAAAATCTCTGCGGCAAAGCCCTAAAGGGCCTATCTGCAGAATATACAGCGCTCTTCACGCACACCAAATCTCACTGCAATCTGAGATTTTTGCTCTGCCCTGCTTCCGGTGCCTCCACAGGCACTATCCAAGAAAAGGAGTGGAAGAATGGGAGAGATTCTTACCCGTAGCTTGCTTGCTCGAACCTTGCTTCTTCTCCTTCACTTCAACCTTCGAAATCAGCCTCTCTCAATGGCGTGGCTCTGATACCATGTCAAGAATCGCGTGGTGGAGGGGGTTGCTCAAGATGCTGCGTAGAACACACACAGAATGCACAAGGAGAAGCTCACTCAAGAGACAAGAAGAGAGATGGAGGCCAAAACGTTTTCTTGCTAATTTCTTCTTCTTCTTCACACTCTTTTCTATATACACAAAGTATAGATAAGATACAACATAAAAGGAAAGTGGCCTACTAAGTCAAACAATGCATAACCGACTACACTAGTCGACTGGCGCTATAACTATGCCAGCTGTAAATAGGTGTAACAACCTGAATATAATAAGTGATGAGTCAGTGGCCATGTGAGAGTCATAATGACCACTGACGTGCTAAGTGTAGACGTGTGGACCCATCTAACCAGGCGGTCCATCATCAATGTCCGCATGTGTTGAGCTTGTCATCTCAACAAGCTTAAGGAAGCTATGCGAGGGAGGCATCTGCCACCTGCCTATTGCACACAAAAGACTTTGGTGGAAATAGTGGTGTAGAGACCAAGCGATCTCGGAGGGGACAATCACTTGGGACAAGCTTAAGGAAGCTATGCGAGGCAGGCATCTGCCACCTGCCTACTGCACACAAAAGATGAATGAATTCTATGACTTAAAGCAGCTAGGATTATCCCTAGAAGCATATTATTCGAAGTTTGTTTCACTCCTAAAGTATGCACCCCCAATGGATATGACAAAACAAGTGTCAAAATTTTGTGTTGCGTTGAATCCACCCATAAACACTCGATTGGAAAATGCACCCAATGGACCTACAAGATGCACTCATTCGAGCTGCTCCAATAATACAGGAGGTGCAGACCAAACCAAGGAATGACAGAATTTGGCCTTACAAAGATCAGAATAAGGGTATGTCTAAGGCTCAAACTAAGAGAGCACAGGGTCAAAACCAGGGCCAAAGAAAGAAAGCTAGGGCCAATGCTGTCAACAACTTTGTTCCAACACAAAGTAATGATCGCAACCCACATTGCTACCATTGCAACGAGCCCAGACACTTCAAGAGGGAGTGTCCCAAGCTTGGCAGAGGACATCTCTAGGGGCAATTCCAAGGTCAAAATAGAGCCGCTCATGGCCAAGGAACCACCGTTATGGCCAGAGGGAGAACCTCTAGTGTTTCCACCAAGGAGCTGGACAATGAAGAAGATCCATCCATGGATGCTGACATGGAGAGGGCAACGATTCATGCCGCTTTTCACAAGAAGGGTCCAAATCGCCAATTCTCGGTGATTCAAACTCCATCAGAATATCAAGGTAAAAGCTTCAAAACCTTGATTAATTGTGGCAGTATACATTCCTTCATTTCACCAATCTGTGCAAAAAGATTAGGGATAGCCACAATAGATACACCTACTTTACTTGTGGAATTAGCAAATGGTTGTGAGGTCACTTGTACTAGGCAAACTGCTAAGGTGAAATTCCTACTGGGTGGGAAGCCAACTTCTGTAAGATTCAGGGTAATGAACCTAGGTGTCCACGAATGTTTACTCGGAATGGATTGGCTAATACCCAATGATGCCCACATCTACTGTGGGAAGGGCCAAGTCTCCTTCCGAAATTCTGAAGGAAAACTAGTCACGACTCAAGGTGAGGCTGGTAAGCCAAAAATACAGTTGGCAAAAGCAACACGGATAATAAAAGGTGTTCAAAAGGGCCTACCTATCTATCTGATTAAATTGAATAAACTAGATCAAAATCAAGAATTTGGAGAAGAACCTTCATGGTTAAAGGAATACGCATACGTATTTCCTGAAGATCTGACGGAACTTCCTCCCCAAAGGGAAGTTGACCACGAAATCAAACTTGTGCCAGGAGCTGCACTGATCACAAAGAGGCCGTATAAGATGTCCATCCTGAAAGCTATCGAACTGAAAAAGCAACTCAAGCAACTGTTAGATCAAGGCTACATCCATCCTAGCAGTTCACCGTGGGGAGCTCCAGTGTTGTTCCAAAAGAAGAAAGATGGAACGCTTCGCCTATGCATTGACTACAAAGGGTTGAATCAAGTAGCCATAAAAAATAAATACCCCATTCCAAGAATAGATTAATTACTTGGGAGTGAAGTTCTTCTCAAAGATAGATCTCATATCTGGATATTACCAGATAAGGATCAAAGAAGAAGATATCCCAAAGACTGCATTCAATACAAGGTATGGACACTTCAAATTCTTAGTGATGTCATTCGGGCTGACGAATGATCCTGATACCTTCAACAGGTTAATGCAGGATATCTTTAGACCCTATCTTGATGACTTCTACTCGTTTTTTTAATGATACCCTAGTCTACTCAAAGCAGAGAAAGGATCATGAACCCTAGCTTCTCATTGTTCTTGAAACAATGAGAGCACACAAGCTTTATGCCAAGAAGAAGAAATGCGCATTTTTCAAGCGACAGATTGAATATCTGGGATTCATTGTATCAGTAGAAGGAATTTCAATAGATCTAGCTAAGGTCAGAGACGTTGTGGAATGGCCAACACTAACTTCTGTCAAAGAAATACGTAGTTTTCTTGGATTGACACGGTGGTACAGGATTTTCATCAAAGATTATGCTTTGATTACAGCAACTCTGACTGATCTACTAAAGAAGCAAGTAGCAATTGTATGGTCACCTACTAAACAGACCAACTTTGACAAACTAAAGCAAAGCTTAGTATCAGCACCCATCCTGAAACTTCCTAATCTTAGTAAGGAGTTTGAAGTGAACTGATGCTAGCTCACTTGCTTTAGGATGTGTACTTATGCAAGAAGGTCATCCCGTAGCATATTCTTCAAGAAAATTGAAGAACCATGAAAGGAATTATGTTACCCACGACTTGGAGCTGTTGGCTATCATCCATGCTCTCAAACTTTGGAGACATTACTTGCTAGGTAACAAATTTTCCTTAGTAACGAACCACAAGAGTCTTAAATGGATTTTCACTCAAAATGAGCTCGATATGAGACAACGTCGATGGATCGAAAAGTTGGAAGAATATGATTTTAAAATCAAATATAGACTGAGAAAAGAGAATGTAGTTGCCGATGCACTCAGTCACGCAAGGCATTTCTAAATTCTCTCATTTTGCAAGAGCCATCAATAGCAAGGTCTCTAGCCACAAAGGTATCAATGCCAAACAAACCGATTCTTGAGCTAGCAAAAGAAGGGGCATATCACAACCCAGTCTATCATAAAATGCTAAGGGAGATCCCCATCAAGGATCAAGACCCGAAGCTAAAGATGAAGTATCAAGAATTCTCCATCAGTAGTGGACTTGTCTACTTTAGGACAAGATTATGTATCCCTGCAAGCCAAACTCTCAAGCAAAAGATACTTTGGGAAGCCCATGACTCCCCTTTCTCAAAACATCCTGGTTATGCCAAGACCCTTAACATGGTCAAGAAGAGCTATTATTGGAAAAGGCTCAAGGGAGACATACTCCAATATGTCACGAAATGTTTGTCTTGTCAATGCATTAAGGCAGAACATGTTAAAATGCCTGGGAAATTGCAACCACTTGACAATCCCCAAATGAAATGGAAGTTCATTAGTATGGACTTCATTGTTGGCTTACCCCAAGTTCAAGGAGGATATAACTCTATGATGGTTGTAGTAGATATGCTCACCAAGGCCGCACATCTCATCCCTGTCAAGACGAACGATAAAGCTTCAGACATCGCAAGATTATTCATTAAGGAAATATTCAAGCTTCATGGGTTACCCAAACGAATCATTAGTGATCGTGACTCTCTTTTCACATCACACTTCTAGAGGGCTATCTTTGAGGCTATTGGAACTCAACTCTGTTTCAGTACAACTTACCATCCCCAAACTAATGGTCAAACAGAACACGTCAATCAAGTCGTTGAAGATATGTTTAGGGCATACTGCTATCGCAAACCCAAAAAGTGGATTCAATACTTACCACCACTGGTTGAGTTTTCCTACAATGCTTCTTACCAACAAAGTATTCAGATGACCCTTTCCAAGCATTGTATGGGCATGATTGTCATACCCCTTTGAACTTCTTAGTTCCAACTTTGAGGGTAGAAGCTTCAAGACAGATGTTGGAAGACATGGATGATCAAATCCAATCAATAAGACAAGACATTCCGACTACCAAGGATAGACATAAGGCTTACGCTAACTTGAAATGGCAAGACAGATCCTTCGTTGAAGGTGATATGGTCTTCATCTGTGTACGCCCTAAAAAGAGTTCATTGTCTTTGGGAGAGTACAAGAAGTTAAGTTCGAGGTATTGTGGACCTTATGAGATCACCAAGTGCCTAGGGCCTAATGCTTACAGACTATAGCTGCCCACTACTCTAAAGATTCATAATGTATTCCACGTTAGGCCTTATAGAATCCTAGATGTTAGGGAGAGGCATTTGAGATCAAGGACCTTGAGAGAATACCTAATCCAGTGAAAAGATTATCTAGAAGAGGATGTCACCTGGATGGACGAAAATACTCTCAACCAACAATACCCCCAGGTCTTCTCAAGATGAGGACATCTCGATTCCTCTAAGGGGGAGAGGATGTAATAGCCCCCCCTTAAAAATTTTAAGTTTAACACAACTTTTTTACTCTCTCTCTCTCTCCTCACCAACGGCACATCGGGGAGGGAGAGAGAGAGAGAGGGAGTGAAGAGAGTGAAAGAGGGGGCATGCAACCCCCCAGGTGGAGGGTGGCAATCGTTAATGGCCGTCTCCCTCCCCTCGTGAAGCCCTCCTCCCCCTCTTTAAAAGGGGAGCCCTCCCCTCTCTCCTGGACGGTAGTCACCCCCTCCATCTTCCACAACAGCCCCCCTCGTCGTCAAGCAATACAGCCCCCCCGATCAAAAAACCCCCCCATCATCATCGCACAGAGAGAGAGAGGGAGAGGGGGAGAGAGAGAGAGAGAGAGAAGCTTCTGGACGCTTCTTCTTCCCCCTTCCTTAAAGAGAGGTCACACACCCCTCTTGATATTTCTGAAAATACGCCCCTCCCCCTTCATTATCTTTTCTCCACTCAAGGAGAGGCTGCAAGAATTTTGCACAGGAGAGTGTGGGAATCCTATCTCTCGTACATGCATCTTTAAGTATGGCCCTAAAATGTAGTTCCACAAAAATGGTCGGAAACCCTGCAAGTGTGGATGGAGGTTCGAAACAAGACGGCACCGCAACCACGAACAGTTTATCAGACATTAATACCATTGGAATTAAGACATCACTCCAAACCCAAGTTGCTCTATTGTTAAATCATAGGTTATAATTATCATGGTGAAAATCATATTCACATGCATCACATTAATTGCGCGATTGATAATTGTTGTGATGTTTGTAACAAACAAGATAGATTTTGTTGTAAGATGACATCATAATAACTGAAATTGATTAGGTAATTGCATCGTAAATTACCCAAAAAACTCTTGCATGAATTCTTGCATAAAGTGCATTGCTCCTTGTACAAATTCTTGCTTAAAATGCATTTCAGAGGACATTGAAAGAAACAAAAGTGCCTCTCCATATCCCAAGAAGGATTCTAAGGTACATGTAATAATCTGCAGAAAATATTAAAGTGCAGCTAGACTCATACAATGATCACATAAAGTTAGATCACTCAAGAAGGTTATAGATCGTGTAAATAATTACTTAGAGGATTATGTTAAGATTGCATGCATAGAAAGTACCTTTGCATGTGTGGCATAAAATAATGCATGAATTATATCAAAATTGTAAGCATTGAAATGAAGGCATGGCATTACGTTGCATGCATTAAAGTCATTGGGAAAATTCAACGTTGTTTGTAATTTACCAAATGGGATTGAGATCCATGGGACCCATGTCAAGGTCCTTGGTGACTTCAAGAGGGATAGGTAAAAGCTTAAGCGCTTGTGAGTATTATTAAGAGGGCTTAAGAAGATTATACTTAAGACGGAGTAGGAATTGTTCTAAACATAACCATCTTGACCAACCATGGTCAAGGGGATAGACAATCTTGATCAATTAAGATCAAAGATAAAGGTACATAGGTAGTACAAGGGATCTAAGAGACAACCAACAAGTTGACCAACCAAGGACGACGGGGCTGTCCATGATCTATCTTACAAGGAGACCTAAGGTAAGGATAATTAGGGTCGGTAGGGTACAAACCCTAACCCAAAGAAAAAGGGGAAACAAGCAACCTAGCTTGCCAAGCCCTTGGAATCTCGCCAAGCCGCAAACAACCCAGGACCAAATGTTGGGAACATTCGGGATGAAGGAATCACACCTTAGCAGTTGGTCATACGAACAACCACTGAAATGATCGTGATTGTACACTTAGATACATTGTTTGAACTTCTTTGCTCAAGGAACTAACTCAAGGAAAAACACTTAATGCTTCAGGTTAAAAGCTTGGAGGGAGAGGCAGGTTCAGTTACCTCCGACTGCCTGCCTGGCCCTATCCAAGGGGGTTGTTAGCCACACCGGGTATATGGACGGAACCCGCTGCGAGAGGTCTCTCCGTGGGTGTTGCTTGGATCAGGAGGACGCTTGGGTACCAAGAGAGGCTCTGGCTGTAAATTCCTTGTCTTTGGATCCCACACAAGAGGCCGACGTGACTCGAGATGGGATCTCGAGGCCCTTGTTCTAGTCTACGGGCGGAACTTGGAGCAGCAATCCTGTTGATTGCTAGGATAGCCTTCAAGCATGATACTTGATGTATTCCGAGACTATGATAAATAAAGATTAGATATTTGAAAAAGGAACTTGCTTGACATTGTTTTTGTGTCATTGCCTAAGTTACGTGAAGGAACCTGTGTTTAAATTGATTAATTAAGGAAGCTGCTTTTGCATGTCAAACATAATGTGATAGGTAATTAGATAACTAAGCAAACCGAGGAAAGTGCGGTGGACGTGACTTGGGTCTGTCCTATGGAAGGGTGGTCCCGGTTAGCTGGGAACTTTTCTCAAAAAGATGTGAAAACGATATTGTGAAGACCCTAGAGTCAGTAGAGTTAGTACCCCGATTTATGCTGTTTTAGGGGAGCGGAATGGGACTATGCCTTATATGCAAAGAGGTCGAGCTTCACATCCCTCTCGTTTCCCATTCTCCATGAACCAAGTGCAGCATAAATCCGCTTTGACTCTATTGTTCCTACTCAAAGTGGGTCATCTGGAGCTCGACGCTAGTAGCTACTTCCTAGAGACTTTGCTGATAGGAAAGAAACCCTGATTTTAGGTTGGTCCTAAGTGGAAACGGCCGGATACCTCCGCTCGGGGCAGACTTAGATTGCAAACCCTGTGACATTCCTTGCGAGTGCCAGGTGGCACTTTCTAGACTCTCTTCTCGATGGGCTACTAAGACGTGTCCCATAAGCGGACGAGCGGACACGTTACAAGAATTCATTTAGAAAACTTGTTATGGAGGGGCAGAGATCCCTTTCAGTAAAAGTTAGGCTCTCTTTAGGGATTGACGCATTTACATTATAGACCAATGGAAAGTCGTATCTACCATCTACCTCTGGGTTGAAATCAACTCCTCTTCTTGGGTAGGGGATGTAGATAGGATCATCCCACTAATAAGGTAGTGCGCTACAGTAAGCAATCCATGCCTCCAATTTGGAGTCCCAGATGTTTCGGTGCCACCTTGGTTGTGCCTCATATCCCTCCACCCTCTAGGGTACCTCCACCACCTTGTCTTCCCAATAGTCGGTAGGTTCCTACCACCACCTAGTGGGATGCCTCCTTCGGTCCTTTAGCCATCTCCTTCCCAAACTAGCTAAGAGCTTGATGACATCCTACACCACCCTAAGAGATAGTACTTTGTCCAATAAGTGATGGAAAGTAAAAGAGAATTTGAAGGGGCTGCAATTCTCCCATTGCTCCCACACCACAAGCTCTTGGCCCTAGTTGACGAGATTACACTCCTCACTTTGAGGGATGGCCACTTGAGGAACTTGCTATGTCCTAGCTTGAAACTTTTTGTGGGTCTGCTCTACTTGCTCCCTACATGTGTGCCTTGCCTCCACCATGCATTTGGGTGGCCTTGCTTCATCCCCTTACTCTTCTAGTTGCTCTTGTAGTGGCATAGGGGGTTTGATTCTTGCATTAGCTCCTCCTCTTAACAATCTGCTTCGAAATCAAGTCCTTCCTCTTGGATTGGCTCTAACAGCTCTTGTTGCAGTGGTTGTATCGACTGTTCTAGCTCCCCGATCTCCAACAAGGTGAGCTCTTGTGTGGTTAAGCCAGTTGAGAGTAGGCGAGTGCATTGCTCCTCTAATCCCAAACTACTGGTAGTCCAGGGTGCCCTATTATGTAGTCTATGGTTTACGGCCCTCCTCGTCAACTCTAACTTTCTCTTGAGCTGCTCCCCCATTTCTTCTCCTCATGGCTACATGACATTCAACATTTTTTGTAGGAATGCGCATGGTTTCTCCATCATCCCCATCTTGACAATTGTGGCTTTGATTTTTTTTAGGAGGAACTCACTCTTGGTGTGGCAAGCTTGTAGGCTAAATTTCTGACTCGGTTTTCATTTTTGGTCGCCCACTCTTCTACCTTTTTCTTCATCCGTTCTACTCCTTGGCTTTGACACTGGGCTAGAGAGTCAATTACTTGCTCTTGCTCTCCCCACAATGTATTCATTTGCTCGAACTCCTGGGTTTTTCTCATTAGCTACTCTTTGAGTATGTCTTACTCGCGGAGAACTACTTACATGCGAATTGTGCATCTCCATTAATTTCCTCTTGTTCTCCTCATCCCGTTGGTTGTTTACATCTTGAAGCTTCTTTTCGTAGCCTGCTCTTTTTTCCTGTTTAGCTCCTTCATTCCCAATTCTAGACATTTGTTCTCGTGGGAGTTGAAGGTGCACATGTTTTCCAAGGAGATGCGGTTTTCCCTCTCTTCATCATATAGCTCTTTGAGACTTTCCTCTCCTTCTCTTCCCTTCAAGGTCTCTTTCAATGAAATCATTTCTCTATTAATGATTGTCATTACCCTTGCTTGCTCCATCTTGTAGTCTGTGAACATAGCCATTTCTTTCTTGAGCTCAGCAAGGGCAGTCTTTTTGTCCTTAGTTGCCTTGTGGAGTTAGTTTTGAAATTCTTCCACCAATTCATCTTGATCTTCATTATGGCGCATAGCCAAAGGACCAAAGTGGTTGAGGTTTCCTAGCAGGGAACCTTTGGCCCTAGGCATGACTCTGCATCTCTAGCTAGTCTCTTGGTTCCTGCCAAAGGGGCTCCTTTGCTACCAGATGCAGGTGCGATCTCTTGTACATTGCTAACTAAATACTTCACCCAAGTCATGAGGTTACTTTCATTGACTGCTCCCTCTGCAACATCTTGTGTTGGGGTGATTTTTGGTGTGGCCAAGATTGGTGGGATGGGGTGTATTGGGGCCTTACCCTTGCCTTCTACTCCATTGGTCTTGGTCTAGCTTCCTCTATTGTTGCACTTGTACTTGGCATGTCTTCTCTCACTCGGCTCATTGTTGTTGATTCTTAAGATCGAGACGGTTGGTTCCACTACCACAAAGTGGCTCCCAAATTATCTTGGTTTTAAGATGTAGAATTGATGCTAAATCATCATTTATGGGCTTGTTAGGGCTAGGTTCCTTAGGTTGGGCAGGACATCCTGTCCACATTTCTTTACCCATCAACCAACTCCTAGATGCAGGAAAAGAGGGATCTCTTCTTCTTCTTGTTTCCTCAACTTTTCATCCTCCTCTTCTTGCCTCTTTAGTGCTCTTCTTCTAGTCTTTTTTAATCCTCTTCTACCCTTTGTATCTTTGCGTTCTCCTCAATGGTGAAGCAGCCCTTCTGTATGGGCACTTCCTTCTTCCCCCTTGGCTTGAGCGCTCTGAGCCTTGCTACTCACTAATCATTCATTTGCTTGAGGCTTCTTGGTGTTGAGGTGGTTGGTCATGCTCCTTTCCATTAATGACCTTTATTGCATCATCATATTGCTCCTTGTTTGTAGGTTTCTTCTCTCTTATTTTCCTCCTAAACTTGAAATGGTTGGGCTCGCTAGGGTGGGGGAGTGGTGCTCCTCACGGACTGTTGATGGCTCTTGGTGAATAGGTGATGACTCCAGGGTTTCCTCCACCACCTCCTTCTCTACCTCCTGTAGTGCTTCCTGGATTATGGCTATCAGTACTCCTCCAAAACCTATGGTCGAGGCTTTGGAGGTAGGCTTCTTCCTCTCAGATTCTACAGCGGTTGCTGGGGACTAGCCTCCTATCATCCTTGGTGTTGCAACTAGCAATTGCCAAAGCCTCTATCATTCTCAGGATGTAGGCATTCTAGTTCACCTCATCCCCAAGGCATTGGCTGTGAGGCTTTCTAGTAAGGGCACCCCGATTCTACTCATGAGAGCATTGTATCTTTGGCTTGAAAAGAGTGCATGGATCATCTTGGCCTTCAACTGAATGGTAGGATCTGGGACATTTGCTAGACTGATGCCATCATTTGTGTAGACCCTCCTTTTGTCCATTCCTAGCATTCCATACACATCCCTATTGGGTCTTATTTTTGGCCTCTTTGTTAGCCCCAATGCCTTTTCTACAATTTTTGGGCTAAGGGGGACTACTACACTTCTAGAATTCTCACCCTGCCTGACGGTCACTGTGCCATTGTTCCTTTGGACATCAAACGTCCTTAGGAATTCAATGCACTTGCTTAGTCTATTTCTTGTCCCACCTTCTCCAGGTACTTGGTAAAGTTGCATTGTTCCACCATCTAGGCCACCACCCCTTCAACAATTGACCACTCCTTCAAGGTTGTGGATGTTGTGATACTTTAATTGGTTGAAAGCTCGGATTTCCATGGCCAATCCATATATTTTCTTCTCTTCCTCCAAAAAGGGAAGCCTGTTGGCTTTATCCTAGTGTCTTGCTATTTAGATTCATGTTGCCACATAGCATCCACCATTAGTTCTCTTTAGAGGGTGACTCTTGCATAAAAAGTAAGCTGACTAGGAAGATCAGTGTTTGAAAGTGAAAACTCTCATATGACAAAGAATATAACCCACAAAAACCTACAAGTTAAGAATTTTCATACCAGTCAACCATACTTCATTCTTTTCTTTCATAACAATTCGAAACTCATTTTGAGTTTCCATCATTTGAGTTTCATCCATTACCCCCTGGAAAGATGAAAATCCTTCCTAGGCTTGTGGGAATTATAGTGTATGGGTCTTCAGTGTGTGCGTGATGTGCCTTAGTATCTCAAGAACCAGTTGTAAAATTTGGGGTTATATTCAAGGGTCACATAGCAGTCCAAATCCTATGGGACAAATCCCTACTTGTGTGATATATGTCAATACGTCACTTAGGAAGTCACCTGAGTCAAGACAACTTGCAAGGTGCACTCCAAGCCCTTGATGGCACGTCTTTGTTCTGCATTGGTCATGATTTGATGTCCCTCTTGGGCCCATGAAAGGGGCAAATTATACCACTTACGCATGAAATTGGACTCAGATTCAACAAGTCATTGGAGTTCAAAGAGTTCCTGTAGTGGCATGGGAGTTTTGCTTTTATGATAAGATATGATTAAACACACGCTTTTTGTCTTCTCTCGTGAGATCTCATCTCACTGATCATCCCTTTTGAAATAGTAGAAGTTTTAATAAAGATGAATTAGTAATCTTCCCAAGATTATGGTAAGGAACATACCTCGGTTGCTATGGATTCGTCAAGTAGACCTAGGTCTAAACTTTCATAACTTCTAGCGAACTATGTGAAGGTTGAATCTAGCCATTGGGATGCACGTGGCCAAATCATCCCCCGTGGCCATGGACATGTTGGATGCCACTTCAAGGATAGATTGTCATGGTGGTGGCATCTTAAGGTGTTCTGGTGGCTTGGGTTTGGTTGGGCATGACCATTTGACTAGGGGTCCTTCCCTTGAGAGGTCTATAGTGGTTGTAGTAGGCTCGAATTGTGAGGGTTGCAAATCCATTGATGTGTAGGTGTCAAGGGCCTTGGTGATTATCTTAGAGCTTTTAGGTAGGACTACATTCAGTTGAGCTTGGACTCCAGGATGCACTTTAGGTCGGTAGAACATTTAAGCGGTCAAGGATTGAACACCTTCTGCCTCAATTCCTCTCCTCCCTTGTTTTGATTGAGGTTGTGGGAGCTTAGTTTGTGGGGCCTGAGATCAGGGATCCAAGTTAGTGTTTGCCAGTTTTTGGGCAACCAAAGTGAGGTGTTACCCTCATAGTATCCTTGGACTCGCAAACAACAAGGCCTTCGAGACCTAGCATTGCTTAATCACATGTGCACTATGGGAGTTCCAACCGCATCATTTACGCCTAAATTAAGAGGCATGGAAATTATGTGCACTCGGTGCTTGATGTTTTTGAAACTGTGGTTTACACTTGGGAATCCACTTGCATTCCTGGCCCATGGTTCTTTTATGTGACAAATTAGGCACAAGGTTCCTGCACCCAGATGTGGTCTCGCTTGTCAAGAGAGCCCAATTATATGACAAATTTAGATCATGCACCTTGGTCCATTGCCACTCCCTACTTTCCATAAGATCCTCAAGGGTCTTCCAGTTGGTGGCTAGGTTGTTGGCTAGCTTTCTTAACAAGTGCTCGAGGATTCCGTGAAGTTCAAGTTTGTTTGTTGGGACAATGGGTGATTGATGGTGATTTGCTTATGGGACTTCTGGTCATCACGCACATAGGCACTATGGGCAGCTTAGAAGTGTTGGTACTCTTAGAGTTGTAAGTGAATTCCATAGCTCACATGTACTCATCCTCTTCCTCCGAGAATGGGAGGTCAATGGTTGCCAACACGTGCATCCAATCCTGCTCATCCTCAGGGCAAGGAATGTACTTTGTTAGAGCCCCATAATTGCTTCTCACTTTTGAGTCCCCCTTCAGCAAGTTAGAGATGAAAGGTGAGAAGGATCAAAGCTTGCACGCGAGCTATGGCGGGAGAGCAAGAGCAAGAAAGAGAGAGACAAGAAATGGGAACTCCAACAGTCACAATGTGTGACCGGGCCTTCCTTTATTCAAACTATCACTAAAAGAATAAAGAATAAAGTGACGTGACGGGCGCCCGCCACCTGCAGTGTGCAATGGCGGGTACTGTCAGTGTAGTAATACACGGGGCGGCACGGCAGAGGCGCCTTTACCCCCAACAACCGGATTCTTAGCCAACTGAATGGCACTCATAGAATCCGAATGCAGTGTAGGTATAGCATCAATCCCAAGGTCAGCAACTAGACAGCCTAGCCATATGGCCTCCTTGCAAGCCTCAGTGGCTGCAACATACTCGGCCTCAGTGGTAGACAAAGCCGTACACTTCTGAACCCTGGACATCCAAGAGACAGCCCCTCCAACATAGGTGAATACATAGCCAGAAGTGGACTTCCTACTATCTGCATGTCCTGCATAATCGGAGTCAGTGTACCCCACGACCCCTGTATCCTGGCTGCCATAGCAAATACACATATCTGCTGTGCCCTTCAGGTACCTCATGATACCCTTCACGGCATCCCAATGTCTGCTGCCAGGTGTAGCCATATAGCGTGCCACAACACCAACTGCATGCACAATATCTAGACGAGTGGCTATCATGGCATACATCAAACTGCCCACGGCTGAAGCATAAGGAATCTTGGCCATCTCGGCCCTCTGCTCATCTGTCTGCGGACAATCGGCCTGTAATACCTTCACATAAGAAGGTAATGGACAGCCAATAGGCTTTACGTCCTGCATGCGGAAGCGCTCAAGGACTTTATGAATGTACTCCCGCTGCGAGAGATACAAAAGCCCCTGATGCCTATCGCGCTTAGTGCGCATCCCAAGTATATGTGAGGCCTGTCCCAAATCCTTCATCTCAAAGCTCTTCTTTAGCTGAGATTTAAGAGCATCTAGCTCATCATGAGCTTTCCCTCCTATCAACATATCATCAACATAGAGTACCAAGATAAGCAAACTGCCATCACGGGCTTTCTTCGTGTAAAGACACGGATCCATAGCACTCCTGCTGTAGCCCTGTGACTGCATAAAGGCATCAAACTTATGATACCATTCCCTAGGTGCCTTCTTCAAGCCATACAAGCTCTTCTTCAACTTGCACACTAGGTGCTCCCTGCCAGGTTCTGCAAAGCCCTTAGGCTGATCCATATAGATCTCATCATGCAAGTCCCCATGTAGAAAAGCCGTCTTGACATCCATCTGATATAGATCTAAGTCAAGCTATGCAACCAAAGCCAAGACTAAGCGCAGGGTGGTCATCTTAACCACAGGAGAGAAGACCTCATCAAAGTCCACACCATGTTCCTGCTTAAAACCCTTTGCTACCAATCTAGCCTTGTATGCCGGCTTGGGGTGTCCAGGGGTACTTTTTAGCTTGTACACCCACTTGCATGGCAAAGCTTTCTTGCCCTTAGGCAAGGCAACCAAATCCCAAGTCTCATTCTTATGCAGGGAGTCTATCTCAGAATGCATAGCCGTCTCCCAGGAGTGACTGTCATCCATGCGCATAGCCTCATCATAAGTGAAAGGCTCTCCTGCATATGTAACCAAAACAAAATGCATAGAGGGTTGAAATCTGTCAGGTGGATGTCTGTCTCTAGCAGACCGTCTCTCCGCAGGCTCTGCTGCCTGTCTAACTGCCTGTCCAACACCCTAGCCCTGTGGAGGAACTGCTGCAGGCTGTACTACTGGCTGTGCTGGAGCTCTAGGCTCCCCCTGAAAGATCACTCTGCGGATCTCAACCACCTTCTCAGGCTGCCTGTGCATCTTGTCTTCATGGAAGACGACATCATGGCTGCGTACTATTTTCCACGCCTGCAGATCCCATAGGCGATAGCCCATCTCTCCTGACTCACCATAGCCAAGGAATATGCATTTAATCCTCTTTGGATCCAATTTACTTCTCTTGTCCTTGGGCACATGGCAGAATGCCTCACATCCAAAGACACGGAGATGCGCATAAGAGGGTGGCTTACCAGCCCAAACTTCCTCTGCAACCTGGAAATCCAATCCACTGGAAGGCGATCGGTTTATGACATGCACTGCCATACTAACTGCCTCAGCCCAAAAACTCTGGGGTAGGCCTGCATGGCTAAGCATAGAGTGCACACGCTCCTGAATAGTCCTGTTCATGCGCTCAGCCAAACCATTCTGAGGTGGGGTGTAAGGGGCAGTCAACTGACGCTTAATACCCCTGTCATCACAAAACTGCTCAAAAGCATGCGAGACATATTCTCCCCCATTGTCAATCCTAAGGCATTTTAGCCTATACCCAGTCTGGTTCTCAATAAGAGCAAGCCAACGCTGAAAGACTGCCAAGACATCGGACTTTTGCTTTATGGGATAAGCCCACACTTTCCTAGAAAAATCATCAATGAAGGTAACAAAGTACTTCGCGCCACCCATAGACATGCAAGGCATAGGCCCACAAACATCGGAATGCACCAATGCCAAGGGCTCACTCATGCGTGGCCTACCCGATTTCTTATGCGTAGACCTATTCTACTTACCATAAAGACAATGATCACACGAGTCAAAACATGCATAATCCAAAGGCGGAAGATACTGCAAACCAGATAACATTTTCATTCCCTTCAAAGAGATGTGCCCTAAAAGAGCATGCCAAAGTGATACATGTGGGATAGAACCCACTACCAAAACATGGTCAACTGAGGACCCAGATACAACAAGAGGATAGAGGCTGCCAGCCTTGGCGCCTCTAGCAAGCACAAGTATGCCACGAGTAATCTTCCAGGCAGAATCCCCAAAACATACATGAACTCCTGCATCATCCAGTTGTCCTGCAGACATAAGACTGCGCGTAAGCGCAGGTACATGACGTACATCCCTAAGCAAAAATGAACTGCCAGTGGAAAACTGCAACTGAATATCACCCATGCCCACAATGTCAAGAGACCTGTCGTCTCCTAGTCTGACTGAACCAGATATAGTGCGATAAGAGTGGAACCACTCACGGTAAGGCGTCACATGGAAGGATGCTCCTGAATCCAATAACCAGCACTGTGCATACATACTAGATGTCTCAATCAAGTGTGAAGCATCAAAAGAACTAGCTGCAAGTACAAACTCATCACCACCATCGGACTGCTCAGTCTGCGTGACATTAATTTCCTCAATCTTGACGCTGGACTTCGCAAGTACTATGCTGCGATCAGAGGACTTCTCCTACACTTTATCTTTCCCCTTATCCTTGCGCTTCTCATTGCGCAACTCATGACACTGTGGTCTAATATGGCCCTTTTTTCCACAATGATGATAAGTGACATTTGCATTGCGCCCACGCGACTTACTACGCGGCTTGCCACAAGATTTAGACCGACCCTTCTGCGAGTCACGGCCACGGTTATTACCACGATCATTCCTGTCATTCCTGCCTCTAACTGTCAAAGCATGACTACCACGAGAGGCATCCAAGTTTTTGTGATTCACCTCTTCCTGAAGAAGAGCACTCTCAACATCTGCCAATTTTAGAGTAGCACTAGAGGCACAAAGAGCAGTGCGGAATACAGTCCATGACTCATTCAGAGTCCCAAGCAAGAAAAGAGGAGTTACTTCCTCTCCAAAGGTGATATCCTGCGAAGTCAGGTTCTTCAGTATAGCATGGAACTGGCTCAAGTGAGCAGACATAGTCGTATTATCCTTCATGCGCAGATCCATAAGCTGCTTCAACCAGTACATCTGACTCACCGGACTTTTCTTATCATAAAGATTCTTGATCTTATTCCATAGATCCCATGCACTCTGTGCTTCCTCAAATACATTATAATGTACCTGTTCAGTGAGAGACAATACAATCGTGGACTTGCATAGCTCATCAAGTTCAAGCCAGTCGTCATTGTCCATAGTTTCAGGCTGCTCCCCACTCAACCGAAGTGGCTTAATCTGAGATTTTTGCACCAAGACCTGCCAAATTTGACTCTTCCAATAAGAGTAGTTGGTACCATCTAACTTTGTAATGTTAAAGATGGCACTATCATGCGAAGATGACGCCATTATGCAGGCTGGAAATGCCCAAACAGTCCAAAACTGCTTGCTGTTTACTGCAGAAACTGCCCAAAAATGGCCAAAAAGGGGTCCAAAGGGCGAGCAAAGTGTGCCAAAAGTTGCTGTCCACTTAGTACTAGGTGTGGTACACCAAATCAGGATATTTCAGCATGAAAAGTACACCTTAGTCCACCAATAACTGCTTGCTGTAATAAATTGCAAGTATGCAGTCTAGAGAGCAAACTGTCCCAAAATAGGATTTAATGTCAAGCAAATAATGCTAAGTCCAAAGCCGGCATGAAACGGACATAAGCAAGGCCAATGACAGTGAAAATAACATGAGCTCAACACCGAAGCATGTCAAAATAACATCTGCCCGTGAAAGGCACACCCCTAGACACTCTAGGCAAAGTGTTCCTGTAACTGCCAAAACCTGACACAAATAGGTATCTGCTCAAAGAGAAAGATCCAAATATGAGACTCAGCTCATAAGCATCCTGTGAACCAAGAGTACATCAATGCATATCCATAAAGATCGGAGTATGATCCCAAAGTCTCAATGCGTATGTAGCTTCTCAAGACATAAACTGCTCCAAATACATGTAAGTGCTCCAATAGCATGCAACTATCAAAGGTCAAGCAAGCATGTAAAATTCTCCCACTGGCACAAAAGGCGTACAAAGCGAGCTCAGAAGCTCAAACAACCCAAGAGAAAGCACCAATGATAAGTGACCCTGTCAATGCATCAAGTGCATCCAAGAGAGCACGACATACATGAAGCACCGGTCGTATTAACCATGAAGCAATACATAAGCCCAAATAAGCTCTCGGTCAACTCAATGACATCCAAATAGCAACCAAGATCAGTGATCAACTAAGCCGGGAATGCTCAAATACATCCAAATCCAAGCTCCAAATGTCAGTATGGCATACACGAACCAAAATAGCATATGGCACGAACCAAAGCATGTAATGCAAAAGCCTAACTGTCAAGCAGAGACATGAGGCATAGGCGGTCCACGAGCATGCCAAGTCGGTCCAAATGCCAGTGAAGACAGAGCTAATGCAAAGCTCAAAAGCATCCCATAATCTCATACATATGCTCCAAGTCGTCCCCAAATGTCAGAGACATCATGCCAAAGCTCAAGGCATACATCCGGTATTGGTAGGTAAGTGCCAAAGCATGTAAAGTACCTTCAGCCCACTGCTATTCCAGCATGTATTTACTGTTCTAAATAGTAGATTTCAGCCCCGTATTCAAGCCAAAATCGCTCCAAGTCGTCCCCAAATGTCAGAGACATCATGCCAAAGCTCAAAGCATACATCCGGTATCGGTAGGTAAGTGCCAAAGCATGTAAAGTACCTTCAGCCCACTATTATTCCAGCATGTATTTACTGTTCTAAACAATAGATTTCAGCCCCGAATTCAAGCCAAAATCATGGTCAAACCAAATGCATACATCCCCAATACATCCGGGTAGGAAGTAGACCGCATACGGGCATCAAATAGCTCCAATGGAATGAGGCATAAGCAACAAATGTCAGTGTCAAGGGTGCTGCCCTATTTCCAGCACTGTTATGCAGTGAATGACAGTTTCAAAACTAAGAATGATCAGGTCCCAACCTCAATGTCAAGCCAAAGCATCAAAGTGACATCCAAAAATGGCTCAAATGCCCTCCAAATAGGCCAATGATGAGTGCTCCATGAGCAACAAAGCATTCAGCTGTAAAACGTGGAGGTCAAAGTCTGAAAATGGGTGCCATATTTAGCGTGTTGAGGCCTGGAGTGCTGCTGCCAATTACGTGGCTGAATGTTGAGTGTGGGGGGGCTCAATGATGGCCCAAGGTAGGCACATACCAAGCCATGAAGGCCCAATGCAAAGGGGAGGGAAGATATGAGCTATGGAGCTCAAGAAGAGTGGCTGCCCTTTGTTCCTGCCCTGTTTCAAACTGAGAATACACTCAAATGCCTGGAAATGCTGAAGCAATACCTCAAGGGCAAGGCCCTGATGAAGCTCAAGAAGGCCAGGATGGAGCTCGGGAAGCCAGGGAGAGTCGGGAGCTCGAGAGGTCGGCTATGGCTGCCGGGATGGAGACCCAATGCGTGAAGCGAGTAGATGCGAAGGTTGGGAAGCACCGAGTCGAGCTCGAGCAAGAGAATGCCAAGCTCTGATACCAGTTGAAAGGTGAGAAGGATCGAAGCTTGCATGCGAGCTATGGCGGGAGAGCAAGAGCAAGAAAGAGAGAGACAAGAAATGGGAACTCTAACAGTCACAATGTGTGACCGAGCCTTCCTTTATTCAAACTGTCACTAAAAGAATAAAGAATAAAGTGACATGATGGGCGCCCGCCACCTGCAGTGTGTAGTGGCGGGTACTGTCAGTGTAGTAATACACGGGGCGGCACGGCAGAGGCGCCTTTACCCCCCAACAACAGAGAGCCTCCAAATCCATGGATGAGGCCTTCCAAGTATCCATTTCTACTCGGACTGTTTCAGATCTATTGCCTAAGAATATTAGACCGTTACCCCAGTCCTCTATTACTCTCGAATTTCTCATCCATGGCCTCCCCAGTAGCATATCATAGTCCACTCCCTTCATGACTATGAAGTTTACAGAGAATCGGATTCCCACTATCTTTAGCAGCCAATCCTTTAGGACTCCAAAGGGTCTAACCTTCATTCTATTTTCTAGGGTGACATTGAACCTTGAAGTTTCCATTGGTGGGTTTCTCCAAGTTCGAAAGACTACATGACTAAGTACGCTAACTCCTACTCTTGTTTCCACTATCCCCTTTTGTGTAGTGTCTCCTAAGACAACAATAGGTAAGACTGTGTGCAGCTCAGTGCCCTCCAAAAAGGTGTTTACTTGTGGGGACCTAGACATGGGATTCAACATTAGGCTGTGGGTATGTGCCATAGTCTTGTGGTCTGGAAGTTTTTGTGGCTTATGGTCATCAGTGTGTTCTACCCATTGCTTCAACTCTTGCAAAAGTGTGGGGTTTTGCCTAAGTAGTTCTCCCAATGACACTATCACAAGAGTCATTGTGAGTGTTGCTAGTAAGCCACTATCCCTCTTTCCCTTCTCAATTTTGTAGATTTCTTGCCAATGCTCTTGAACTCTTTGTGTGTTCCTACTCCTCTCGTTCCACCCATGCAGTTGCTCACTGGGTGGTGTTATCTCTCTTGCCCTAAAGTATGAAGGTGAGAATGTTGGGCTCGTTGAGAATTTCTCAACCTCCTCCTCAACTATAGGCTTAGTATCTTGAAGGTGTGCATGGGCTTCCCTTATCCATTCCTTGACTTTATATGAAAATTTCAGTTGATTGGGGTTAGGGTACTCTCCAACCTTAGCACTCCCCTTCTCTTTCATCCTAGGAGCAAATGTTTATGTTTGGCATCCCCAACTTGCTTACCTTTGGTTAATGTGGTCTCACTCTCAGTTTTGATCGTTATTTTTTCCTCAATTCTTTTCTTCTGTCGTCATTGATTCTTCTTCCCTATAGAGGATGCATCTAAGTTGCTAGACCTTGGTAGTGAGATACCGGCTTGCTTCGTCTGAGCTCGTGTCACAACTTTCAAGGGTATAGGTGTGGGATCAGTGTCACACGTCTTGACACAAAAGAGCCTGAGTGGCACCATTGGTACAATTGCCAAGCTAGTGGAGGGCTTCCACTTTGGGCAATCACCGAATAGATGTGTGACTCCACATTTGGGGCATCTCAAATCAACTTTCTCTTTATTTGCTTGCTCCTTTTAAGGCAGTAAGACGAGACATGCCCGAAATGGTCACAGGTCCACCAAGCCGCCATAGGTCCAACATGCTATGGGTCCCTAGTTCTAAATTTCTCCTAAGCCTCTTCCTCTTCCTCGGCCTAAGGCCATGATTGGTACTAGTCTATAGTCCATCAATATTGGATTGCCTTTCTGCATCATAAGAAACATAAGGATTTAAATAAGAATCTTCCTCTAGGGATTCTTCTACCAAGTGCACTAGGGCTTCACTCAATGGATGGGTAATGATGGGTACAGGAGGTCTAGGGATCCCTGTAGGGTTAATATCTATCCTTAGCATAACTGGCTCTAAGTCATTGGGCACAGGGAGTGCCAAGGGGGTTCCCCTTCCCAAATAGGGTTGTCTACCCCTTGGATAGTAGAGTGGCGTATAAGGTTGCTGGTAAGGCAACCATCTTGTGGCAACCGACAGTGCATGGCGTCATGCCTGAATCTTCCACAATTGGTGCAAGGCCTTGCTCTGGGATCGAGGCATTCAATAGGTGATTTCCTCCACATTGTATACACTACACGTGGGGTCACATAGGTCTTCGCATTGACTCTTGCAGTCTAGCCACCTCCGCTTTCAGATCGGCTATACCTTGTATTTGGTTAATATTCTTCATGTTCTCCCATTCGTAGTGTTCGCTCGTTCACTAGTTGCTACCACTCCCTCAATGTTCCTAATAGCATTACTACCCTATTGTGCTATCTTAGAGCTTCTCTCCCTAAGCAAGTCATCTACTCAGATGGCTTCCCTGAAGACTCTCTCATAAGCACGTCTCTCTACATGTTTGAGTTGCCTACTAGGGCCTTATATACCTCTTCATTGTGGATCTTGTTAATGAACACAGTTGAGATCACTCTCTCATTGGGTCGCTCAATCGTAGGTATCCTCTTATAGAGGCTCCTCACATGGGTAATGTAGTCTCATATGTCCTCCTTGTCCTTTTGGTTGACATTCATTCGCTTAATGATGAGGTTATCAGAGTATCCTGCCTCTAAGAATATCTTGATGAAGAGATCTTTCAGTTGGGTGAAATCATTGCACTTAGCTTTATCTAAGCTGGTGAACCAAGTCTCAGGAACCAAGTCCCGTCCCTTGTCTCCTAGGCACAACCCGAATGCTTGTGCTCGACTGAGCAGGGTCCATGAGATTATTCGCCTCACACACTTGCTCAATTTGCTCAATAAAGTTGTAGGGGTCACTCCCTGCCTAGTATTTCTTGAGTTACTTTTCCACTATGAATATTCTCATTTGGCTTCTAGCATTTGGGGTGACTCCAACCCGGTTAGCAATAATGCTACCAAGGTTGCCCCACTTTGCTCGGCACTAGTAGTGTCGAGAAATCTCTTGGTGGGTAGATTGCTCTCAGTGTAAGATCGGGTTCCAGAATTCCCTTCCTATTGCCATTGCCTCCCATTTTATTCCTCCTTGATATGGCCAAGATCCTATGAATCTTGTTGAGTTCCCTCTCATGATGCAACCTCTGAACCTTTTGCTCCTAACTATAATTTGCCATGCGTTGCAATGCCATCTGTGCCGGTCTCCTCTTTTCCTCAAGGTTGGCTACAACATCTATTAAACAATGTGAATCTAGAGCATGACACAAGCTATGGTGGATGAAAGATGAAGACCAAACTCATAATGGCATGGACGAGTAGAGACAAACAATTACACACGTGAATTAGGTTCCAAGATGGAAGCTTGGACTCATAAACACAATCTTGTGTAAGATCGACAATGACAAGACACTTAACTAGAAATACAAAGCATCATGACATTATATTCATTCCATATAAAAGTGGTAGTCAAGTACAATGCTTTATAGAGTTTGGGTCATTCCACTTTCCTCACTGTGCATATGGGATTTATGACAGCTCTTCCTGGAGCATTTGTCTATTTCTCAACAATGTCTACCGGCAACCTTCCATGGTGTACAATCCTCATTTGTTGGTCGTATAGTGTGACAAATCGTCAGATGTTGTCAAGGTGCTCAGTCGTATTGAGGTCAAGGTCTAGGTCTAGGTTGTTCTCATCTGGGCTAGTACCTACCATGGTTGTTGCCTCTTGACCTACTAAAGCATCTATGAGGTCAAATAAGTCCATTAGAGATGTATTCCTAATCTTGGTGAGTCTCCCCTTTTCCTGGTGACGTGAGGGTTTGGTCCTCTCCATGTCTTTGTTCTTAGTTTTCTAGTTTTCTCCTGATTCCTGGGTCACACTCCTATTAGTGGGTTTGATTACTTATTAACGTCTTGGTGTGTTCCTTCTTAGTGCAAATAGCCCTCAGCTTATGTGTCATGGTGCTCTTTTTTGTGTGCAGTGCAAAATTAGGCTTTCAGCTTTCAAGTGCACTTCAAGTGCTAAAACAATGTGAGGTGTGAATGCTAGGTGAACAATATAGCTCTCGCTCTTCCCTCATTCCAGTTTTGGCCAAACATGGCTCTAAGCGTGATTGTTGGCCACTCTTGAGGGTTGATTAGAGGCTCTATTGCATCTCCCAACTTGGTCAAGGTGTAGTCAAGGTCTATGGGTCAATTTGGGACACTAAGCAAGGGCAGACAACTAATGGATTAGCTAGTGGTAGCTTCTCATTTGTTAGTCACTGTTTCTTCTGTTTCTCATGTTTGGAAGCCGGTCAACTCATCCATAAGGATTTTGGAAGCCGGTCAACTTATCCATAAGGATTTTGGAGGTTCGTCGAGCTTGGGTCCAAGTTTGTCAAGGTCTAAGGATGTTAATTTTGCCTAGTTTCACATTCGACCCAAGTGGTCTGAATTACAGAGGTCCAGGTTGCAAAGGTCCAAGTCCCAGACTTGGACCATCCGAGAGGCCAAGCGAGTCGAATATAGATGGGTCGAATGGCCAAAGGATTGAGTCTACTATCAGAATGACACGTGGCTGGGTGGGCCGAATCTGAGTGTGCGAAGGGTGGCCATTCGAGGCTAGACTTGGCCATCTGAGGCCCAATGGTCTTGTTCAAATGTGGCCAGTCGAGTTGTCCAAGTGGACACTAGTGATTGGGACATCCAAGTAGTCTGCTCAAGACTCTCGATCGTCTGAAGCCTATGGTCACTATCGGAGTGCAACGTCGAGTTGTCGAACAAAAAAAAATCCTTAAAAAACCTACATGTGCCTTAGCAACTATTGCAACTAGAGTGCCGATACTCATTAACAAGCCTCAAACCATCCAAAACATACCTAGAGGGCTTGGAAATGTAGGAATGTGAATCAATGCACAAATCTATGCTCCTGCCCTATAGCTCTCTCTCTCTCTCTCAAACTCTCTCTCTCACAACTAAATGCACATAAATGAGCTCTCTCTTTGCCCTCTTGGCCTCTCAACCCCTAGTTATCCAGCCTTCCACTCCCCTTCTTCCCTCTTATGCATTGAAGTTCTTTTTTCCCTGTTTTTTCATGTTTTAAGCCTACTATTATAGTAGACACCCTATTGTGTATTTCTCTTTTTTTTAAAACTTTATTACCCAAATGCATTTAAATCGCAAGTAACAACTCTCACTACTCCAATTTACTTCCCTAAATCCAAAAAACCAGAAAAACTTACTTGCAAAGGAGATTGAATACCTCTTCAACTCCCTGGCTTCCTACCTATCTCAAGCACTGGTTTGGGGAAAACACTACTTTAATGCTCGATTCGGAGCACACAAGCACTCAAAGCTTGAATCCATTGTCCTGGCAAAATGGAACCAAAATTTGGGAGCCTTCACTCGACTGCCAAGACCTATGGACTGCTTATTGCTTCAAGCATTTCAAGTTAAATGCTATGGCTACCTCTCACCAAATAGCCATATGCGCTCTTGATCCTATGAGTGTATTGAGCTTACCTTGATGCTCGATTGAGTAGCCTCCTCCTTCAAGCACTCTGGTAGCTCCACGATCTAAGATGCAATCTCAAGCAAGCTCAATCCTCTATCTCCAAGTTCCATCCTCCATAGACGTGCGCATGAGACAAGACAAGAGAAGAGAATAGGAGAAGAGAAGAAGAGAGGAGAAGATGAAGATCTTCTCCACCATAATCCCTAACCCTCACTCACTCACTCCCTCACACTCTCACAATCCCTCTCCCAAACACAAGCACAAGCACAAGGACAAGCACAAGGAGGGAGAAGAGAAAAAGAGAGACACTTTAGCCACACAACAAGAATGAGCTTTTCCATTCACTTTTAGACTTTTATACATGCCCTCATCCCTTTGGGCACCCATCCCCTTTTTTACATGATTGGCCGTCTTAGCCAAAGTCTTTTTTCCTCATGTCTTCCTTCTTTTCATGGTTCTTTTTCTCTTTCACTTCTACGTTTACAATTTGCACAAGAGGGCACCTAGCCCTCTTTTATAAAATAAATTACATTGCGCCCTGCACTTCCCTTACTAGAACATTCTGTGCACCTTGCTAGAATCTTCGGTGCACCTTGATAGAATATTCAGTGCTCTTCTACATTTTTTCTGAGCTTGCCTTCTCTTCCACTTTTCTCGCCTAGGCAGAATGAGCTTCTCTATTCACTTTTTGATTTAGGCTTCCTTGGTCTTCCTCTACTTCTTTTTGGGATGTATGGTCCATAACATGTCTATAAAAATAATTAAGGATTTAGACTTACAAGGTATGCATCCTACATAGTGGCTTATCATACTAGTAGACCAAAGCATATTTAAGCCTTTGGGAATTCTCCCATATGCGAAGACAACCCTTACAAGAAGAGACTATTGGCTGACCTATTTGGTGGTAAAACGAAATTCATACATGACCTCATACTCTCTGCTACTGGGATAACCATGGTTTTTCGAAGCAAGGGTACGAATGGACTAGTTCAAAGGAAGAGGACCTAACAAAGTTGTGTTGAAGTTATATGGCTCGCAAAAAGGTAATGGATCCACTTCCATTGAAGTCTTAATAGACTCTTCTAATGAAGTAACTAATGGCACATCAGGAGACGAAGAAGTTAAATATATCTTTTGCAAGAAAATAGAGGCACGGTCCTTGAAAGTGGACACTATAAGCCAACTCCCAAAAGAAGCAAAGTCTTTGTCATCAATGGGTGAATATCTCTTGCCTAACCCATGAATGACTTCAAAAGTCACCTTTAACAGTGAGATAGAGGCATGAATGTATTGTTCTCCCTATTATATGGCCGTGATAGAGACAAAGACACAGAGAGAAAGACAAGAACAAAGACAGATTCAGAAGTAGAGGTAGAGAATACAAGAGAGAATATGTTCTTCTCTCACAAAGCCCCTACAGAGGCAGAGATAGAGAATACAATAGAGAATATGTTCTTCTCTTACAGAGCCCCTACAGACGCAGAGATAGAGTCTAACGAGGACAATGATGACATTGCAAAAAAAGATTATAAAATATCCATCCAGCTTGAAGAGGATACAAATGAGGAAAATGTTTCAGAGGCTATAGAAGCAAAAAGTCCCATGCTGCTAGATAGAATGACTATGATACCCTTTGAACTAGCTCATGAGTCACATCATATAAAAAATATCCATAAGAAATGAATTAACCAGAATAAGCCTTCCTTTAGTAGTGGCTATTGTCACCTGAAGTTACCCTTCTTAAGCAAGGATGATGAAAATGCACCGTGCCAACAACCACCAGCCCTACATCCCAAATAAAACTCTAAAGGTTCCTATTGTGTGACGTTCCTAGAGGCATCCTCAAAGGATGAGTCCTCAAGTTAAGAGATGAATAACCCTCCCATCAAATCCAAAATAGCCCTGATACTCTTTGAACATCCCAAAGAGCAAGATGAGTCCTCATTGAAAGAGGAAGTTGGTTCTAGTGGGCCTCAAACAAGGAGACCACTCCCTTGAAGGAGTCAGATTTATACCCACCAGAAGCAGTTCGTATAGGACCTTCATCCGTGAAGTGGAATGTGAAAAGTAATTAACGTTCATGGATGCTCATGGTATTGAATGGCACTTGAAGGTGGGAACCAATCTTCCTCAAGAGAAACTATCGGTCCTGCATGACCTTCTAAAGGGGAACTCGGATGTGTTTGCATGGTCATACAAAGATCTAAAGGGGATTGATCCCACGGTGTGTCAATATCACATCGACCTAGAGCCTGATGCAAAGCCCATCAGGAAAAGACAGAGACACATGAATCCAAATTACTCCACCCTAGTGAAAGCCGAATTGTTGAAGCTACTTGAAGTTGATTTTATCTATCCAATGTGGCCAATAGTGAATGGGTTTTGCCCATTGTGGTAGCACCCAAGAAGAATGGAAAACTATGAATATTTCTAGGCTTCTATAAGCTAAACTCCAAGACTAAGAAGGATCATTTCCCTATCCCTTTCACAGACCAACTGTTGGATGTAGTGGTAGGCCATGGGCTTTATTCCCTCTTGGATGGATCTAGTGGATATAATCAAGTCCAGATTGCAAAAGAAGATCAATCCAAAACAACCTTCACAACTGAATGGGGAACCTATGCATACAGAGTGACGTCGTTTAGGCTTTATAACACTCATGTTCCCTTCCAACAAGAGTCATGATAGCTACATTCCAAAACCATTTGCATGATTTTATTGAGGTGTAATCTTACTAAATTGATTCCTTATTATGCATTCTCTATTTAGTAAATTTATGTCAATAAATTAACAACTCACTTTTCTTTAAGTGTTGATGATGATCTAGCATAGCCATGAGACCATTTAGAGTTTAGTATTCCTAGTGCATCACTTAATGGGGTGATCAGAGCATTGTGACAGGGATATCTTGTACATGGATTACAAGTTATGAAGGGGAAAGAAAGTGTCTACCAAGTGTAAGAGTGTACACAAGAACCAAGGAGTTACACACAAATGAAGATGGATTGAGTTCTAAGAAGAGAAAGTGCATTAGCATTGTGTATATGTATTTATGTGTGCATCCGAGGACACCTGGGAACATTTACTTGTGTCTAATGAGCATTGCATTCATTTGGGGTCACCCTCTCCCTTACAAGTCAAGGTTTAAGGTATTTTCTCTCTTAATGAATTAAGGAGAGAGGTAATTCTCTCACTAAGAAAGATGAGAGACATGATCCTTTGGAAATGAGGAGAGAAGTGATTTTCTCTTTCTAAGGTCTAAGATGACACAAGCTTTTGTGTGGAAGTCAATCTTAAAATAGACATGGTAAATCCATCTCGCAATAGAAATATGATCTCTAAAAATGGCTCATGTGGGTTATTAGAAACAGTGAGATCTACAACTTTTGTGTTGGACATTTTTCCATCCGAGCAATGCACGAAGAGATATTCCAAAATTGGTGATGTAGAGAGTAGGTCATGGAATAGCCACATCTTGCATGCAAATCAACCTTTCCAATCTTGGCACTCAAGTCTCTCTCCAAAAAGAGAAGCTCTTGGAGCCTAAAAGGGAGGCTCTCCTTGGGTGTGGAGGTGATGAAGGAAGCATCACTTTGCATGCATGAAAGAGGAGAAGAGAATGCAGTTCAAGTCTCACAAAGTGTTGTGGAAGCTCTGCTGAAATCAAGCACCAAGAAGAGAGCCCTACACATATTGTGTAGGAGAGAAGAACAGAAATCAAGAAGATCAAAGGAGCCAACTTCTGAGTTGTGCAAGTGCTCTCAAGTTGTATACCGTGTAAGGATCTGTGTAAGTTCAAGCTCACCAACCCTCGAGTCATGCAAGTGCTACGGAAGCTCTGTTGAAATCAAGCTCGAAGAGGAGATCCCTATACATATTGTGTAGGGGAGATCCCTACACATATTGTGCGGAAGCTATGTTGAAATCAAGCTCCAAGAGAGATCCCTACACATATTGTGTAGGGGAGAAGGAGAGACTCAAGAAGGATCAAAATGTGCCAACTTTAAAGTTATGCAAGTGTTAGCTAGTTATATACCATGCAAGGAACCGTGATCTTGTTGCCAAGATCTACAAGTTAAGAACTAGTTTATGCGTAACAATGGAGGATCTTTCTCCTTGTCAATAATATAACTCCACGAGAGGGGGGACTGGCCCATCTTCCAATCCCTAGTGTGTTGTCAATCTCTCTCTCTTTCTCTCTACATCTTTCTTTTCTCTCATATGTTCTCTCTCTACACCAGCATAATATTCACCATATATCTTTTAAGTATATAAAAAGGTCGAGCGTGTATCTTAGAACTTATAATTTTGGTATCAGAGCATGTCTCTTTGCTTTTCTCAAAGTAAAGGTGATCCTTGCAAGAAGAAGGTAAAGATGGCAAATGATGAAGTGCCTACAAGTGAGCAATTGTAGGCTCAATTGACAGAGTATCGTAGCTTGTTAGAGATTTCTGAATCATGTCAATTGATTGACAACTTAAGGGCAAGGGAAGAAGCTACTTATGAAGGACCGAATCCTCCAAAAGATGGTGATACTAGAGGAAATATAATTGCACCAATTGATGGTGAAGGTGCAAAGCATCCAATTGGTGAGAAGCTTCCTAGAAGGAAGAAGGACTCTCGGGTCAAGAAGAGTAAGAAGACCTCACCTTGAGTGAGGCGAATAAGGAGGAAGTCATCTCCCTCATCAACCAGCTACTCCCCTGATTACTCAAGTTCCTCCTCCTCCTCATCATCTTCTAGTTCTTACTCTCTTGGTTCCAAGTCTCGTGCAATCCACAAACGGACAAAGAGGGACCATAAGAGAAGCAAGCTTAAGAAGACTAAGACTTTCAAGTCTAGAGACAAGGACATAAAGTTTGACTCTTACTGCAGTAAGAGAGATCTTGCTAAGGCGCTATGCCTTTGTTAGGCAATTTGAAGTTTCTTTTTCTTATGGTAATTTCTCAGAAAAGTCCAAGCTCAGGCGTGTAGGCATGTACTTAAAAGACACCACTAGCAATTAGTGGTTGACTCTCATTTTGGAGGGAAGGAACCTATGACTTGGGAAAAGTTCAAGAAGAAGTTTTATGCTTAGTTCTTGCCTCCTGATTATTTTGAGAATAATGTTAAGAAGGAGTGGGATTAGCTAGGCCAAAAAGAGCATGAGAAGGTCACTAGTTATGTGGACAAGTTTTGGTCTACCTTCTCGAGGTTACTCCTTTCATGGAGATCAGGGATGAAGAGAAGAAAAGAAAGTTTGAAGCTGGCCTACTCCCTCATTTACACAAAACCATGAAGGTGTATCCACATGAAACCTTATCTCGCATGATGGAGTCTGCCATCATAGCTAAAAGTTTGCATACACCTAGTACATCTTGAAAGTTGAAGATGAGTTCTTATAGAGCTAGACAAGAGTAGCTGTATGATCAACCAAGAGACAAGACTAATCGAAGAAGACCTACTTTTACCCATGACCAATATTCAAAGCCAAAGGGTAACAAGAAGAAGCACAAGTATCTCTCACCCTCTGAGATACAAAAGTACAAAGAGGAAGGAAGGTGCTTTCTTTGTGGTGAGTTAGGGCATATGAAGCCTAATTGTCCTCACAAAAGGAAGGAAGAAAATGTGGTTAAAGGTCCTCCTCCACCATCCTCAAATTCTATTCCGGATGTGCAAGCTAACACTCATTCAAATGAGAAGAAGAGACAAATCTTTAAGATTTGGAGGACACTCAACAATGAACGAGTTTTGATACTCTTTGATTCAGGGTCCATCGATAATTTTGTGTCAGCAGATACTATTGAAAGGCTTCAAATTTCACTAGATCGATTGGGAACACCAATTGGATTGGGTTCGGCATTTGAAGGACTTACAACCAATTCTACTCCTATCAAGGGGAAGTTGAATCTTAGAATTGGGGATTACCACGATAAGAATCTTTTCTACTTGCACCCATTGGTAACTATGATGTTATCTTAGGTATGCATTGGCACTACAATATTAGACCTCTTCCCGATTTTGTTAAGAAGACCCTTGCATTTCAATTCAAGGGTCGAAAAATAGTATGCATTGCTAATGTTGGAAATTGGCCTATGCTAATGGTTAGTCATGTTAGCATTTCCAAGGAAATGAAGAAAGCTATTTCTGCATACATGATTTTCGTGAAAGAGTCAAAAGAAGTTAATGATTCAAGGGCACTTGATGCCTCTAATGAACACACAATACCAACTAATGCTTTTAGGTCTCAGACTTTAAAAGAACCCCTCTCTTTAATTGATCAAGCCAGACATGATTTTGTTAAACAATATGAATATTTTTTTGGTGAGTCACTCCCAAGATATTTACCTCCTAAGCACCCGGAAGATCACACAATTGATCTTATCCCAAGTTGTTCACCACCTAACCAACCTCCTTACCGAGTAAGTGCAAGTTAGCAATAAGAGGAGATCCTAAAACAAGTAAATGAATTGTTGGAAAAAGTGTTAGTTCAACCTAGCTCTTCTCCATACTATTCTCCAGTCTTACTTGTTCAAAAGAAAGAGGTTCTTTATGTATTTGCATCCACTATAGATCTTTGAATAAGATTGCAAACAAGAATCGTTTTCCTATCCCAAGGATAGATGATATCTTGGATAAGTTGCAAGGGGCTAGTATCTTTAGTCGCACTAATCTCAAGAGTGGCTATCACCAGATACGAATAGCACCTAAAGATGTTCATAAATAACTTTTAGTACAACGTTTGGACTATAAGAGTTCTTAGTCATGCCATTTGGTTTGACTAATGCACCCACCACATTCAATCAAATGATGGAGAGAATTTTCACAGTCTGAAGAAAAGCATAGAAAACATCTATCTATTATTTTTCAAGAGCTTCGTAAGAATAGACTACAGGTCAATGCTAAGAAGAGTGAATTTTTCCTTTCAGAAATTCATTACTTGGGTAAGATCGTTTCTCACAATTTGGTGAGAAGGGATCCTGAGAAGATTCAAGCCATTGTTGAATGACCTATACTACTTCTGTACCATGAAATTAGAAGTTTCTTGGGCCTATGTTCATACTACAGGAGGTTCATACGAGGTTTTGTGTATGTTGCATCTCCTCTACATGACCTTACTAAGCAGCAAATACTGTTCGTTGGGGATCAAGGCAACTACAAGCCTTTGAAAGAATTAAGTTTCTTGTGACTCAAGAACCAGTTCTCATAGTTGTGAATCTTCAAAAACCTTTTCAATTCCACTACAATGCTTCTGGGGATTACATTGGAGCTGTGCTTAACCAAGAGCATCATGCAATAGCATTTGAGAGCCGATGCCTCAAGGATCAAGAGCTACATGCTTCAGTATATGAGAAAGAGCTTATGGCGGTGGTACATGCTCTTCAAGTATGGAAACACTATTTACTTGGTGCAGATTTTGTTATTAAAACATATCACCAAAGTCTAAGATACTTCCTCACTCAAAAGAAGCTCTCAGAGAAATAGATGTGTTGGGAAAATTTCTTATTTATGTTTCACTTTCAAATCCTTCACACATCTGGAACTAAGAATGTGGTAGAAAATGCCTCAGGTGAATGCAATCACAACTATTTACCATAACGAGTTCATGGATTTACCCAAAATGTATGCAACTGATTCCGACTTCTCAACCATATGGGATCAGCTTAACTCAGGCCAGTCGATTACACCTTACTTGATTTGAGATGGTTATTTGTATCATCATCAAGCAATTTATGTAGCATTACCATTGCAACACAAGGTAATGGATGAAGCACATGCATCTCCATATGCTGGACATAGGGGTATTTTACCCACTACTCAAGCATTGGAAAGATATGTATTTTGGCCTACTCTTAGAACTGACATTGAAATATATGTATCCAAGTGCAAGATATGCCAAAAAGTAAATTATCACAAGCATAAACCACCTAGTCTACTAAAGTCATTACCTATTCCCAATGAGCCTTGGGAAAGTATAGCCATGGACTTTATCATGGAGCTTCCTTGCACACAAGTAGGCAACAATGCAATCTGGACTATCATTGATAGATTCAGTATAAGCAAGCACACTTTATACCTGTGCAAAAGACAATCAAAGTTGATCATATGGCTAAGCTATTCATTGCTCATATTTTCAAGCATGATGGCATGCCTAAGTCCATTATAAGTAATCGAGATCCTCGCATGACCATCCTCTTTTGGTAAGCTCTCTTCGAGAACCTTGGGACTCGGTTAAAGTTTTCATCCTCTTATCATCCTCAAACGAATGGGCAGAGTGAAAGTGCTAATTCTACCTTTTGAAATCCTATGTCTCTGATAATCAAAGAGAATGGGAAAAGTATTTGCCTTTAGTAGAGTTTGCATACAATAACAAGGTGCACTCTAGTACTGGTAAGGCACCCTTTGAGATCATCTATGGTAAGCCTCATTTACCACCCATTCTTCTTACGAAGGATAAGATCTTTGCAACATATGAGTTTGTTAGAGAAATTGATACAACTTTCACTCAAGTAAAAGCTGCTCTCCAAAGGACACAAGAGAAGCATAAACGTGAAGCTGATAAGCATTGTCATAAGTTAGATCTCAAGTTGGGACAATATGTTCTTCTTAAGTTTGAGAAGGCTCGCTTGAAGAAGAAGAAATGTCAAAAGGGTAAAGTGGTTAAGCTTTCTAATGGCTATTATGGCCCTTTTAATATCACAGATGAGATAAATTATGTGACTTTTTGTTTAGATCTACTAAGTCATTACGACATTCATAATGCTTTCCATATAAGTTTGCTATGTCCCTATATTGGAGAACCTCCAATGGAACCAATCAAGGAAGATTTACCTGACATAGAAGAAACAAAAAAGTTCCTTGTGCCTAAAAGAATTTTACACCATCAAGAAAATACTCTAAGGTCAAGTAAGGTATTAGGAAGTATCTGGTAAAGTTTAAGAATTATCCCCCATTGGATGCTCAGTTTATGACTAAGAAAGAACTACAAGACTTTCCAGATCTTCTTAAGGACTATGTATCCCCTCTACAGTTGAGATCAATTGTTTAGAATTCAGAGGGATGTTACTAAATTGATTACTTATTACGCATTCTCTATTTAGTAAATTTACGTCAATAAATTAATGACTCACTTTTCTTTAAGTGTTGATGATGATCTAGCATGGCCATGAGACTATTTAGAGTTTAGTATTCCTAGTGCATCAGTTAATGGGGTGATCAGAGCATTGTGACAGGGATATCTTGTACACAGATTACAAGTTATGAAGGGAGAAGGAAGTGTCTGCCAAGCGTAAGAGTGTACACAAGAACCAAGGAGTTACATATAAATGAAGATGGATTGAGTTCTAAGAAGGGAAACTGCATTAGCATTGTGTATATGTATTTACGTGTGCATCCGAGGACGCCTGGGAACATTTACTTATGTGTAATGAGCATTGCATTCATTTAGGGTAATCTCTCTCTTACAAGTCAAGGTTTAAGGTCTTTTCTCTCTTAATGAATTAAGGAGAGAGGTAATTCTCTCACTAAGAAAGACGAGAGACGTGATCCTTTGGAAGTGAGGAGAGAAGCAATTTTCTCTTTCTAAGGTCTAAGATGACACAAGCTTTTGTGTGGAAGTCAATCTTAAGGTTGAGGCCCAAGGCAATCTAATGAACTCTCCTTATCTATCGCTCAAGGTAGTTGCATGGACCATAAGTTAAGAAGAGATTAAAGTAATTTTATTTTTCTTAAAACAGACATGGTGAATCCATTTTTAAAATATATCGCGATAGACATCGATCTCTAAAAATGGCTCGTGTGCATTATCAGAAATGGCGAGATCTACAACTTTTGTGTTGGACATTTTTCCATCCGAGCAATGCACAGAGAGATATTCCAAAATTGGTGCTGCAAAGTAGGTCCTAGAACAGCCACATCTTTCATGAGGATCAATCTTTCCGATCTTGGCACTCAAGTCTCTCTCCAAGAAGAGAAGCTCTTGGAGCCTATGAAAGGGAGGCTCTCCTTGGGTGTGGAGGAGGTGAAGGAAGCATCACTTTACATGCATGGAAGAAGAGGAGAGAAGGCAGTTCAAGTCTCACAAAGTGCCGCAGAAGCTCTGTTGAAATCAAGCACCAAGAAGAGAGCCCTACACATATTGTGTAGGAGAGAAGAACAGAAATCAAGAAGATCAAAGGAGCCAACTTCTGAGTTGTGCAAGTGCTCATCGGTTGTTTAGCATGCAAGGATTTGTGTAAGTTCAAGCTCGTCAACCCTCAAGTTGTGCAAGTGTTGCGGAAGCTCTGTTGAAATCAAGTTCCAAGAGGAGATCTCTACACATATTGTGTAGGAGAGAAGAAGAGACTCAAGAAGGATCAAAAGGCGCCAACTTTCAAGTTATGCAAGTGTTATCTGGTTGTATACCATACAAGGAACAGTGATCTTGTTCCCAAGATCTACAAGTTAAGAACTGGTTTATGTGTAACGGAGGAGCTTGCTCCTTGTCAATAATATAACTCCACAAGGGGGGGACTGGCCCATCTTCCAGTCCTTAGTGTGTTGGCAATCTCTCTACCTCTCTCTCTTTCTCTCTTCATCTTCTGTTTCTCTCATTTGTTCTCTCTCTACGCCAGCATAATATTCACCATATATCTTTTAAGTATATAAGAAGGTCGAGCATGTATCTTAGATCTTATAACATGTACCTAGATGAATTCTGTGTCTATAGCTTGATTTCGTGAGCATTGGGGACACTTAGAGCAGTGCTTTGACAGATGTCAAGAGTATGGGATCTCTCTCAACCGTGACAAATGTGTCTTTGGAGTCTCTTCAAGAGTTATTTTGGGCCACATCATCTCTACATAGGGGATAGAAGTAGACCCCGCAAAGATTGGGAAGATTGTAGCTCTAACATCACCAACCAACCTCTAACAGTTAAAAGGATTCCTTGGTGATATGTGCAATTACCAATATTTTAATGCATACTTTGCTACAAAGGTAGCCACCTTGCATAAGCTCCTAAGGAAAGATGGAGAGTTTACATGGATTGCTGATTATATGAAGCATTCAACATCTTGAAGCAATGTCTGATTGAAGTCCCCCATCTTGCAACCTCCTGATTGGACTACGGAATTCCATGTGCACACTGATGCATCTATCAAAGGTTTAGGTGCAATATTATGTCAAAAAGGCTCCTCAAAGTTAGATCAACCTATCTATGATGCAAGCTGAAAAGTAATTGATCGAGAAAGAAACTGCAGAGTAAAACGAAGCTTGAATGCCTAGCAATGGTTTTTGTCCTGGAGAAATTTCAACAGTATATTGTCGGCGCATTTCGAATTATATGTGGAGCATGAGGCCCTGTCCTTCTTGATGAACAAAGTAGATGTGAAGGAAAGAATGATGAGATGGCTCCTTCTATTCCAAGAGTTTGACTTTGAGGTAATCACTAAGCCTGGTCACTCCTAGGTCTTGACTGATCATTTGTTGCGAATCCCTCAGAGCGACGAAGAGGAGCACGATGACCCATTCATCCCTAATGCTTCCCTTTTTCTAGTCAAAACTATAACCTCATGGTATGCAAGCATAGCTAACCTCTTGGAATAGTATCTTCCTTGTATCTCCAGCGGTGAGAAGAAGCTTCTATTGGAATCACCCCCCTACACCCTGTTAGGCGACACTCTGTATAAGAGGGGTAAGGATGAAGTACTATGCATATGTGTGGCAAGAGATGAGATTGGGATAGTTATGAAAGCATGTCATGAAGAGCCTTATGGAGGACACTTTGCAGGAGAAGCAGCAGCCAGAAAGGCTCTACTCACAAGATACTGGTAGTCGACCCTCCACAAGGATGCCTATGACTACTGCAAACGTTGTGATGCTTGTCAGGGATGGGAAAGCCCACCAAATCTAGTGCTATGGCCCTACAATCCATCCTTCCCCTAAACTCGTTCGAGAAATGGGGAATTGACTTTGTTGGCCCCATTGATCCGCCAACTAGAAGAAAGCTGAACAAATACATTTTGGTCTATACAAACTATGTGACGAAGTGGTATAAACCCAAAGCTTTGAAGCGGGATGATGGCAACAGCATGGCTCTATTCCTATACGAGAACATTATCACCCATTTTGACAGTCCCTTAGAGCTAGTAAGTGACAAAGATACTCACTTCCTCAACAAGATTATGGAAGAATTGACAGAGCTATATAAGATCTACCATCACAAGTCCATGCCTTACTACCCCAGAGCCAATGGCCAAGTCGAAGTTACTAATCGCATCCTCTCTACTTGATCCTGACAAGGATGGTTGCTACACATTGCTATGATTGGGACGATTGACTTAGAGAGGGCCTCTGGACGTACAAAACCTCCCATAAGGCTCTTATAAGTCAAACACCTTTCCAGTTGGTGTCAAAGAACACCTAGGTGATCATGAGTCCCTATAGCGCCATCTCCCTTGTGCACTTAGAATGTCTGGACTAGACTCATAGAATGGCCCTATAGTGTGTATGGAAGCCACATAGGTGCAATGGAAGGCTTATCACAATAGCTTCATTAAGCATAAGTAATTTAAGGAAGGTGGTTTAGTCCTAGCTTATGACTCAAGATTTGGCAAGTTCACAATGCTAGGTGGGCCCCTACAAGGTACTTGCTGTCAACCCTAACGGATTTGTTCAGATACATGCCGTGGATGCTTCTGATGATCCCTTCTTAATCAATGGCTATCGCCTAAAGAAGTATTACCCTCCTTGGAGATCCTGACAATCACCACCGATAGCTCCTTCATTCCTTGCACATCGATTGGTAAGGCTTTACCTATTCCTTCCGATAGCCCTTCTACTTATCCTGATGAGGTGGCCTCATTCTTCTAGCACCTCATAGCCACCTCCCATCCCTCCTTTACTCCCTTTCCATCTAATCTAGCACAGTGGAGGTGGCAAGGATGGTTCTGATACATGGTGTTCCTGCCATTCTCCTCTTTGAAAAGAAAAAACAGAAAAAAAAACATAAATATATATCGATCATGGGAGTAAAGGACTTTAGTCTCTGTCATACCGACCTATTCTTTAAGAAAATGTGGAAATGCCCTCAAGAGTGGTGAACAAAAAGAAAAAAAAAAAGAGAAAATCAAAACTGCTATGGGAGAAAAGGAAGAAATTCCTTGTCATAATAGGCCTCGTTCCACAAATAGGTGGTAACCACCCTTGGACGAGAAGCTAGCTGGCTGTGGAAAAGGTGGCAACACCCCGCAATACAGATCCGTTGATTCCTCAATTGACCTTCCAAGATGCAATTCCGAATTTGCCTCCTTTGGTGCATTATAGGCTATAACTCCATCTGTGCATCTAACTCCTAGGATAGTTGATATCTTTCACATGTAAAAGTTCCAGATTTGTTGGCTACCTCCCTGGGTATGCCTCTTCATCAATCGGTACAAGTTGATATCATCAAACCATACGAAGACAATCTTCGACAATCCTTTGAGTGATGTGAGCTTTTATCCTAACCGGATGGGGATGTGAGTATGGGCTGCCCTCTATATTTATCAAAAGAGTGTGAGACAGAGGGTGGGGTGGGTGACTAGTCTTTGCCTTGTAAAATCAACAGAGAGGTGAGATGTGTAAATGGAGCATTGCATGCACGGGCTAGGCTCCTCAATGCACAAAGCACGATATGTACCTGTGCATAGCATTATAAGGCTCCCAATGGCCTTCCTTCTTGCATTGTATGCCGACACAGGGCGAGATGCACTACCACACCATCAATTGTGCACAAGATATACAACCTTCACATAAGTGGTAGTGGGGATTATATCAATGGATGTCAAGAATCAGGTTGCCCCCCTGTATCTATCAACAAAGCATGAGACAGAGGGGAGGCTAAGAGTGATTTATTTCCCTTTCATCAATTGAGAGGTGAGGATTGAGGGACGTTACGACAATTGGCATCAGGTACATTCTCGTTTCCCTCTACACACATGGGATGAGCCTCCACCATCAATACACACATATCACTCTGTTTGATGCACTGCACTACAAGGCTCCCTAGCCTTCCTTCTTACGCATATGCTAGATGGGTTGGGACGCACTCATGCACCATCAACTATGCATGCTAGCATGCTCCTTCTGAACCATCCCTCTTGTCGATTTCTAAATCGAGTGTGAGATATGGGTCTCAATCATTCTTTGTGATTGATATGCTTTATGGGGGGCGAGCAATTAATCTATCATTCCCACACGAGTGACTTTTGAGATTGAGTGACGAATATTTCACCATCGATGACTTAACCAACTCTTCATTGACAATGCTACCTCATTGGTTGCATGATCCTTGCCATGTCCAAAGCGTACTGTGGTGAGCTTCGGTACCTCCTCTAGGTGACTTTGACTCCCCAATGCATGTCAACAACGATCTACATCAACCAAGTGAATGGGCCAAATGTTTCTAGCCCTATCTCTTGCATTCATTTATGTGTATATCATGTCTTAAGTATGGGGATGTATAGGTATGGGTCGTGGTCAAGTGTTAGGCCCATGTTGATTAGTCAACCCAATCTATCTATGTCTTAAGTGTGGGAACACGTCCCTGCACATCTTGGTTGCGTACATTATTGAATATCCTGTTAATTGATCCTTACACAGTACCTTGTCTTCCTTCTATCTTGTTGAGGTCCCTTCCTCACCCACCCACCCTCTTTTACCCCGTCCCGTGTCTACAATCATCTTTAACCCTTTTGGTGGTTTTATCATTTTGATGGTCCTCCTGTACTTTGGATTGGCTACTTTTCCTTTTTATGGCCCTCAATTTCGAGCAATGATTCATGAGCTATTAATTTTTGAAGAATTTTACGCGAATAGAACATGTTTCCATGCGAACACACCTTTTTTACGCCAAAACTACAATTTGATATGATAGCCTTCATATTTCCCTTTTCACAGCTATTTTCCTTTTAACAACCCATCTTTTTAATGCACGGATTAGCCATTATTTATTTTTGTGTGTTTGTGGGTTTAGTTCTTTACGCGATTTTTTCGTTTTTTTCATGTGAATATGCTCTTTTCTTGTTAGAATGGCAATCTATTTGGATAGCCTCAAGCCATTCGTTCCCTTGGACATCTTGCCTTTTTATCCCCTCATTTTGACTATCTGGTTTTTGTTATTAAATTTTAATTATGTTTTCTTATGCGTTTTTGCTCCTTTTTCCATGTGAACACACATTTCTTGCCTCAAAATTACGTTTTGACTTAACAACCCTCTTACCCACTATTCCTCGAACATTTTTCCTTTTTTTGGCCCATTGTTCCAACTCATGGATTGTTTGGGATTAATTTTTGTTAAAATTTTCAGATGTGTTTTTACCATTTTTCCATGCGAACCTCGCCATTTGCCATCGAAACCATGTTTCAACTAGATAGGCCTCTCCACACATTTTCCTTCTTGTTGTATTCCATTCCAACTTTCTATTTTTTTGTTATTAATTTTTTATTCTATTTTTGGGTTTTATTTTTTAATTTTTTCCATGCGAACATGTTCTATTCTCGTTAGAACTACATTCTATCATGATAGGCATGTCCAATCCTCATTACAAACCAATTTTCTTCTTAATGCCCTTTGCTTTGATTGATGGATTTTGCCAAATTAATTTTTATGTGATTTTTAGTGGTCGATTTTTAATCTTTTCCACATGAACCCCCATCTTTGCTATCAAATGTGCTCAACACATTGTCCTTATCATTCCTCTCATCACCATGCCTGGTTTTTTTTTTTTTGGCATCTTCATCCGATGCCCAGATCTCTTCAAATTAATTTTTACGTCCCATTTTTTATTTCTTACCCCCATGCGTGTCACGTAAATGGTCAATTTTCGTCTTGACATGTGTGCCCATCTTTCACTAAGTGGCATTCAACCGCCTAGGTCATTCCCATCAAAGTTAATTTTTTACCCTTGCCCACGTTCGTGTACGCGCCGACGAGGAGCATGTTTTTTTTCTTTTTTTTTAAATCCCTCCTTTCCATCTCTCTCTCTCTCTCTCTCTCTCTCTCTCTCTCTCTCTCTCTCTCTCTCTCTCTCTCTCTCTCTCTCTCTCTCTCTCTCTCTCTCTCTCCCCCCCCCCCCCCCATATGCTTCTCCCTCCCTTCACCCTCCTTCTCCCTCCTCCAGCCTCTTTCTTCCCCCCTCCTCCTATCTCTTCCCTCTCTCCCAACCCTTCTCCCTCATCACCTTTCCCTAGCCCGCCCTCCTACCTCCTGCCCTTTGCTACTTGCCCCCCATCACCAACCCGCCGCCACCATTGCTCCCTCCCCGCCCCCTACTACCCTGCTACCCACCGCCACCTACCCCCTACCCACCCTTCCCTCCCCCCCCCCCCCCCCCCCCTCACAACCCTTAATCCCGCCTCCCCATTAATCCCCCCCCCCCATTAATTTCCTCCCTCCCTCCCTTAATCCCACCCCCCCTTCATTAAATCCTCTCTCCCCTTTAATTAAACCCTTTCCCCCCTTACTTCACCCTTTTCTATATCCCTCCACCATGCGAACACCCCCTCCCCCTGCGAATGTCCCACGTGCCAAAGGTCTTATGGTCGTTGATTGAGCTTCGGATTTTCATCCCAATGTGACTACCTTTCTGCTAGCCCTTGTCACACATAGGGTGCTCTTGCTCATGATTTGCTACTATTTGCATGCGAGAACGTGCATGTTCGTGCGCTTATGCTTTGTAAGTCCCCCATTCGTGTGCGAGGATACACGTCTTTGTTTTGTTTGCACCACGGAGTTGCCATTCATATGTAGCCGCCATTCATATACCCCCTTGTTCCGATTTTGATTATTTTGATCCTCCACATTTAAGCAAAATGCAAAAATCATTAAAATTTGAAAATCCATTGAAAATTCATAAAATTTAAATAAATATCAAAAAGCTAAAAAAAATCCAAATAAATTCAAATAAATTTCCATCATGATTATGACCAAGCAAAAATACATAAAATTTAGAAAACGCATTGGAAATTATTTATTTGAAATTTTGAGAAAATGCTTGGGATATTTGAGAAAATTTTAAAAATATTTATTTAAATTTATAAAAATTTGTAAAATTTATTTTTCACAATTCCAATGTTTTTGTAGCCATTTGGTTACTCAAATTCATTTATTTAAAAAAATGAACAAAAACCCCCAAAAAAACCCAATAGAAAATAAATCATCCAACAAACCAATCAAAATGCTTCAAGTCCCATTCACATCACATTCTAAAAAACAAAATTTAGAACATAGCCTAAAACACAATTCCCAAAATTCTCTTGATTCAAATACCACATAACATAAATTTAGACAATGGAAAACCACACAAACAAATTTATTTTTTAAAAAAACAAAAACAAAACCCAAATTAAAAACATAAACGCAAATAAACAAAAAAAAACATAAAACCCAACACATTATCACCCAAGTGAGAGACCCTTCCTTGTCTTCCTTCTTTTCTATTTTTTTCCATGATATTAGTATTGGTTTTTCATACCTTACAAGAGGTCGACTATCACTTAGTTGACATGTTGTTTTCGTACGATGATTTTTCTATTCTAAGGCTTGTTTGGAAGTGGGATTTTGCGCATCAGACCACCTTGCGGGTATCCACACACCACCAGGTTCTTTTTCTTTTTCCCTCCTTCACATGCACAATAACACACATATAATTGTAATTAAAAAGAAATAGACTATTACACCCACCAAACAAACAGAATGCACTTCATAAATTTTTAATTAAAAGGAATTGGACATTAATTTATAAAAAGAACCCTGCTATTGCACGAGCACATAGCACTATAACCCACTTGAATTGTAAAATAAAATCCATTCACAGTGCACACGTACACGCGCTCTACACACATTTAACTTATAAATAATAATGAACCCCCCGAAGTCACACATGCATGCGCTTTGCACCACAGATTGTCTAATTTTTAAAAATGAATTGCATTTGTAGAGACCCCTAGTCCACAATCCAGTCAAGTTAGTCTAAGTAGGGTTGGGATGCGAATATAACTCACCATGCATTAATGGAATAATTTAATAATGAGCTGTGATTAATTTGTCATCTAATAAAAATGAATCATATAGTTTTCACCCACTCACTTCACCACACCATAGGTATACGCCATACGCTTATTATTCGGGGATTGGGGTTTCTCTTGGTCAAAGACATCAATCTTGTCCATCTCTATTTATTTTGATGGTCCAAGTCTATGGTTCATCTTGATTTCTAGATTGTGTTTGAGATATGGCATACATGGTATTTTCTTTTCTTTTGAGTGCCCGATTACAGGGTTTTCGGGTCGACGTATGTGTGCATAGCATGAAGATTTTGGTCGCATATGTGTGTAGGTCATGTCAAATTTTTCATACGATGTGGATTGCTTAGGGAGGTCTAGTCTAGTCCACTTAGTTTTTGTTGTTGTTTTTGTTTCCCTGTTATCTATCTCAATGGTGGTATGTGTGGATTTTTAAGGAATACTCTCATTTTCCTAATTTTCGTGTGTGTGTGTGATCCGATGTTATCTAAATGGCATCTTCTTCCACACTTCTGCTCATGATTAAGCATGTATCGTTACCAATCCATGATTACTCTCTTCTTTTTTGGATGCTTATTGTATATGCAAGGCTGGTCTTCATCTCTTTATGGCGCTGAAGTTCCCTCCAATGGATGCAAAGCTCTGTTACTCTTTTCTAGAGACTTACAAGAAGCTTTTAGGCTTAGTTTATTGCCATCAATTTTGTTTATCAATTGCTATTGTCAACGAGGTCATGTTCCTGCCTTTTGCAGCTTCCCTAGTGCGCCTAGTGGTACTCATTTATTATCCATTGCAAAGATCCTTGCCTTGTTGTAGAAGGAGACCTCTACTCCTTTGGTAGCACATAAGGTTATCACTAGTTCAAAAGTATCAGTGGCACATATTTCTTCTCCCTTATGGAAGAAATTATGTTGCCAATTCCTCCAAGATTGTCGAGGGTAAAGGCACCTCCACCTAGCCACCCATATATTACTACACTGATAGTACCCGCCACTGCACACTGCAAGTGGCAGGTGCCCATCATAATCACTTATTCTTTATTCTTTTAGTGACAGTTTGAATAAAGGAAGGCCCGGCCACACATTGCGGTTGTTGGAGTTCCCACTTTTGAGTCTCTCCCTCTCTTGGCTCTTGCTCTCCATCCGCCATAGCTCTCACTGTCAAGCTTCTTCCTCCTAGGTTCCACTTCCCTTTCAACTGGTATTAGAGAAAAGGCATTGGAGCTTGCTCAGAATTCTCTTTAGCTCGGATTTGAAGAGCTTCAACCCGAGCTTCAATGGCAACCACGACACCTTCATTTGCAGGTATGTTTTGATCTCCCGTCTCCTCCCCGAGCTTCCGGACCTTCATCGGCATCTTCCTGGGCTGCATTGGAGGCCCCTCAACATTGCCAAGTGCCCCTGAGGACTGTTGAAGACCCCCCAAACCCCAAGATCAGCCAGCACAAATTTTGGTGCATTTACTTGGTGTATGCATTGGTTCTTGGACACGGGGTGCTTACTGGAGGTTTGAATGATCATACCGATGTATTTGGAGATTGTCAAATGCTTCTTGGAATGCTTTTGAGCTTGGAATAGGTTCTGCCTTGGTCGTCACTCACTAGCATTTGGCTTTAGTTGGCATGCTTTAGACCGGTTTATGCTTATTGTTACTGCTTGATATTTAGGCTTCTTGCATTCATTCTTTGGTTAGATATGGATGCCACTTGGTTTGCCTATGCTTGACAATTACTTGGAGCTTCGTCTTCATATGTATTTGAGCATTTAGGATCTACTTGGCATTACATTTGGTTGTCAATTACATACTCTTTGAATGCTTTCAGGCATATGCTTTACGGGTCTAAGATAGCTTGGGATTTATGCTCCGGATGTACCCTACTGGGATTTGGCATGTCTGATGCTATGTATTTGATGTATTAGAGCATTGCTTGCTCTTTTTGCATCTGACCTTCACTTTCAGTGGAAGCCTCTTGGTATATTTGGATGTACACATAGTCTTATTTACACTTGAGCTTGAGCTTGTGGGACAGTTACATGCATTTGCTCTCTTGAGAGCTTTATGTCTGTAGTTAGTGTGTAGTGGGCTGATTTGATATGCCTATTGGGGCAGGCATCTATCTCTGTCACAGGTTTGCCAGTTTTGTATGCATCTTGGATGGTTATGCATTGAGCTTCTTGCTCTATTAGTTGTGCTTGTGCTTGGTCTCTTCTCTTACCCAAGACCCATTACATGCATGACTTCTAGACCTATGAGATGTCTCTTGCCTGACAGGTGATTGATTTGATAGTTCTTGGTACCTTCTTGCCCCTGGACACTCACTGTTGGATGTATCTTACTAGCTGGCAGCTGTAGTGACATATGTATCAGTGATTGCTTCATTTTGGGACAGTTTTACATACTGGTGTCATTTATTACAGCAAACTGAAATCTGCATATTTTAGGCACTTCTATGAGGGTAATGCTTACTATTTGATGTTATCTTGGTCATATTTGGTGGACAGGTGCTTCTCTTGGTGAAATCCACTCTTTTAGCCAGTTTTAGTAGTGCTTTTAGTGCAATTTCTACTAATTATAGCAACCTGCAATTTTGCCTTTTTGCTTTGATTTGGGACAGTATGGCTGGTCATCTGAAAGATACATCTCTCTTTAACATTGCCAAGTTGGATGGTACCAACTATGGGTATTGGAAGTCCCAAATATGGCAAGTTTTGGTACAAAAGTTGTAGAATAAACCCTTACGTTTCAAGGGTGTTAAACCTGAGGATATGGATGATGATGTTTGGATGGAAGTTGATGAGCTATGCAAGTCTACCATTTTTTTGTCACTCTCAGAAGAGGTTCATCATAATGTTGTTGAAGATGAGAATCAGAGTGCATGGGATTTATGGGAGAAGATTTAGGAGCTTTATGCGCAGCAGAGTCCTGCATCACAGATGTATTTGGCTGAAGCAGTTAATGGACCTTTGCATGAAGGAGAGGACATCCGTATCATCTCATTTCAGTCAGTTTCATGCTATCATGAAGAATCTATTGTCACACAGGGTATTGAGTTCAAAGACAACTTGCACCCATTGTTTCTACTTGGCACCTTGCCTGAATCCTGGGATGTCTTCCGTACTACCATATGCACGAACAAGCTTGATGGGTTGAAAATCAAAGACATTGAGAGTGTTTTATTGACTGAGAAAATCAATAGGAGAAACAATGATGCTTCCCGCTCTTCACATGCATTGACCGTTAGAGGTGGCAAACATGGCAGGCATGATAATGATCATAAGGGCAGGGACTCTCAGAAGTCCAGGTCCAAGTCACGTGGCCGCTGTAAGTCCTGTGGAGGGAAGTCTAATCTTACCTGTCATTATTGTGGTAAAGTAGGACATATTAGGCTGTAGTGCCATAAAATGTGCGATGATAAGAGCAAGGAAAAGGGAAAAGAAAAAGTACAGGAAAAGTCTTCTGAGCGCAATATTGTACCTACAAAGTCCAGTGTAAAGATAGAGGAGGTTAATGTCATGCAAGCCATTGATTCAAATGATGATTACATACTTGCAGCTTCTTCATGCGATGCCTTACAGGCTTTTGATATACATTATATGTATGCACAGTGCTAGCTCTTGGATTTGGATGCATCCTTTCATGTGACACCCTGTAGAGATTGGTTTCATACCTATCATACCATGTTTGGTTCTGTGTGTCTTGGTGATGACAGGTTTCTTGACATAGTGGGCATTGGAGATGTTAGGTTGCAGTTTCCTTCTGGTAGTTCTTTTGTTTTGCATGATGTACGCCATGTACCTATGTTGACTCGCAACCTTATGTCAGCTGGACAGCTTGATGACGCAGGGTATTTTGTGTCTTTTGGAGACTCTGCATGGAAGATTACTCGTGGCATGCTTGTGCTTGCAAGAGGTGCCAAGTCTAGCAACCTCTATCCCTTACTTGTATCTGGAGCTATATTGGATCATGTTTTGTCTGTGGGTTCTATTCCCATGTATCCCTTTGGCATGCTCATTTGGGGCATATGTCTCTTTAAGGAATGAAAATGCTCCGTGCTTTGCAGTATCTTCCATCTTTTGACTCTTCACATTTTGATTCTTGTGATCATTGTTTGTATGGCAGGCAGACTAGAAATACGCATAAAAAGTTTAGTAAGAAACGCATGGTTGAGCCCTTGGTTCTTGTGCACTCAGATGTATGTGGGCCCATGCCCTCCCAGTCACTTGGTGGGGCAAAGTACTTTGTTACTTTCATAGATGATTACTCATGTAAGGTTTGGGTTTTTCCCATAAAGCAAAAATCCAATGTCTTAGATACATTTCAGCATTGGCTTGCATTAGCAGAGAACCAGTCTAGGAATAGGCTGAAATGCCTAAGGTCAGATAATGGGGGTGAGTATGTATCACGTGCTTTTGAGCAGTTTTGTGATGAGTGAGGTATTAAGTGTCAATTGACCGCCCCTTACACCCCTCCCCAGAATGTTATGGCTGAACGCATGAATAGGACCATTCAAGAAAGGGTCCATAGCATGCTTACCCAAGCTAGCTTACCGCAACACTTTTGGGCTGAGGCAGTTATTAATGCAGTGCATCTCATTAACAAGTCGCCTAGCAATGGCATTGACTTTTAGGTTGTAGAGGAGGTATGGGCAGGCAAGCCCCCCCCCTCTTATGATCATTTGCGTGTCTTTGGATGTGAGGCATTTTGCCATGTGCCCAAGGACAAATGCAATAAGCTAGATCCTAAAATTGTCAAATGCATTTTCATTGGCTATGGAGTTGTAGGAGAGATGGGTTACCGTCTACAAGATCCGCAGGCACGGAAAGTGATCCAGTGTCATGATGTCATCTTTCATGAGGACAAAATGCATATGCAACCTGAGAAAGTGGTTGAGGTATGCAAAGTTATCTTTCAGGAGGAGCCACCTGTCCCATTTAGCCGGCTCCATGGCCCGCTAGACAACGTGCAACATCATCTAATGCTCATGGCCCACATGCTAGACATGCTGATATTAGACAGGATGTCAGTCAGGCAACAAAGCCTAGATTTAGGCATTCTACTCGAGATAGACAGCCTCCTGACCGTTTTGTGCTCTCTATGGATTATTACTAGTTACAGATGCAGGAAAGCCTCTTACTTATGATGAGACTAAGCACAGGGATGATTGTCACTCTTGGGAGAGGGCTATGCAATTTAAGCTTGACTCATTGCATAAGAATTAGACTTGGGATTTGGTTTCCTTGCCTCAAGCTAAAAAGTCTTTGCCATGCAAGTGGGTGTACAAGCTGAAAAGTACCCCTAGACACCCCTAGTCGGTATACAAGGCTCGATTGGTTGCTAAGGGTTCTAAGCAAGAGCATGGTGTTGACTTTGATAAAGTCTTTTCTCGTGTGGTCAAGATGATCACCCTACGCTTAGTCTTGGCCTTGGTTGCACAGCTTGACCTGGACTTGTACCAGATGGATGTCAAGATGACTTTTTCACATGGGGACCATGATGAGATTTACATTGAGCAGCCTAAGGGCTTTGCAGACCCTTGCAAGGAACACCTAGTGTGAAAGCTAAAGAAGAGTCTATATGGCTTGAAGCGGGCACCTAGGGAATTGTACCATAAGTTTGATGCATCCATGCAGTCACAAGGCTATAGCCATAGCGCTATGGATCTGTGCTTGTACACGAAGAAAGCCCGTGACGGTTCTTTACTGATTTTGGTACTCTATGTGGATGACATGCTTTTAGTAGGGACAGCTCATGAGGAGCTAGATGCTCTTAAGGCTCAGCTCAAGAAGAGCTTTGAGATGAAAGATCTAGGACAGGCCTCTCATATACTTGGTATGCGCATTATGTGCGATAGATCTCAGGGACTACTCTATCTATCGTCACAGAGGGAGTACATTCATAAAGTCCTTGAGCGCTTCCGCATGCAGGTTGTTAAGTCTATTGGTTGTCCATTACCTTCTCATGTGAAGGTTTCACAGGCCGATTGTCCACAAATAGATGAGTAGAGGGCTGAGATGGCCAAGATTCTCTATGCATCAGTCGTGGGGAGTCTTATGTATGCCATGATAGCCACCCGTCCATATATAGATTTTGCAGTTGGAGTTGTGGCGCATTATATGGCTACACATGGCAAGGAACATTGGGATGCCATGAAGGGTATCATGAGGTACCTGAAGGGCACAACATATATGTGTCTTTATTATGGCAGCCAGGATACAGGAGTCATGGGGTACACTAACTCTGATTATGCAGGACATGAAAATAGTAGGAAGTCCACTTATGGCTATGTGTTCACTTATGCTGGAGGGGCTATCTCTTGGATGTCCAAGATGCAGAAGTGTATGGCCCTTTCTACTATAGAGGCTGAGTATATTGCAGCCACAGAGGCTTGCAAGGAGGCTATTTGGTTAGGCCGTTTGATTGCTGACCTTGCTATGACAGATGTTATGCCTACACTGCATTCGGATTCTATGAGTGCCATTCAATTGGCCAAGAATCTGTTCTTCCATGTGAAGACGAAACATATTGAGGTGAGGTATTACTTCATTCGCGAGGTCGTTGAGGACAGGTCTGTTGACCTTGTCAAGATTCTGACTGAGTAGAATCCTACAAACTTGCTCACAAAGAGCCTCACTACTGAGCGCTTTACCTTCCTCAGGAGATTGATGGGCATTGGATGAGATAACATCTTTTTCCTCATCCTGTTGTACATGTGTACATATTGTACTGTCTTTTCTTTTTTTTCTCTCACTGGGGTAGATTCGCCTTTAAGTGGGAGGTTGTTTGGGGTAAAGGCGCCTCCACCTAGCCGCCCGTGTATTACTATACTAACAGTACCTGCCACTGCACAATGCAGGTGGCGAGTGCCCATCATAGTCACTTATTCTTTATTCTTTTAGTGACAGTTTGAATAAAGGAAGGCCCGGCCACACATTGTGGTTGTTGGAGTTCCCACTTTTGAGTCTCTCTCTCTCTTGGCCCTTGCTCTCCATCTGCCATAGCTCTCACTGCCAAGCTTCTTCCTCCTAGGTTCCACTTCCCTTTCAAAAATTACTTTAAATTGGGCATTCTTTTTGTTGGCTAAAATGGATCATTTTCAGCGTTCATGAAGGGCCAACTTAGTATTATTTCCTATGGGGTTTTTCTACAGAATATCATTCGATTAGAACCTCCCCCAGGTGGCATTCCTATACTCGATCCTGTTCCACTTTCGTAGCAATCTCCTTCTTTTATTCCTTCTCCTCCTATGGAAGTCAATTCAGATGTAGCAGATGTAACCCTATCAAAATAATTTGAAAGAAGCATTGTACATAGGGTCCTTCTGATTATCTCCTTGTTCCATCCCCTGTGGTATAGATTTTGATACCTAAGGTGTTTGGTAGCTCCCTTCCCTCATTCTTGTCTTGTACAAACCTCTTTGCAGTGCAATGGGAAGGACAACTAGATCTGCATATTCCTCCTTCCTTCCAAATAGTGCTTTCTAGATCTATGCTTTTGCAAGCTAGTTTTTTCTCGTATTTAGTTTGCTTTGGAGACCTCCATGATGTCATGTCTTCAAACAATCTATACTGGAGTGTACACCTCATTGCAAGGTAAAGTGAACTCTTTAACTAGTCAATTAGCAAAGCTTTAAAGGATTTAGCTTCTGAAAAGATTTCTTTGAGTTATATCCATACATAGATGACTATAGCTATAGCTTTGATGGACTCATAGAAAGCCATGATTAAGGAGTTAGAAGCTAAGGTTGCCACTTTAGAGGAAGAGAATGTGTCCTTAACTAAGGAGAAAAATGTTGCACTTGAGGAAATGATAGAATCAACTCGTAAGCTTCATATATGTGAGGGCCAATTATAGCATTCCCAAGAAAATGTAGAGTCGTAGAAGAAGTTTATTGAATAACTTAAGCAAAAAGTTGCTACTCTTCATGTTCCTCCTCCAGCCCTAGTGATGTCTTGTCTATCGCCTTCTAAGGAAGAGCTAGATCAGTTGCAGTAGAAAGCTCAATTGTGTGATGGGTTCTCTGCCAAGGTAGAGTGCCTTGAGCATCGTATGAATTGTGTTCAAGTAGATTTTGTCCACTATGCTAAATTGGTGTCACCTCCATCATCCTTCTAGATTAAGTATCATTAATAGTGCTTTGTGTTGTACATTTCCTTTAGTAATATGGACTTAGAACCTCCAGAGGATGGGTGGCAGAACATATGGTTTGTAGATTTACTCAAAGCAGTGTTTGATAGATTTCTTGATGTGTTAATCTCTCATGAAGCTAAGTTATTATATTTTATGTATCTTCGAGAAGATCTACACATCCCTAATGAGGAGAAATGAATCTTTATGTAGGAGATGTGGTTTTACGGGCAATCATCTATGTACATTCCACTAAAATGACTTTAGTTGATGGCTTGAAGAATTATCATCAAGGCATTATGGTATAGAGGCTATGCTTGGCATCCTCCTTTGGAGGATGATGTTCTAGATCCTCATCGTCAACGGACTGTCTTTCATAAGTCAGAAATTCAGTCATTGAGATCCGCAAGTGTTGAACCATATTTCTAATAATCCCTTGTTCACTGAGGATTTATTTTCAGCTTTTGATTTTCAATGTTCCATCTACCCATATGATCCTCATGATATCCTATCTTATTCCCTAATTTCTTATCGATTACTCTTGTATATTGCCATCCTCACTTCTAATCTAGATAGTATTCCTTTTTTTATCTTTTACCCTTGCAATTTTCCCTCAAATTCCATTTTTTACTATATGCCTATTTATTATTGATCCTGTATCCTCACCTACTCCTATTGCACCTACTCCTATTGTCCCACCTATTCTTTCTATTTTTCCAGCAAAATCCCTTTAGAAGTTTTTACTTTCTTTCCCTTCTTTGCCACCATCATTATCCCTTCAACTAGCTTAATTTTATGATTTATCTTACCCACCTCTTCATTATTCCCCTCTTATTTCCTTACCATCTCCATCTAACTATATTAATCTTCCTCCACAATCAGTGATGGATACTCCTCAGTATGATAGTGATATCCTCTGTCAATGGCAATGGACATTGAATGATCCTTTGACAAGACTAGTGTTTAATTGGCCTATCATTATTGGTTCTTGGAACACTTTTGCACAATGTTCTACTTCTTATTTTCAATTTGCTAGAGCGCATGCTCGTTCTGAGGATACTTCGGTACGCTTGGTGTCTAATTTTTGTTGGTATCTTGCTTTTATGCATCAATAGTCTTACCTAAATACTCGAAAGAGTATTCCGAACTTGATGATTAATCCTACTAATGATATAATTGTTGCTCAAATGGATGTCATGTATTATTTTGCACAAGCTTTTCCTACTAGGTTTATTATCCTATTTGGAAAGGATGTGTTGTTTACAGTTTCTCCAGAATACGCGCCTCTACATTTTGTGGATGAGAATAAGAGTCTAGAATATCTCAAGCTCAGTATGAAGTTCAAGAAAAAATATCTTCATCTTACATAGCATGTGGACACTCTCTTGGATGTACTGATCTTTTTAATGAAAATATTTATATTTGCTCTTCATTTTTTGGGAGCATGTGCCATTTAGACTACAATGTCTTGTGTCTATGGTGTGAGTTTTGTGTATGTTCTATGGTGTATATGTGGTTTTTTATCCTTCTTGCATGGAGTTGAATGAAGGTGAAGCTAATTGAAAAGCTGATTGATGGTGGTTTGTGATTTTATCTAATGGATGGATACTTATTGGGAAAGCAACCTATTACATCCTTTTAAATTTTGTCATGCTTTTCAGTTTCTAAAATGTGTTAATGGATAAAGGTGTTTTCCTTTTATCGCAATTCTTTCTTAGATGCAAGTTATAAGTTGATGTCATGTTTGGATGTTGTTTCCTAAAGTTACTATGGAAGATCAAGCTAAGCTATATTTTGAACTTCTATTCTCTTTTTCTAAGGTCATGAGAATGCTCCCTGATTTTGGAATATTAATTTTTTGTTTTTGGAAGTGTCTTTGGATATTTTTTGTTGGATTTTTGGGTGATTTTTATATGATTTGAATAATAATTTATTTTTTTGGAAGTGTTGGAGAGAGTTTTGGATAAGGTTGGATAGGTTTAAGAAGCTCATTATGTTTTTTAGTGGAGATATGATGTACTAAAAGGTTATGTTGAGTGCATGATAGGTTATGATTGGTTCTATTGAGCTTTTGTTTTGTTCTGTTTTCTTTCTATATGAGAGGATGAAATGATGATTGATGAAGTTTGAGAGTTTTTTGAATCTTATTGAATGATTCTTGATGGTTTTGAATGGTTTTATTTGAGCTAAATGCTTTCCGATGACTTTCTATTAACCCTCTGTTGACCATCTGTAGAGCCACTATTTTTGTTATGTTTTTGCTTTGTACGCCTTTGTAAGTGTTCTTTTGGATGAATATGTAGCTTGGGAAAGTTTTCTAATCTTTGGAAGAGATGAATACAAGTCCAAAATAGCTCAAAGAAGTGGGAGAAGTAGCTACTAAAGACTCACGTGAAGACGGAAGTGACAATGACACTGTTGAGCTGTGAAAGGACACTCTAATGGCTCTGATGACCTTTCATGTCAAACATACCTCTTAGGAGGGGTATACACGACCAAAGAGGGGTTATGGATTATTATTCTTGATGATTCAAATGTACTATTGAGAGAGAGCATATGTGAGAGAGATAGAGAGTGAGAGATAGCAAATTTTTGATGCAAAACAATGTATCTATGAGTGAGAGATTATGAGAGAGACTATGAAACTATTGAAGATGAATGCTATGTGATTATTTCCATTCAAAGTGGAGCATTTCTTTGTGTGATCTTGTTTTTTTTATAAAGAATATGAAGCATGTGTTGAAGTTTTGTTGTGATAAATCCATGGAAGAATTGTTATATGATGTTGCATGAATATTTGAGAAGATTTGTATTGTTTTTCCTGTTGTGGTTGATTGAAATATGAAAAACATGCTTGTTGATGATACAAGATAGATTTTCCATTTTTCTTCATGTTCCTCTTGGGGCTCCAAGAACACATCTATGGAGTATCTTGAGTATACCATCAAGCTTAATCATACTCTTTCACTATAAATATGACCCTTGGGTTTGGAACAAAGTTCATGGCATGTAAACTATGCATCAAAGCTATTGGTAAACAAATCTTAAAGGAGTACTTGTGTGCCATATTATCTTTCATCCTTTAAGGCTAGACTACATAAGGTTTAAAGAATTTGATTGGTTTGTTTGGTCAAATTCAAAGTTTTAGGGCTTTGTTATGTTATATTGTAGAATTTAATACTAAAGGTTTGAGGTTTCTTCACACATTAATAAGTTGGAACATTTTGCTCTTCCAATGGTATTGCTTTTATCTACCATTTTTGTACAAGGTTACATCATACAACCTTCTTTTCTTTGTGATTGAGCTTTTGAAAGTTACCACACTCTTACTAGGTGGCAGAAAGTTATAAAAGTATACTCTACTTTTTACTACTTTAATGATGCTAGAAGATCCTTAGTTTTCGAGCCCAACTCATGACATTAACCATTTTTTAGATGCAAACACATATCTTGGCTTCAAACGAATCTTTGTTGCATATGTTGGTTGTCTCAATGAGGAGTGGAAAGATCTCATTATGTGGGCTATGGAAGACCTAGTGATGAATGCTTTGAAGTCTTGTTAGATTTTTTAATAACTTTTTGCTTGAAAGAAAACAAGTCACCAAGCATAAAAAAATATGGAAGTTGCTTAAAATTACTTTGATACAAAAAAAAAAACATGAAATTCAATTATTTTTTCTTCATCTTTAACATTTGTGGAGTTTATCACTAAATATTAAGTGCTAAGCCATCTAGTTGAAGCTTTAATGGTGTTCAATATCAATAAGTTTTTTCAAAGCAAGAAATCTAAAAAGAATGACTTTAAGTAATATATTGGTAAAGATGTTCTAGTACCTATATACCTCCAAAAGCTAGTGGCATGCACACGTACATTCTAACTTTAAAATTTATTTAAAAACATTGATAGTGTGTACCCAAAATAAAACATGGACATGTCATGTACCCAGAGATATAAATCACTAATAACTTATGTGATGAGGTTTTCTATTTCACCTAGAGTTGTTATAGTTGTTGTCACCATCTTGAAATAAAACATGGATACATGCTTTAATTAATGTAAATGATTGATAGCTAATGTGAATTAGTTTTTGCTTTTCATCTAGACCATCATAGATGTAAAAGGTGGATGTTCTTGTGTGCTTTTGACAAGGCAAGGCACTTGTCATGAATCTCACATGCATTTTCCATTTCTCTCTATCTCAATAATTAATAAACAAACAAGCATCTTTCATGTGTCCCTGTCTCAACTGAAGTAAAAACACAGTAGCTGTCACCATCCTAGAATAAAAGGAGAACGTGCAAGTATGTTAGGTCCAGTGGAACTAATCTAGCACAACTACTTTAAGGAAAGTGAGTGCAGAATGAAGCATTAAGGTGAATGTGTTTAAGTTGCATGCTTTTCCATATCGAAAGTATAGTGACCATAAAGGAGAGATACTCCTCTTTTTCAATTTTCACAAAAGGGCACAAAAAAAGGATGCAAAAGATTAGAGCCCACATGCCAAAGCACTATGTAAATCATGCTCTATTATTATTTATTTGGTTATAGTTTTAATATTATTTTGTCTTAGCTTGTTGTGCAAACCCATTCGTGTACTTCTACCATGATATATAAATGCTTCATTTTGAATAATAATCCATTAAATACTCCTAAAGCTTTATTATTTTTTTAAATAAGTGCCATGTGGTGTTGTTTCTTGGGACATTACATGAACCTTAGAGGGCCACCATCTTGAAGGGTGGAGATCATCGTGGAATGGCATAATTGTGCAAATCAACTCGTAAAGCACCTAAAATGCACATACCCATCCCTATTAATGAACTACGGCTCATTGACATGTTATCAATATAGGTCTACATTTTGACATGTCTCTAAGGAGTCATCAAAAATTACATTTTCTACTAAGATCAAAGAGTTCCTTCATTTTACTAAGGGGAGTTTCGTCAATTGTGATTATTCATAATACTTTGCTCCATTGCCTCATAGTTATTGAGAATGAATGGTTTTTTACAAAAATATCATGACCTTCTTGACCACTTTGCCTTTTGAGTCCATTGGAACAATCATTTGAGACATAAAGCTTTAGAGATAAATCAATCATTTTGCCTCCATGTCTATGGACAGAAGCAACAAACCTTTAGAAGCAACTCAAGAAAAGTAGCAATACTACTAGAAGAGGGAATGCTTTTAGGAGTTCCCTCTTTCAAAATACTTTCTTCCCTCTAAAGGATAGCTTATGGTTTCATTTTGCCAACTATCAACTTTTAAACCAACTTTAGCTTGGGTTATTTAAACATTCTAGCCATCTTTTCTCGTCAAAATAGAACCGATCTTTCTCTTGAGTAAAAGAGGCTACATCCTACACTCATAAAAATCATTTAGGTTTAACTTAACTTAAATATGGCCCTCATAGGAACGCGTTTATAACATAATTATTCATGCCAAAAAAGAATCAAAACATATTAGAGGACCTTACCCATTTTTTATGAAGATTTTTTTGTTAACAATTAAGTTTATGATGCCACTTCCACAATTGTTTATAGCACTATTTTTATTCATAAATACATTCATTGATTTGTACAATCCCACTTTTCAACACTAGAATATCTTACAAAAGTATGCATTTTAACATTACAAAATTTTCTTTGTCAAACTTACTAGTAGTCGTAAGTTCATTAATTGTAGGTTTTGGATTTTGTGTGTTGGGTGTGCATTACATATGTGCATGCACTTTCTTATTTGAGCACCCTTGATCATCTTAATTTTCTCCAAGGGAGTTTCTAATATAATAATGTTGGTTTCTTATAATTGAGACATCAAATGAAAAGCAAGGTCCATATTAAATGACATGTTAATTTATATGAAGCTTAGACTAAACTAATTTTGTTTGTTTTTGGAAGGGCAAATGTTTCATTAGTTTCCCCTCAAGTTCTAATGTCATGTCCTTATCGAGACTGAAGATATTTTGTTTTCATCAATTAACTTGACAATTCTTTTTCTTTTTTGGCCGTAAATAATTTATCATTGCCTTGAGTTAATGTTCCGTTCCATTTTGGGCATCCAATGGCTCCCATAAGGACTAGAAATTAAGCCTTTAGTTAAAGACTATAAGGGTTGCATATGACTAGAGCCTTATTTAAAGGCTTAAAGACTCAATAATTAAGTTTTTAACAATTTTGTATTTTTTTAAAAAAACAAACTACTCATGGATAAGAAAATAATACCATTGGAATCCATGAGATGCTTCAGTGTGCCATTTTGATTCCAAAGAAGATGTAATTTGAGGCACTAGACTTTGAAGTAGGTAAGAGGGAAGCTAAAATGCAAGAGAAAGCAAATGAATAAGGGAGCTAAGCTTAAGGGGTTGTTGTTGCTGTCAATGACCCTTTTAAAAAAGCTCAAATTAACTAAGCCTTAAAGCATATCCCCCCCAAAAGAATTAATGAAAACAATTGAGCACCCCACTTCTAAATTTGATTCGCCAACCACCACCCCCAAGGACACAACACAAAGCTTTAGTATAAGAGAAGAAGCAAAACATAGAGTGAAGCCTTTCTTTTGCCACCATAGAGCCAATGATGCACCATTGAGGAGATGGTGAGCATGCCACTGAGGAGACTAGTCAAGGGGTTGGCACCTTACCCTAACACTCTACTCATTTCAAACTCTTCACAACCTATTCCCTAGCTAAAAAATTGCCCTAGCAAAGAGCCTATTGCCTTGCCATGTGTGTAAAGCAAGCTAGACTCTCATTTAAAGAGATCCCATGGCCCCATGACATCATTCAAATGCCGCAACATCATGTGCTCTGACTACCATAGGAGTAACAAGTTGGAGACAAGCCTAAGCATGGAGGCTTCCAAAATTACCCCTTTCGATGAATTAAATCTTGTATCACCAAATAAGATTGTCATCTCTCAAGTTTGAATTGGTTGTTGAGTAATGTTTATTAATTTGGGAAAAGTGAGAGTTTCATGAGATTAATGAGTTCATACTAAATTCTTTTGGTGGCATGCTAGATTTTTTTGTTCTTACTTCACATTGACTCCTCCTTAGTGAATCTAAGAGGATTATTCCTATGGATTGGTTGCAATGTACTCAAGGCATCCCTTTAGCTTTAGAATAGGATGGCCATTGGGGGTGGACCACTTAGCTCTTTGGGAGTGAATTGCATCATCAAGAATCGATCCTTTAAGAGGAGTGGAAGGGTCAACTATTGGATTCGAGGAGGATTGCTATTGAAAGGTTACAATTATTTATCTAACTTAAATAGAGATATAACATTACTAGGATATCTTAGGAGATTCTATAATTTGCTTACATTATATATTTAAATTTTAAATCCTATCTAAGGATTTATTCTTAGATTATAGAGTCATCTTCCATTGACTCTATGGTGCTGAATAGTGGCATCTTCCATCAAATGACAAAAAAGAAATGTCTATATGTTTCTACGCAACCTCTAAAAGAATCCATCACTATGACAATTGGCAATAATACAAAATGCCCTTCAAAGGGCACACACAATATTTCCTTTGTTGTTGCAAATGGTAAAACCAAAAAGCTTTCAATTGTGTTGTATGTTCCAAAGATTAAGGGAAATCTATTGTTAGTACCTTTCATAACTAATCTTGGACATGAAGTGAGATTCACAAATATGTGCAAAAGTTATTAGTTGGCAATGTTGTTGGCAAAGGAGAAGAAGGAACAACTTGTATGAGCTAAGTGCCGTTATAACCTCTGACGAAATGAGCATAAGAAAACTTTGGTATGAATGATTTGATCATATCACATTTTCAATATTAAAGAGATGCACAAGCAAGGTATGGTTTCTCATATTCTGCAATAACCTAAATAAAGAAACCATGTGAATCTTGTCTCATGGGCAACCAACAAAGAAAGGCATTTGCATTTAAGAAAGCAAGAATAGAGAAAAGGCTCCTCTAGAATTGGTGCATGCTAACTTATGTGATAATGTGATTAGACAAGCCTTGGGGGAAATCTTCTTATTTCATGTTGATTGTCAACAATTATAATACAAAGATTTGGTTGTACTTCCTTCATTGATAAGCCAATTGTACGATAAGTTTAAAGAATGGCTACAACTTATTGAAAATGATATAGGAAAAAGTGTAGAGAGATTTAGAATAGGTGGTCATTGGTGAGTTCAATTCAAAGAAGTTTGAAGACTTTTGCAAGAGCAAAGGGATCAAGCACTAATAACTAACATCACCTCACACACCTCAATGAAACAATGTTGTTGAATGCCAAAATCAGACCATTGAGGAAATGACAATGTGCATGCTTAGGGTAAGGGATTTCCTAACCAGTGTTGGTTGAAGTTGTTAGTACTATAATTTACATTCTCAATCAAAGCTACACAAGATGTGCTTAGGGAAGAACACCAAATGAGGCCTACACTGGTAAGAAACAATCCCTCATTCCAAAACTTTGGATGCAAATGTTACACACATGTTTGGATGAGAAGTAGAGCCAGTTACAACAAAAAAGCACCCTATGTATCTTTTACAATTATAGTGATGTAAAAAAGCTTATGAATTGTATGTCCAAGAGGAAAAGAAGATTGTAGTGAGTCATGATGTTGTGTTCAGAGAGCAACTACATGCAATGGTGGCAAAAATAAGTCCTTCCACTTTATCAACAAGCAAATAAGTAGTTAATATGGACCTATCCCAATAGCTATTCATATTCTTGAGGAGAAGAAACAAACATCTTTGAATGATGAAGTGAAAGTTCACCAAACTACGTATACCACCATAAAAGCTATTTCTACGCAGGTGAAGTAGCACTATGAGTGGAATAGTCCGATGCCGACATCTCTTGAGGAAAAGGGAGATGGACAAAGGAAGTCTCAAAGAATACAGGAGCAAAGGAAGGCTTCTACTGGCATAGATGACATGACTTTGATGGCTCAAATTATGCAGGAAGAAGTCGACTGGATTGGAAAAAGCACTTGCAAATCTAGCATGGAAGGCAACTATGCAAGCTAATATGAAAATATAACAAACAAGCTATTAGATTGATCACCCAAGAGAGATTATTGGCACCAAGTGGGTTTGGAAGGTAAAGTAGAAGCCATGGTTCTTTCAAAAGCTTTCACTCTCTTTGGCACAAGCTACCTCTCACATAGTTGTGTCACAAGTACAAGCTTTGAACCACCTGTGCTCTCTCCACTCTACCCAAAAACATTACAAAGAAATCATAGAAAATCAGAGAAAGTGTAGTAGACTCACCAAACCTACCTTCCTATTATTGTAATTTGACCTATTGAGAGGAGCTACAATGGTCTCCTAGTTCAAGTGTCACTCTCTCTTATTTTCCATACCCTTCATTTCTTTGATCTATCACTACCACCATCAAAAGCGAAGAGGAGGAGGAAGAAGAAGAATAGAAGGAAGCAAAGGAAAAAGGAAGCTTCTCCCAAGCTCACACACATGTGCACATGTGCACACATAGTCTCACTCATCACCTCTCACTCTCTCCCTCACTCTATCACTCAAGTAATGGCAATATCCTTAGGCTCTCCACATGAGAAAGAATGGAGGAAGATGGAGAAGAATATAACCAAGAAAATAGATAGGGGAAGCCTCTTCAATCTATTTATTCATTCATTCATTTATATGGTGGAAGCTCTTCAATCTATTTATTTATTTATTTATTTATTTATGTATTTATATGGTCGAAGCAACGAGGAGGAGAAAAATAATGAGACACAATGGCTCTCAAGTTTTCACATGTGAGAATAAGATATTCTATTAGTTCTAAACTCTAAATACATGGGCTTTAGAGGTAGGTACCTTCAGATGGGCTTCACAAGTAGGTATCCTCACTCCTCCTCTCTCTTATTCAGTCCTTTTGTCTTTGTACAATATCCTTAGGCCTTTATACATTTCTTATGGTAGTTTAATGACTTATACCAGACTTGCTTGGCTTGCTTGCATCTTCAAACTTTTTGCATGGGACAATGTTATGCATACATGGGATAAAATATCATCTAAAGATTAAATACAACTTGCATGAGAGCAATCCCATTCTCAAATTTCATAAGAATGATCTCCACAAGTTACAAGATTTGGAGAAATAATAAAGGTATCTTATTTAAGATGTTTTGGGGGCTAAGATTATTCTAAAACTGTCCCAAAGGTGATGGCATATTGGTTAGCACTTGGGCTCATAATCATAAGGTTTTTCATTCAAGTCTTACTAGGTGTATCACTTGGTTGGAGACCTATGTTCACATTGTGTGTTCATGAAATTTTGACCTATTTCCCACTCAACAAATTAATTAGTCCTCCTCCTTCGTAAGGCAATCGAGGAGGACCCATTGCAAAATCAAGCTCTACTGTCCATTGGGCTTGCGAGCTATCCTATCTGCATATATGAAAATGTTATTTGGTACTCTCTCATGTAATATTAAGAGAGGATGCATCCCCATTGTGGAAATTCATATATGTGCATCTTAACTTTTAAAAAATATTATACTAAAAATACTAGTGTCATTTTTCTTACATGACTAGACTCCTTCATCTTTTCAACCATAGGGCTACTTCCTTCTTTAAGGGTGGTATTTGTTTCTTTAGAGTTAGCTCTTGACTACCTTGATCAACTTTTCATTCTTATTCTTTCTTTGTCTTATGGCCATTTTCATTTTGGGTTAGCATCACCCCCTTGCTTTATGAGTGCTAGTACCATGGCACTTGTTATCATGAGGGTATCATGTAGGAGTGAGCACCAAAGATAAGGAAGGAAAGAGACTTCCTTTGATGGAGAGGTAATGGTATGAATGAGTACTTACAGGAAAAGGTGAGGGTTTTTGGTTATTATAGTTGAGGGTGCTTTAAGCCTACTAATTTGCACCTATATAAGTCTAAACTAGGCTCCCTAGTTTGTGCCTAGTTGATTATGCAATGTGATAGGTAAGTGTGCACGTGAGAGATGGGTCTAACACTACGAGAGCTGAGACTTCTTAGGTATGTTTCACACTTGAGGATCCACTTGGTATTAGAGGTTGGTATCGTGCATTGGAGTCGAAGTTGACAAGTCTATGGTATGACCCAAGGATACCTTGCCCTTATTGTCCATAGGGTGTGATGTGAGGAAGGGCTATGAGAGCTAAAAATGGACCCAAATGATGGAAGCCACCAAGCATCTCTATCTTGAGGACCCCTAAATGTAGGGATAGTGCATGCATCTAATCTAGTGATGGAGCATTTTGCACTCTTTTTTTCTTTTAGTTTTTTTTTCAAAATCCTTGGGGAGTCAATGCAATGATCGAGAAAGGAAAACATTGGGTAACGATAGAATATTAGATCCACCTACTCCTTTATTGTAGTCCTATAAAAGTAAACCATGCATAGTCATTGTTATCAAGAATATTACACCACCATAATGGTTTCTCCGCATATGCATCCTTTGGCTTCAATGCATACTTTGATTTCCAAGCCTTGTTGTCCTTAAAGAATTAGGAAATAACTTCTTTGTCCACCTAAGGACAGCTCTGTTGGGGTTGGTGACTCAATTTCTCAAGTGTCATCATATACTAGCAGTGATTAGGCTATTCTTAGGAGTTCCAATGTCACTTTTTTTGCCTTTTTTTTTGTTTGTATGAAGACATTAGATGAAGATGGCTCATCATTGAAATTGATGCTATGAAACCTATCTCCCTAATCTCCAAATTGTTATATCTAGCCTCTCTATACGTTCTAATCAAGTATTCCTTTTATCAAGGTCATGCTCTATTCTTGGAAACATAATGTAGAAGTTATAATTGAGTGTTGCCTATGCCACATATAACTTCTTCCACATGCTTTAAACATCTTCCTCTTTTGCTAGGCTTGTGGCCATTTTTATCGCATTTAAATACGTGTGCTATTGAATGAACACGATTTGGCTTGTCACCCCCTCTTGCTCCTTCCATGAGGCACTTTGATTCATAGTTTGGGCCAAGTATAACAAGAGCCTAAAAAAAAACCTTCCTTTTTGTTGTATTTAACTTATCTTTCATTGTTTTGGTGCTCTAAAGTAGTGAATCTGTCACCATTTCATGAATTCTTTTCAAGGGAAATTCTAACTACTTTCATGTGGCTACCATGTAGTTTGGAGCTCTACATTTCGTAGAGAGATATTTGCTTATTCATAAGTTAGAAGCACTTATAGCTCTACTACTTATTCCTAAGTTAGGAGAACTTGTAGATCTATTTCTTGCTTACTAAGGAGGCTCTCTATTTCTATGGCTCCCTTGACACTTGATTACTTTCCTCCTCCATGATATGTTTAAATTTCTAGATTCCTTGTGTTTCCTCCACGAGTTCCTCAACTACTTTCTTCATATTAGCTTGGTATTGAGCCTCTTCATCTGGGAGCTTTTGAGCCTCTTTTCCCTCCTTGTTGCCGTTTTCTTATCTTCTTACAATCATTGGAAAAAGTCTTCTTGTGCAAAGGTACTTCCCTACATGCAAACCCAAATTGGAGGGGTGGCTTTACATCTTAGTTTCTAGCTTAGCTAGTCAATTTTCCCAAGGGGTGGTTGATCCCATCATGAAATCTTGTATTCTCTTGTCTAGCTAGTCCACCCTCTCAAAATTTTTTGTGATTGTTAATGAGTCAAAGAGCTCAAGCGGTATACTAAAGGTAGAAGGCACAACTTCTTCATATACCTTTTCTTTCCCTTTACACGAGCTTTCTTTTTATGTTCTATGGCTTGTTACAATCTTTTCTCAAAATATTACTACATGGTTGCCCTTTCTTTCCTCATTTTCTCTCCATAAGACATTATGATGTCCTTTCATAGTCCTATCTTCTTGACCCTTTGCTCTATTGCATCCTCGTGCTCTTTGCTTGACTACCCTAGGGTTAACCAAAGTTGCATTTCCTCTTGAGGATCAACTCTCTCAATCTATCTTCAAGATTCCTTTAACTTCTTTAATTCCTTTCTTTTCACTCTATTCCTCAATTTTTCTTGGATTTCTCCATTTTCTTCTTTTGGTCACCTAGTGTCAATATTTGTGTATCCATTTTGTAGGGTGCATGTTAATTAAAGGCATCTCTGATGATCATGGTTAGTGCATAATCAAAGTTGATATGGTCACTTTAGCTTCCCCATCTTTCTTTCTTTGCAAGGAGGAATTTTTTAATTCTTATGGCAACTCTTGATGTTTTGTAGTAGCTTTGTGGATTGGGTCCGCCAAGTAGTTGTTCAAATATATATATTTTAGAATATCCTCCATCAAACACTTGGAAATCCTCCTTGTGTGAGCATTGTACCTCATGCTTGAAAACATGATGTGGAATACTTGTGATTTTTTTGGGGGATTTTCATCTTCTATCAAATGTCATAGTACTCCATCCTAATTATCGTACGAGAGTTCCATCCTAATGTTTGTTGACAAGTATGGTCATATGCCCCTATTGTGTGGTTGATTTCTCTTATATGCCAAAGATATCCTCCAAGTCCTTTAATTTAAGGAGATAAAATGCCTAACATGTCCTTATTGAGCAAGGATGCTAGTTCGAGTGGATCTCCTATTAGATTTCAAGAATTTGGTCTAGAGCTTATGATCAATGTCCTTAGCGATTGCAAGTAAAGTAATCAATGTCCTATAGGATTTCAATAAATTTTTTTACATCTTGCAATATTAGGTACTGCAAGTGCTAGTTGAAGCCACTCTAATTAACTAGCTCCTTGACCCCAAGCTAACTATCCACCACCTTTCCAAAATTTGGATCCTAAGATCCTTGAAGCACATAATTTGGGGGTTCATGTTGAATCTCACCTATTCAAGGGTGAGGGCGATTTGGGGTTGTTTCTTAGTTTCAATGGTTGCCTCTTCTTGTTTAGCCGTATGTGCACATACCATATGTACAGATACCATATGCCTCTTCTTGTTTACCAATATCTATTTTCTTTTTTATAAAAACCTTGTGAAACAGGGATAGTGTTTCAATTCACGGCTTGATAATATATTTTGTGTATTAACCATCATATTTAGGGACGTGGGGGGCATATGAGTAAGATTACACTTGAAAATCTTGTTGGCCTTGTGTTTCTCAACATCGGTCATCATAAAACACCCAATGTACTCAATGGAGGCTCTACTAGTATATCACTCCCTTAAGAGTGGGAAATTAGTCTTGGTTTGTTGCTTAAAGTCCCCATGGGTTAGCAATTATGCAATGCTTCCTATCATTCAAGGGTGACATGAATTGTATTATATGATGCATATTCTTATAGGTATGCATGGATTTTTTAAAGAAATTGAAGGATCTATTTACATACATGGACAAGATTAAATGATTTATTAATGAAAAATAATTAGAGTTAGTTGTTTTGTTATTTAGAAGGTCAGTGGGCCGAAGAATGAAACATTCATAAAAGTTTGGATTATACTAAAGAGTTGCATAGAGATCGAGGTCGCAAGGTCTAATGGTTAGGTAGGTGATATAGCAAACCAAATTAGTGAACAATGCATCTCATATCTTTAGCATAGTACCAATATGTACTTTCTCTTCTATGAAAACCTTGTGAAACAAGGGGTGTTTCAATTCATTACTGGATAAGATATTTTGTGCAATAGCCATCATTTTGAGGGATGTGAGGGCCATATGAGTAAGATCACACTTGAAAATATCAATGGCCTTGTGTTGCTCAACATCAATCATTATAAAACACCCAATGTACTCAATGGAGCCTCTATTGGTATATCACTCCATTAAGAGTGGGAAATTAGTCTTACTTTGTGGCTTAAAGTCCTCAACTTCCTTTGTTGTTTAATAAATAAGTTTCAAATGATGGTATGAGTCTAGTAGTTTTAGCTAAAGATTTTGCTAATTTTTGTCGAATCTCATCTACCATTGCATGGTGATGACTAAATATATTTCCATGTTTTTCCCACATCACCAAAAACATAATTATAGCTTTAAGTTGATCACTAGATAGTGCTCATATACCAACTAGGTCATAACTACATATGACTAAATTGATCCTTGCATTTGTGAAAAACATGTAGTCATGGATTCACAATGTTGCTTGGCAAGTTCTTTTGCCATCTTTACAAAATATCTCTTTCTTAGGTTCAGTTTGAGACTAGAAAGGGGAAGACATTCAGTACAACACATCTAATGTAGATGCTCATTAGTTACCTCTAGTTTGCTCATTGATTGTTTAGATTTGTCCATATTCTACATTATTTTGGCTTCTTCCTTGGTTGGGAAGAGAGTGGAAGTCAAGACCTATGAATGTTTGGATTCCATTGTTGCATTGGAAGGATTGGTATGACAACTTTTAGTAGAAGTTTTAATAGTGGCCAAAAGCAACTATCAGCTTGGTTCCTCAATCAAATTGGAAGTAGTAGATGGTTGTTGATTACTTATAATAGAACTAACAATAATGGAGGGTTGCTCTTATTGATATTCTTACATTTGAATTGTCTTGTGTTTTGAATCCAAAGTAACAATTGTGAGTTGCTATTGTTACATTTCTTAATGAAATGGTTCTTTGACTATAGACACATGTGTTTATAGAGTGGGGCTTGCAACAGTAAGGAGTGACTACAAATGTTTGTTTAGAGGCTACTAGTGTCTTTTTCCTATAAACAACCAACATTTCTTTTATCTTCTAGGTCGTGATTCACTTTAATAGCTCAATTTTTGGCTCTCCTTGCACCTTTGGTGGTTTTGGTTTGATGATAATAGTTGCTTCAAAAGTTATATACGATTGACTAAGGTTGTGGTTCAAGAGAAGTCTATTGTTGTAGCCTTGGTAGCCAAATCCACCTACTTCCAACATAGTAACTTTGTGCGTAGTGGGGCTTTAGGCATCCATCGTAACATTGTGCTATCATGTTGACTCTCTTGTAATGTCTTTGAGGAAGAAGCCTTGGTTGTCTAGTCAAGGATGCTTTTTATTGTCTCTTCCTAGAGATCTTGTTCTTGTTTATTTAGCTTGGGCACCCAATTTGTGTTTCCTTTCTTTGGAGAGAGATTGGCTTATTGGTTTTTTATTCTCCCAATACACTTTGATGAGGTGGTTTAGCATGTCTTCATCCCTTGCTAGTGGTTGTGCTAGGGCATGTCTCAAGGTATTCTTTCTCTCTTCTAATCATGGGCAAGGTTTCACTTACTAAAAGCAATGATTTTGACATTAGATAAGCTAAGCTAAATTCTTTGGGCAAATCAATGTTGCACTCATATGTTTGTTTGAAATACTTACCAATAAGTAGTGTATCCTTCCCAACATTCCCCCTACTAGGCAAAACCAAAACATTAGAGATTTAGTCAAACCTTACACTTTTCCTTGCATGAAGTATTATTTTCTCCCATATGGGTAGATAGCAGTGACTATGGACACTAATTGAAGCTAGTTGATTCGGTAAGACCTTACACCTTTCCTTGCAAGAAGTATGGTTTTCTCCCATATGACTTGATAGTAGCTGATGTGGGCTCTAATTTATTCAAACTTATTAGGGAGCATAAACGCATCATAGATTCAATAAGACCTTACACTTTTCCTTGCAAGAAGTATGGCTTCTCCCATATGGGTTGATAGAGTAGCCCTTGCAGACACTAATCAGGCTACTTGATTCTTGTCCAAATATTGTGTGTCAATACATTAAAATTGAAGCTTTTTTGTATAAGAGAATCTAGTGTGCATTCTCCTTCAAGAATTAGTTGGACCTTGAGGTAAGAAGATGGTAGTAACTCTTCATCTTCTAGGTCAATTCATGTGATATTTACTACTCTAATAGCAACATTAGGCAATGGTATGGATGGATCATGTGTTCAGTGCTCATCATGCAAATAGTATTTATTGATGCAACTATTATTAAAGTAGCCAATTCTCTCACCTTCTAGAGTTTCCAATTCCACATTGCTTGTTCTATTGACTAATAAAACATGGATGGGGGTCCAAGGCTTGAAACTTCATCTTTTGTTTATTCCCTCTTATTGAATAGGGAAACATAAGGTCACCTTTTTGAAGTCCCTTTGCTTAATGTGCTTGACCATTGTACTTTTGTAAGATGTTGGATAGGACTACAAAGCTACCATGAGCTTATTGTCCTAATTACTTCTAGCTAAAATTGTCTTTTTTAGGACATTACAAGAAAATTATTTGTGGATTCTACCTAGTTGTTTGCTGGAGGACAATAGGGGTATGACCCTCTATGGATGACCATGAAGGTGGATAAGAAGTGCTCAATGAATTCATTAATGCAGTGTGCCCCTTGATCACTTGCAATGTCAATGGGGTAAGCAAATCAACTTGCCCTCATAAGAATCACATTGTTGTGTTGCAGTCATTCTAGCGAGTTGTTCTAGTATTAGCAAATTTTGTTAGATAACCAGGAGAGACTTCATGTAATTTTCCTTTGAGGATTGAGTTGTGAGACAAATGGGTTCCAAGTAGTCAATTTCCCATTTCTTAAAGGGTTTATGGGCTACCATCGATGTTCGCTTCATATTGTCCTTCTAGATTGGCACATTAGAACATTGGCACTCATCAAGGTTTTTTACAAGCCCAGTTGCATCTCTGAACAATGTTGGCCACAGCAACTAGGCTTGAAGAACTTTTGTTGCAAGTGTCTCTCTATTGAAGCAAGTGCTTGCTATCTCTCCATGTGCTTTGTGAAGCATACCAAGCATTTGAAATTTGTAGACACATCTTCTCAACAAATCATCTTACCCTAGCTAGAATAATTGTCTTACAATCATTTGGTAGTGTTGTGTCTTGGTGAGAAGATATGTGAGCCTTTCTTTTTCCATTGGGTGATCTAGTAGTCCATGCTCAAAAATCTATACAGCCTCTTCTAGACCATTGTAAGCTGTAAACATCTCTGCTTTGAGTAATGAGAAACAAGTGGGCATCTAGAAGATCATCCATGATTCCTTGTGCATGTTCCCCACTTGCAACTCTCAAAATGCAGCCTACCATCAATGATGTTCATCTTTTCACACAACCATGGGAAAATCAATTCAAGAAAAAGTAGAAGCTGTCTAACTACATGTTTTGTTGTGCATGGCTTGTTCATTAAATAAAGTAGAGCTTGATGGTAAAAAATTCTTCACAAGATAAGCCATTCCCAATCCTTCCCTTTCTATAGTTGAATAGTTCATTTTGACATCATGAGCCACCTATTTTTGTGAAGCTCAAAGGGAAACCCATATTATACTCAACAAGCTAGTATAAATGTACTTTTGTAGCAATTTTTAATGTGTTAATATGAATATGGAATGCAATTGTCTAGTTTAGGGATAGTAGAATAGATGCTAATGTGAGAACCTTTTTTAAAGTTTTGTATGAACAGTGTCATTCCTCAATACATCCAAAGATTAGAAATAATTTGCACAAGGGTCTAGCGAAGTTGTATATTTTAGAAAAAACCACCTACAATAGCCTCTATATGACCAAGAAACATTGAACACCCTCAACAATGGCCAAAGTTGGAATCTTCATAACATGTTTCACTATTGGAAAATTAGTTGCAATTCTATTTCCTAATTCCAAATTCCCTAGAATACAATCATGTGGCATTTCAAGGGGTTCAATGAGAGTGTATACTACTTGCCTTGTTCAAAGACTTGCCTCAATATATTTGGGTGGTCCTACCAATTCAAGTTGATAGAGAGGCCATCAATGACCACCTCAAGAGGCTTCCTCAACATGTCCTTTAATGTAGTACACATAAAGCATTTGAAAGTTTCCATTGCATCAATCAAACTAAAGGACATGTTTATGTATGGAAAAAATCTCCACTTGGTGAAAGAGGTTGTCTTCTACCTAATGTCCAAGTGAATTTGCACTTGTTTCTATCATACATACGAACCTATGAAGGAAGCTACAAGCCTCCTTGCCTACTAGACACTCAAGAATGTGCTCCATGTACAAAATTAATTAGTTGTTTCTTGCCTACCACGCACTCAAGAATGTGCTCCGTGTACAGAACTAGGTGGTTGTTTCTCTTTATTACAACATTCACTTGTTTATAGTTTATGCACATTTTGATTTTGTCTTTCTGCTTCAAAACCACTACAATGGGTGATACCTAATTAGTATGCTTGATTTTATAGACAAACCCTACTTTGAGAAGCTTGTCAAGCTTCTCCCTAACTTTCATGTGAGTACCTAGGGTTCATTGAGTACATCCTTTGTTTGCGAGTTGGCATTGGGAGGCATTGGTATGGTATAAGTAACAATTTTGGGGATATCTGTTTCGCATCATCATAACACCCAGCAAATACACATGAGAAGTCTCTATTGATCCCAACCATTTGGCTTCTCCTCCTCGATGTGGTTAGTTATTAATATTGTTCAAGATCTTTTACCCTCTTAGAACAAGTTTACTTCCTTCCCCTTGATAGGGCCTTATTTATGCTCACTGGTGTCACCTTCTTTCTTGGCCCCCTTAGCATTATTACTAGCCAATCTCCTTTTTGGAATTTGGTGAATCTTTTCAAGAGGACCTAGGTTCTCTTGTACACTTTTTCCTTAAAGACTTTTCCCTTGACTTCTTAAGCTAGGTTTTGTTAAGCATCTCTCATCTAGGTTTAGTCCTAGCAAGAGTCCATAATCCTTTATCAATTTGGCATTTCTCATCTAGGTTCTTCCCAGCAAGAGTTCATACTTTGCACCTTTCATGACTACAAAGTTTACCGAGGATTATATGCATCTAATATTAATTAGATAGTCCTTAAGGTCTCCAATAAGCTTTACCCTTAAGATCCATCAACCACGAGTACATTAAAGTGAAAAAACTCTATTGGTGGGATATCCTATGCTAAGATTACCGGGGGGTGACTATGTACTTATCCATGCCTTTATTCATGATTGCCACTCTACTAATTTCACCTAATGCTAATGCCATTAGGACAATGTGCCTCTCAACTCATTCCTAGGAGGTTTTGACACCTAAGGCTCCTAAGGTCCTATGGGTGCTAAATCAAGGACATATGTACTCAAGTTTGCCTCTTGGAAGACAACTTCAAGTGTTGTTGGCTCTTTGGACTTATCCACGTTTTAAAAGTTCTCCATAACAACAAATTTTCCTTGAGCAATAGTCCTATTGGCATGAAAACATTTGTGGAGGCTAGTTGCAGTCATCCCAAGGTCCAATTCTTCTAACCTATTTCCTTTAGCTATTCATGCCATCCAACTTTTTCTTGGAAGGACATTAAATCCCAAGATCTAGTCCCATTGGGATCAATTGGGGCATGGTGCTTGGCATACCTTGAGCACTCTAGTTTAACTCCACTTCTTGATCTTAAAAGTGTGCTCGGAAATCCTTGACATTGCTGATCACATTTAATTGGTGCCTTGGGTTATGGTATTCTTTTATATTAGGACTTTTAGGTTTCTTTGTATTCGATGTTGATGTGCTAGTTTGTGCTTCAATGTCTAGCTTGCTTGATGTTAGCATTTTTTTACTCTTGCTTTTTACAATAACCTTGAAATCTCATCTCCTTGATTCCTTCCGAGTGAGGGGGGCTTACTATTTCATTTGACATGCCCTTTCCATGGAGGTTTTCTTGAAATGCATCTTCCTTCTGCAAACATTCTAGGGTGGGAATTTAGTGCAACTGCCACCTCTCTTACAAGCCATCCAAGTACCTTTTGTAATCCAAAACAATGCTATATACGCATTGCTTGCACCAATAATTCAATGCATGTGTATTGGATCTAGCATTTTGGGTGCTTTTTTTGTTGAGTATATGTTTATTCTTAATGGTTCTTGAATCTTTAACACATGATTGTGCACTTATGAAAACAATGACCATAAATATTGACATTAAAATTTTATGAACTTGTAGATTTTTTGTATTTTTCAGATGACATCTCTTTAAAATTTTATATATCATATGTTATCAAATCAAAACAATATAGAGCCTTACCCATTCTTTGGGCCAATATTTTGATGCAGTTATACTGACTTCAAGTTTTGGGTGTTTCATTTGCCTAGTTTATTTCTCCTCTTTATGGTTGTTCAATCTTGAACACATTATCATACAAGTATAACTTTGGTACATGTCAACATAAACACATCATTAAATAACTATAAACTTGAAGATTATTGTATTAACCATCAAAATCTCCTTAAATATGTATATACAATAAGTTGCCATGCTAAACCATACAATATTTTACACATTCTTTGCACCAATCTTTCAACACATATATATTTACTTTAGGATTTGAGCTGTTTTGTTGTTGAGTTTATGTTTTTTCTTTATGGTTGTTCAATTGACAAAGGGCCGTACAAGTATAATTTTATTGCATGCCAACATAAAGGTAAACATGCAGTAAATTTTAAATTTCAAAGTGATGGCATCAATCATTCATATCTCTCAAAATACATATATAAACATAAGCTGTCTTGCCAAAAACTACAATACTTGCACATCATTTATACTGATCATTCTCAATGTGTAAATATTGGGTTTAGGGTTTTAAATGTTATGTTTTCCATGTGTATATTTACTATTTATGGTTGTGGAACCTTAAAACACATTATCATGCAAGTTTAATCTCAATACATCATTAAAGAAATATCAACTTTTGGATGCTTGGTATTAACTAAGTGCATGGTATTTACCATCTTTAACACATGATCATTTGAGTATAATCCTTGTACATGTTTACAAGTCTCTCTCTCTCTCTCTCTCTCTCTCTCTCTCTCTCTCTCTCTCTCTCTCTCTCTCTCTCTCTCTCTCTCTCTCTCTCTCTCTCTCTCTCTCTCTCTCTCTCTCTCTCTCTCTCTCTCTCTCTCTCTCTCTCTCTCTCTCTCTCTCTCTCTCAACATCATTGAATATTGAGTGATGCATTTGACCTTGCCTATCTAGAAGGTATGAGGCAAAACCCTACATCTAGTAAAGGAATGTGCAAGGTTGTATGTCTAGTCTCTAACATTGCTTAAGTAATAAGTGTTTATTAGTTCATTCAACTCCTAAACATTAAAACAAAATGTAAACCCCAAAATGTGCATCCATGCAAATACTAAGATATGTTAGGAATGCAAATAACTTTCAAGTTAGGGACTCATATGTGTAGGATTATAAAAGGAAAATATATTAGTAAAACAACTTTACAATCAATGAGCAAAACAATGACCAAGGACCAAAATCTCACATATGAGTTCCATGATTTCCATCGGAGTGTATAGTCATGGAGTCAGCATTGATCACATTGAATGCATTAGCTACATTATGATTGCCCTCGTGATATCAAGGGTTGGATCGACCTCATTGGGCCCTTCCATTCCATGGTCAATTGCCATGTCGTGTAACATACAACACACTATAACAATCTTCAATATCTTTTTGATGTTTGAGATGCCATCCAAAATATCCTAGGCATTCTTCGAGCATCTAAAATGATCACTCAACCCCCATACATGATAAAGAAAGCTTGAAGTTGTAGTGCGCTTGAGTAGGCATCAATGGTTCATGGAATGGGATCAATGACCAAGGGAGCTAGTAGAAGTGACCATAATTGATTATATACTCATGGATACTATAGCCTGTTTGGCAAAAGGTTGGGCCATTGAGCCATTGGTTGGCTTATGCACGTTTGAAGAGAGGGCTATTTTGGAGAACCCTATGATCATTGGGACATGGCTCAAAAACCTAGCGTAAATGTCAATGAAGCGCAATTTTGCATCTATGATGCCTTGTGATGTCATGGAGTAGTTTCCTTTATGATCACACTAGTTTGTGACTAGCCCATGAGTAGGGCTTTCCATTTTGATGTGTGTATAATCAATCACACCTATAAAATTAGGGAGACCTTTTAGTATCTCCATTCTGGCATTTGTGTATTGCACTTCCTAGGAGGAGGAGGGCCATTTGATTACTTGTTTTACAAATGTAGAATGGAATTAATGAAGTTATCAACAACTTTTGAGATTGTTGACAACCCACATTCACCTTTCTTGAACACAATAATATATGAACAACTAGGTGCATGAGGGGAATGGTAACCTTGTGTTCAATATAGTGAAGATGCAACCTTTAACTATCAACATTGACTCAAGAATATTACCCTGGCATGAGGTTGGCATTAGCATGTTGAATGACTAACCAAGCAAATGTCATGGTATCTTGAAGAAAGATTGGAATTGAGTATCATCATCCATGTGCCATATATTGTAGTTGGGCCACCAATGAAGTGATCAATGCTTCACAAAAACCTCAATATGTTCTAGAAAAACAGAACCCAAAGCTTGATGTCAAGAATATCACATTCCTTGTGAAAGGAAGTGACTAGCCAAAACAGTCTCTTAGTGATTGATTGTGATACTGAAAGAGATAG